>NC_092818.1:22555463-22858698 GCF_023375885.2 Dermacentor andersoni
CTCCCGCTCTCCCGAAGAAATGAGAACCACGAGAGCAGCACGCAAGGCTCCCTACGTATGCACGCAAGAATCAAATGTGTGCGTACGCAGCCGCTGCGTATGCATCACGTACCGTTCATGTTGCGTTCTGCACAATGTCAGGATTGGGAGCTCAATCCCATCGCTCGTGATCCGTGGTCAAGATTGGAGTCCGGCATGAATTAGAAGGTAGCTGACCCATGCCGTCGTCCAACTTATCCACGCTGAGGACGTTGATAGAGGGAAGGACTGCTTCTAATCGAGAACGAGGAATATGGGTTTATTTACAGTATTTACATGCAGTTCATCAGTCTAGCATGACTGTGAGAGAAAGTACGTCAGTCTAACACGACTGCTTGAGAGAGTGTCTCAGTCCAACATGACTGCCTAAGAAAAAGTGTGTCGAGCATCCGCATAACAGCGGCTTATATTCACTCGGTCCCCTCTTGATTCCAAGGGGCCGGAAACGTTCGTCCAGTCAATGTAAACACGCCGCCTCTCCCTGCGACGGCTTATACACACACACGCACAGACACACACACACAGGTGCACGGCCCGGAGCCGACGTCAGAGGGGCTTCGTAGAACTCGGAGCTGACCCGCGTAGCGCGCCCGAGTAGCCATTGTCCTGCGTCTTGGTTGGCGCGTAGGAAGGGGCCTTCGTTGACGTTGCCGCGGCAACTCCTAGCAGAACTCATAGCAGAACAGGGCGGCGTTGGTGGGTTCGGTAACAATAGTTCGCCTGCCGAACGCATTCAGTCCCAATCACGACGAGGCCGTTTAGTTACAATGGCGGTGAGGTGACGCTGTGGCTAGAGGTTTGCGGCGGCGCTCCAGGAAAAGATGACGCCCGTTGTCGCAACTGGCAGGCAAAACTTGCACGTCATCGGGCCGTTCTTAACAACATGCGCACTTTGCAGAACGTAGCGATTTTACGTACGCAACGCCGTTGCGTACGCTACATACGCAGTACTAAAACTGCCTGTTGAAACTTTTAGCGCACAAGAAGGCGAGGACGAAAGAAGTAGGCACGGAACACTTCACGTACAATTCCGTTCTGTTGTACGCTTAAAGTTTCAATCATGCTAAGCCGACATGCCCATACAGCCACGTTAGTGAATGCGAGTTTCATGTCACTGAACAGAGCCGGACGCTAGTAGAGACCAATAAATTATTACTCGCAAGTGCTAGCGAGTAGCTGCTACATTTTCTGTGCTATCTTGGTGATCATATGTTACACCAAAGTTCTTGAAACGAACAGAAGTGTTCGAGAAGTGTTTTCTCTTGGTTCTTATGGTTTTTAGAAAAAAAACTGATAACCTCACGAAGTTTGCAGGTTGAAAAGCTGCGGCGTATGAATGAGGTAATATGCATGCAAATGCTGAAGTGTGTGTGTTAATTCGGGCTTAAACAAAAATTAATACACTCTCGTTTTAGCTCGTTGAGAGGCGTTGTATTTTAGGCTTCTAAAGTTTCTCCGGTTGGCAGAGAGGACTATACAGGGCTAGAATTTCATACTTTATTGAAATGGGGGCCGCTATAGGGCTGGCGCGTATCCAAAGTGTTTAATGTGTAGGTCAGTTATGTCCTTAGGAAACAATTACTGAATACTCCTCTTACGCAAATTTTATGCAAGGTATATAACTGCTCTTTCCCAGGCATATTCGGTAAACTATACGAGTCATAGTATTTACGTTCAACGAGCGATAAATTTTTACTTTGTGCAGCTTTATTTACAGCCTCCGTGAAAGGTCACTTACAAAGCGTGATTAAGTTTGTAGAGCGTTTACGCAGTGTCAGGCTGAAGTTTTATCTACGACCTTTCCTAGGGTGGCAAAACAAATACACAAGCCGCGAAAATAAAATTCAGTGAAAATGTGAGGAATAGTTACGGTAACGTGTGGCGCATACTTATATCTCTGTCTAGAACAGAAGCTTGGCAAATAATTATTCGATGCTACTTTTTTTTAATTTCCGAGAGCGATAAAATACTGTACTTAGTTTCACCTCTGTTCTTGATCAACTGTACAAGTGCGCGTATATTTGAAGAAAATTTGTCTACATGTCTTTTATTAATGAGAGGCTTAACGCCTCAAGGTACACAGGGGTAAGGAATGCGGGCGAATAAAGATGATTAGTATATGAATGAAAAAAGATTTGCGCATCTAATAAAGTCCAGGAGGGAACGATAATGGGGTCCCTGCGTCCAGCAGTGCAATGGCTAGGATAAGGCGGCGAAAGTCCCGCTGTTGCGAGGTGCCGGAGCCTCTTCGGTTTCAGCGCAGGGCAAACCCACAGCAGGTGGTGGATGTCGGCTCTAGCATTGCGTGACTTGCAGACTAGGCACCCAGGGCAGGGATATAACTGGCGAAAGTGCGGCCACTTTCGAGTCGGGGCAGGAGGGAGGGCAACCCCGACCGGGATTCTCCGAAGCGAACGCCCTCTGCACGGGTAAGACCGGAGGGGAGAGTTGCCGCACATAGAGGTATGAGAGCACGTGTGCGGCGCCGGTGGTGCTCTCGTCTTGTTAAAAGGAGGGTTGCATCATCTAAGTGAAGGAGGTGAGGCACTAACGTTGAAGAGGTCACCAGAGGGGTCGCAGCATTCGCGCGGCATTCCAAGCTCAGATGGTCGCGCGGGATCCAATCGATATATTTATATATATATATATATATATATATATATATATATATATATATATATATATAGATATATATATGTATATATATATATATATATATATATATTGCTTTTATTAGACAAAATTCAGGGGCAGGTTATGTTTAATCTGTACGTAAAGTTCAAAGTGTGTGCGTAAACACGTCATTTACGTATGCAAGTGTTCCGGAGCGTTATGAGCATATTTCACGAAGGCTGCAAAATGTAGACAGCAGCCCTAAGTAACTACGAATGCCACCAAGGTCAATTTCAGCGAGCTTTGAAGAAATGCTATCTTTGAATTGGCACCCAAAATTACACGCATGCGGAAGAAATATTGCCCTTTTACGAAAAACTCCATGCACAATTAATTGATGATCGCGATCGATGACAGTCAATGTAAGCAAATAGCCCGAACGAACGAGCGAGTGAGTGACAGTTCCCCCGCCCATCTTTCCCGCCCATTCCCACAAGTACAGGTTCTCCCGCTCAAAGTAACCCAAGCGCCAGATAGTTTAGTCGAAGTGACACTCAAATTAATCCAAGCGCCACGTATTTTCAAGCAAGTGCGAAGTAATTTATTCTACGCGCCACCTATTTTAGTCCTCACGCCAGTGAACTTAGTGCAAATTCAAGATGCGTTTGCGGAGGTGTTCTAGGAAGGTTTAAATAACGGGAAATTATATAATTTTGCTCCGAAAAAACATGTGTAAGGCGACTACTTAAAGAGCGTTGTCATGGGAAAACAAAAATGCTTTTATTTATTTATTTATTTATTTATTTATTTATTTATCTATTTATTTATTTATTTCAGAAATATTGCCAGCTTTCACAAAAAGCCTTAGGCAGGAGTGGGAAAAACATAGCAAAGGAGCAAAAATGGATAACGGGAAAAAGAACCTGCTTAACAATACTTAAATCAAGTAAAATATACATAATAAAAGAAAAGAGAGAAACACTCTAACAACACGTGAGAATAACAAAATCAGACACGATCAGCCCGCTCGAGGAGCTGGCGTGTGACGAAAAAAGTGGGTCGAATGACCTGCACATCGGTACACTGTTCGTGCAGTAAATGGGATGAAAAGTAAGAAATAAACAAAAAGAAATGAAAGAGCACATCTGTGTGATACCAAATCAATAAAATAATGAGCCATATAGGACTATCACACGTGAACCGATTAAAAGCGGCAATTCAATGTGATTGAAACACTCGAACATCATACCAAACATCAGCCGATCCGCATCCCGATAAAGAAATACAAAAGAAACAAGTATACAAAAAGTACATAGAACAACGCTGGAAATAAAAGTAGACACAATAACCCACAGGGACGAAAAAAGCTAGACACTACACGCGAGCCAATTAAAGGTGGTGTCTCACTTTTGATAAAGGACTCTCGACAGTCGGGAATTTCGCAGTATCAGCAGGAAGTGCGTTCCACTGGCTGACTGTCCTAGGAAAGAAGGAATTCTTAAAAGCTTCGGTTTTACAAGTATATTCTTGCAGTTTTTTGGAATGATTTCCACACTTAATCCGCCGAATAACAGGTATGATATATAGCTATTGTTTATTCCTAGTTCATTACGGTAAAGAATATGCGTATACTTGAGTCGTTCATGAAAGCGTCGTAACTCTAAGGGACCTTATTTAGCTTTTTGTACGAGAGTGATCGCCGAAGTGTGCCAATTGTATGAATTATCCACGAATCTGACTGGTTTTCTTCGGATATTTTCGAGTTTGTTAATATTATTCTTAGTATAAGGATCCCATACAACTGAAGCATATTCAAGTAGAGTGCTGATGAAGGCCTTGTAAGATAGAAGTTTTATCTCTTGGGTGGACAGCCGAAGGGTTTTTCTCAAATACCCGAGTTTCTGCATAACCTTTCTTTTTTTTTTCTATGTAACGCACATGCTCATTCCATCTAAGATGGCTGGTTAGAATTACGCCTAAGTATTTGTTAATATTTAGAGCTGATAGCCGGTGACCAATATTACAATATGGAAAAGTCAGCGTTGTCCATTTACGTTTTATTGTCATTATGACTGTTCGTTATTGTTATTTTAATATGTCAAGCGCTGCACCAATTTTCTATTTTAGCTAGCGATGAGTTTATTAGAGAGTGATCGTTTGGATATATAATTTTATGATAAATTATTGCAGCTCTCAGCAAATATCTTTATTTTTGTGGGCGCTTCGGCCACAATATCATCAATGAATATTAAAAAGAGGCCCAACGACAGAACCCTGCCGAACACCCGACCGTACCAACAAGGAGCTAGAACATACGCCTTCAAATGACACACATTGACGCCTGAAGGAAGGATAAGCCACTATTCAGAAAATCAATGTGTCATTTCTAAGTATTGGTTGCAATTTTAATAATAACTTCTAGTGGGACACACAGTAGAATGCTTTTTGAAAACCTAAAACAATAATGTCTATTTGGCTCTGTTTGTCTATAGCAGCGGCAAAGTCACGTACTGCTTCAAGTTGCTGCGTGACCGTAGATCCACCCTCGCGGGAACCGTGCGGCCGAGAATGTATTAAATTGTGCTTTTCAAGAAAAGTAGATATGTGTTTAAGACGGTGCGTTCTATAATTTTCTCGCTGGTGCACAAGAGAGAAATTTGACGGTAAGACGTAAGAAGTGACTTGTGTACTGAAAAGATTTTGCGCCAAAAAACAACACACACAAGAAAGACAACGACACCATGGGCGCTACTTCAACTGTTTAATGAGGGTGAAAGCACTCGACATATATAGCCCTCCAAAACACCGCGCATGCGTACAAGCCAACATGGAGTACAAGGTTTTATCAGAGTAGGCGCGATAGAAACTTCAGCTCAGCATCGTAAAGAAAAACCGATGTATCACTAACACAGTTCGCACCCGCTTTCTTGATGTAGAAGGCTTCCAATGTTTCACGCGATGTCTGATGCCTGCCTCTACCCGAAATTCTCGCATCGCGGAACCGTGGAAAACAATTCGTGCAAGCCCTGCAGTGATCCACAAGTCGCTCACCTTCATTATTCTTTATACCTTTTGCATGTTCCCTAATTGGGTCGTTGACACAATGCCCCCTCGGTCCAATGTAGGATTTCTCACATGACAGAGGAATTTCATAAACGACGTTTGTGGCACACTTTACGAAACGCTGGCCATGCTCCTTCTGACAGCCAGGCATTTGGCTTTTGCAAGTTATGTGACGGCTTAGCTGGGCAAGCTTTTGAGGAGCGGAGAACACCACCGGTACATTATGCCGGTTAGCCACTTTTTTTTCAGGCTGTGCGTGACTTTATGGATGTATGGGACCATTATAGGCGACTCTTTTTTCTTCAGCTCTACCCTGCTTAGCCCAGCGTTCAACTTCTTCAAAAGCGTTTCTGCCACAGGGACCAAGACCGACTCAGGGAAGCCAGCTGCAACGAGCCTGCCCAATTGGTTGTCAAAACTTGCTTGCATCTCATGAACACACGACTTCCGGAGCGATGACTCCAGGCAGAGGTTGGCGATGCCTCTTTTCAGTACCTTTGAGTGGGCCGAATTGTACGGCAAGAGCCCTTTTTGCGCACGAGGGGAGTAAGCCCAACAAATGTGCCCATCTGAAAACTTTAACTGTAAATCTAAAAACTGAAGCAAACCATTATCTGGTAGCTCATAAGTAAAACATAGCCCTTTCCCCAGGTTTCTAAAATCATCTAAAACACTGCTCACTGTAGCCTCATTCGAAACGGAACACTGCTTGCTTAAAACCACTTAAAAGTCGTCCATGTAACGGAACACTTTAAGGACTTTGTCAATAATAAAATGGTTAAAACGATCGTGTAGAGAGCGATCGATAGATGATAAGAAGATATTGCGATGTATAGGGGCTATGCAAGAGCCTATGCATATACCTTTCTTCTGCAGGTAAGGTGGCTCATCAAACCAGATAAAAGTACTTCGGAGATAAAATTCTAAGAGGACTAAAAAGTTATCAACATGTGTTGGGCTTACTCCCCTCGTGCGCAAAAAGGGCTCTTGCCGTACAATTCGGCCCACTCAAAGGTAGTGAAAAGAGGCATCGCCAACCTCTGCCTGGAGTCATCGCTCCGGAAGTCGTGTGTCCATGAGATGCAAGCAAGTTTTGACAACCAATTGGGCAGGCTCGTTGCAGCTGGCTTCCCTGAGTCGGTCTTGGTCCCTGTGGCAGAAACGCTTTTGAAGAAGTTGAAGGCTGGGGTAAGCAGGTTACATCCATAAAGACATGCACAGCTTGAAAAAAGTGGCTAACCGGTATAATGTACCGGTGGTGTTCTCCGCACCCCAAAAGCTTGCTCAGCTAAGCCTCCGCATAACTTGGGCAAGCCAAAATGCCTGGCTGTCAGAAGAAACATGGCCAGCGTTTCGTAAAGTGTGCCACAAATGTCGTATATGAAATTCCTCTGTCCTGCGTTATATACTACATTGGACCGAGGGGGCGTTGTGTCAACGACCGACTTAGGGAACATGCAAAAGGTATAAAGAATAATGAAGGTGAGCGACTTGTGGATCACTGCAGGGCTTGCACGAATTGTTTTCCACGGTTCCGCGATGCGAGGATTTCGGGTAGAGGCAGGCATCAGACATCGCGTGAAACATTGGAAGCCTTCTACATCATGAAAGCGGGTCTGAACAGTGTTAGTGATACATCGGATTTTCTTTACGATGCTGAGCTGAAGTTTCTATCGCGCCTACTCTGATAAAACCTTGTACTCCATGTTGCCGTGTACGCATGCGCGGTGTTGTGGAGGGCAATATACGTCGAGTGCTTTCACCCTCATTAAACAGTTGAAGCAGCACCCGTGGTGTCGTCGTCTTTCTTGTGGGTGTTGTCTTTTGCAGCAAAATCTTTTCAGTATGCAAGATCACCAACTAGCCCAGCAGTTAACTCTTCTGAAGTGATTTGTGTTCTGCTTTCGGTATTGGTGTGCTTGTCGCGTGTTTCCATGCATTTGTAAGTGCTGCTTCTGAAAAAGATTGTCTAAAAAATAAGCATGAAGTACTTAGAGCACCATTCTTCATACCTGAACAGAAAGGTATTTTGTATACCATCAATTCCTTGCGATTTTGTAGTGTCAATATCTAGTAATAGCGATAGAACACATAAATAATGCCAACATCTAGTAGTAGCGATATAACACATAAATATGTTATTAATAGGTGGGCTGGTGTTATCGACTGTAAACTGCGGTTTTCTGCCATCGGCATCTATATAGACGAAGCAGAAAATCTGATTCAAAGAATTTGCAATTTTAGATTTGTCCCTCACACTTACATCTCCGATGCATATAGTGGTGAAGGGGTCTTTCATAGATGTAAAATGTCTCCAGAACTTAGCAGGTGATGAAAGAAGAAAGTTTTTCATCGTTATATTGTGGTAATTATGTTTTGCACTTTGTATACGTGCCTTAAGCTGTTCACGCATGCTAGTAAGCTTTATAGCATTAGAGGCAGAGGGGCGTTGCTGTACCTGTTTTCTTATTTTGTGTCGTTTTCCGTTTTAGGCGCCCAATTTTTTGGTGATCCAGGGATTAGTGCTGTGCACAATATTGCAACTACTCGGGCCCTATTCATTAACACATTTTAGAACAAGATTTTTGAAAAATAACCACAGTTTGTCGACTGAGCAGGTGTCGCACTCATAACCGGAAGTAAAATAGGAAAAGGAGCCATCCAGCTCATCCAAAATCCCGATGTCATCGGCACATGCGAATTTCGGAAGTTGACGCTTTTCTTCCTTGCATTTCGTGACGGCATTGAGACGTACATTTAAGCACACCATCTTGTGATCAGATATTTCTTATATGATCTGCACCTCTGGTTTACTATGGCGCAGTTGACCAGATACGAAAAATAAATCTGATAGAAGCGGTGCCACTTTGAAAGTGTGTAGGTTGCCTGATTAGCTGAGGTAAGTCATGGAAAAGAATGATGTCAATAAAAGGCTCTGCGAAATTTGATACTGCTTCAGGGAGACATGTAGTCCACTCGATCGATGAAATATTAAAATCGCCCCCTAATAGTAAATTGCAAGAATAGTTTTTACGCTCATATAGAAACAGTTCAGTTTATCGGAAACTGTATTGTCTTTATTAGGATGCCTATAAATTGCTCCTACAATTAGATTTATCACATCCAAGCAGATTTGAATAACGCCAGACTCAATACCAGAAATGTCAGGCCACCTAATTGCTTGCAGTGATTCTCTTAATAGTATAGCAGCTCCGCCACCTCTAGATCTTCTATCCTTTCAGTGGATTCGGTAGCTTGGTGCCGTTACTTTGAGATAGCCGATTTTGGACTTTAATCAAGTTTCAGTTATAATTAATGCATGAGGTGCGTGCGTTATAATTATACTTCCTATATCCTACGATTTATTTACTATGCTCCGTGCGTCCAGGTTTCAACATTGAAAAAGTTCTTGAGCGTAATTTCTTGTGCGTAAGTTCATAAGTTTTCCGACCCGATCATCGAAATAATGCACTGTTAGGGACATTATATTATTTTCATGAACAGGTCATGCGAAACGGAGCTATTTGGTGAATATGCTGACGTTCATTACAACAAAGGGCATCCAGCAACTAATCGTTGATTTTGAAAGCTGATAAATACAGGCTAAAAAGAGTGTCACTTGAGGTCTCATCACTTTGTTTTTTATAAGCCCCGTTCACATGGATATCAAATGAACGAGATACGAAGAATTTCTGCTATTGTAACCACGTAGCGCATCTCAAGTCACGTGGTCTCACTGCATCTCACATAACATTCGCCAGTCAATTCCCGACTTTCAACCTTATTGACACGTATATCAAACGATCGGGCTTCGAATGAGCTCTGTAATAGTACCAACGCAAGGCACGTCAGACCCCGGGGTAAAGAATGTCACGTGACCTAGCGTATCTTTTGGAAGCCCACATGTGATTCAGAAACACACTGACATGGGTGTCAAACGAACGGGAATCGCAAAAGCTATGTAAGGGTACACACGTAGCGAGCGCCAAATAAGCTGAGAAACGGTGCCACGTGACTTCACGTATAATTCATTAGCTCATGCGTGATTCCCAACCATAATGACATGGATATCAAACGATCGGGCTTCAAAGAAGTTCTGCGATGGTACTCCCGTCGCTTACTTCAGACCACATAAAAAAGTGTCACGTGACATCACATAACTTTCGCGAGGCCATGGGTAATACCCAACCATGCAGTCATGGATATCAAATGAGCGGGAATCAAATCGAAGAGCGCAAGGTTGGCGTTGGTCTGCTACAGCGAGCGAACCCGCGCACATGACCCGTCCTATAAGTTTGCTGCGACTCCGAACGCTGCAGGGCACTCCTAGGAATACAAGGCCTCGGCGGAGCCTTCTACGTTGACTCCAACGCTTCCTGCTTTATTGGAGGACGGGAGACCTGCTGGCTGTATGAGACGATACGGTCGAGAAAAAAGACCGTCATAGCGATACGGCTACAGTTGACACCTGCATACTGTAGTTCAGTGCTGGTATTTAAACTGATTCATATGTTTTATATGTGTTGTTATACTCCCCCCCCCCCCCCCACAAAAGAACAGGAAGATGGAGTATTAGCATTTATCTCGGCTCTGTCCAAGGACGAGTGTGCACGGGTCCTGTGACGTCACTGATGAAATGAGATAAAAGGCGGCTGTCTAATAAACACGGCGCTATTTGTGTACGTGGCTACGTCATGGTGGCGTTAGTCTTTCGCTCGCATCACCGCCCTGCAGGGCCTGACACGACAACCTTAAAATGTTATATTTTCTATTTTTTCTTCCCAAGACGTAGCATTGTCTTGCTCATCTGTTAATTCTTCGCTTTTATACTAAAATCTCATTCCTTGGAACAGACAAATAGCATGTCCTTGTGTTACGCAAAAAAATATCTGTCGTGCTTTCTTCGATACAATTCTCTTAAACGCGAAATATTCGCAGTGATGCCATTGTGCTTATAAAGGCTTCTATAATTTCGGCAGAGTACTGAAATAACAAAGCTAGGTTTGTGAGTAGGAGAGGGGCAATGTGGCGAATGCAAGCGAAGTTCATATAGGGCAAATTTGCGGCATGTTTTTATTTCTCTACAGGGCTCACTGTAGTTCAAAGAGGGATCGTTACCTTATACACGAAAAAGAAAATATTATGGAACCTTAGCAGTTAAATTATTTTTTTTTGTAGGTAAACTCCTCCCAAATTACGGTCAGCAAAAGTGGCCTTGTTCCAAACAGCGTAGGCAAGAACAACCTTCACGCAAATTAATTATGCTTGAAACAATAGGGGGTGCGTGAGGATAACTTAGAAAAACAGTCATTATCAGCACCGAGCTTGTAAAAACGCCACTCGCTCGCTGAAATGACGCGGAATTTAAAACACTGAGAATACGTTTGGGGCTTGCTTAGCATCGGCTAGCTACGGTGAGCACGCGCTGTCTCCTTAAAAGACACTAGCGGGCTGTAATATCAAAGCAAAATCAGAGAATTACGAGCCCCGTGTCTTGGCGAATATTGCTGCGATAGCACATAGGGGCCTGATTTATGACCAACTTTGCCGAAGTGAAATGTCGTGGCAGCTTGACTTTAAATAGTATATCGAGTGACATTTGGTTTCCAGTACCTCACTTCGGAGTGATATCGGCACCTCAGGCAGAATGGAGTGGGAGTCACAGCTGTGTAGAGCCGCTCCTGACTCGCGGAAGTTTTCCGCAGACACCCACATGTAGATATTCTTAGGCGAGCACTGTGTTTGTGGTGTAGTGGTTAGCCTCACAAGTTATGAGCTCTACAATCAGTTGCGGAAAGAAACAGAGAGAGAATGGAGGAAGGAAAGGCAGGGAGGTTAACGAGAGTGAGTCCGGTTTGGTACTCAATAATATTCGAATTAGCCTAGACTTGAGGAGGGAACGGAAGAAACTGGTACATAAGAAGCCGATCAATGAGTTCGCGGTAGGAGGCAAAATAGAGGAATTCCAGATCAAGCTACAGAACAGGTATTCGGCTTTAACTCAGGAAGAGGACCGTAGTGTTGAAGCAATGAACGACAATCTTATGGGCATCATTAAGGAGTGCGCAATAGAAGTCGGTGGATAACAGTAATGATGATGATGATATTTGGTTTTTAATGGCGCAAGGGCCAGTTACGGCCAAAGAGCGCCATGACAAATGGTAATTTAAAGGGTTTATTCTGAATGGCGTGGACAGTGAATTTATTATGGTCGGTGTGACATGGCTGTATAAGGGCCTAAAACTTTCGCTGTAAATGGCGTAAATATATAGCTAGTAAAACAATGACACTGATTAGTTATGGACGTGGACGATGGCAGTTGTGTTTTGATAAAAAACATATGAAAACGAGACAACAGTTACACTAAATCATCAAGACGGCCCTCGAATACAAGGGCTGGTAATCACGTGTTAAAATGTCCTGGCCAAATTATATTCAGAATGTCGGTTTCAGCTAAGAAATCTAAGACTATTTGCAGTTTGAAAAGCGGTTCATCACTAAGAAAAAATCCAGGGTGAAGTGGTATATTTTCCCGATATGCAGAAGGGAAATACTTTTTCCTCTCTGTTTCTATTGCAGGGCACTAGATAAGAACATGGAGCACTGTCAAGCTATCGCCGCACCTACTACAAGTAGGAGAATCCCCGCGAGTCAAGAGGTAGGAGTGAGTACTGTAAGTGTGTCCTATTCTTAATCGGCAATGAAGCACTCCCTTGTACGGTGCTGTTTTTTCACTTATCCAATTCCGTAGTTTTGGTTTTATGATGTGTAACTTATTCAATGTTTGTGTATCCCACTCTGCTTGCCAATGTTTCCTCAATTTACGGCACAGAAAGGGCTTTAGGTCTGTGGCAGGAATGGGGATATTTCTATTTGTGTCGCTAAAACTCACTGACGTAGCGTTTTCGTCAGCAGCTACGATGCCTTTTATACCTTTGTGGCAAGGTGCCCAGCATAGGATAATCGTTTGGTTGCACTTATGTGCGGAGCACTACAAGCTATACAGCTCATTCAAAACGGAATTCTTATGCTTTCGTAAGCTAATAAGGGCTCTCACGACACTTAATGAGTCTGTAAAGACAACAGCCTTAGGGACATTTCAGCGCCTTATGTTTTTAATAGCCGAAAGTATAGCGTATGCTTCTGCCGTAAAGATGGGTCCGAGAGCTGCGTAAGCAACACCAGCAGGAGACTTCGGAGCATATGTGTAATATTCGTCACAGGGATACTTCTCTTTAAGTTCACGAAAATGTGATTGTATGTGAGCCTCAGGTGCTTGTTCAGATATTTCTAAGAAAGAGAAGCCACATTTGATAGTCTGCCACTCCCAAGGCGGTGGAAGCCGTGTAGGAGCCATTAGGACATTGTTTAAAAGAGGGACCCCTGTATTTTCTGAGAGTGCTTCCAACCGGAGGGACAGAGGAGGCCTAGTGGCCGGGCGGTTACGAAACAGCCTAGCAGTGGACAAGTCGCATATAGTAGAATGACAAGGGTGTTTAACATCTGAGCTAACTTTCAGGGCGTAGGAGAAAGTTAAATATGTCCTTTGGTAGTGCAATGACCATTCGTTTGATTCGACGTAGAGGCTTTGCACAGGGCTAGTCCTAAAGGCGCCTGTAGCAAGGCGGATACCTAAGTGGTGAATAGGATCTAGCATTTTGAAAGCGCTAGGTGCAGCAGAATTATAGACTATTGCTCCGTAGTCAAGCCGTGTTAATATTGAACTTTTGTAAAGTTTTAAAAGGCACCGTCTGTCGCTTCCCTAAGATGTACGTGACAAGAGCTTCAGCAGATTCATAGTCTTGAGGCACTTTGATTTAAGATACTTCAGGTGTGGTACAAAAGTCAGCTTACTGTCTAAAAGGGTTCCTAGAAATTTGTGTTCATGGCTCGCAGATAGCCGTTCTCCATTTAGATCTATTGCGGGGTCCGCCAGTATGCCTCTCTTGTTGGATAACAGGGCGCATGTGCTTTTTTGTGGGTTTAGCTTGAAAGCGTTTTTGTCCGCCCACATACATAATTTATTTATGCAAAGCTGTACTTGCCACTCGAGGATATTTAGGTTACATGATTTTAAACCTATCTGGATGTCATCCACATATACAGAATAAAACATAGTATGTGGTATGGTAGTCTGGATAGAGTTCATTTTGACAATAAAAAGAGTGCAGCTCAGCACACCACCTTGTGGAATACCAGCTTCTTGCGTAAATGGACGAGACAGAGCGTTACCAACTCTAACACGGAACGTGCGATTGGAGAGGTAACTCTGAATCACGTTCAGCAAGTTGCCTCGAACTCCCATTCCAGACAGGTCACGGAGGATTCCAAAACGCCAGGTTGTGCCGTATGCCTTCTCCATATCTAAAAATACTGACAGGAAAAACTGTTTGTGGACAAAGGCATCACGGATATTTGTCTCGATGCGGACAAGGTGATCTGTTGGGGATCTACCCTCCCTAAAACCGCATTGAAAGGGATCGAGTACCTTGCTGCTTTCAAGATAAAGGATGAGGCGACGGTTAATCATTTTCTCAAATAATTTGCATAGACAACTTGTCAGAGCTGTAGGCCTATACCTGTTGGGTGAGGAAGGGTCCTTGCCCTCTTTGAGAATAGGCATTACGATTGCTTCTTTCCAGACAGAAGGAATGTAGCCGGCAGAGAACAGGGAATTGAAGAGTGACAGTAGTGTTTTTTGGGTTTCAGGGTGTAAGTGTCTGATCATCTCATACATAATTCTGTCACTTCCTGGAGCGGACTTGTTGCAACAGTTCAGTGAGGCCTGGAACTCAGCCATTCCAAATGGACGATTTTCTGCTTCATTGGACGAGCCTTTCCGACTCAAATGCAGCTGTTCTGCTAGTCACTGGTATTTTAGGAATGTATCTGTATAATGAGATGTACTGGAAATGTGCTCGAAATGTGCTCCTAGACAATTAGCTTGGTCCTCAAGAGTGTCTGCTTGTGTGTTTACTAATGGTAGAGGATGAGTTTCGCGGCCTTTTAATTTGTTTACCCTGTTCCAGGTTTTCCTTTCGTCTGTATAAGAATTAATGTCGGAAATATATTTTTGCCAGCTATCCCTTTTGGCACGGCGGCGCGTTCTTCTGCCTTCTGATTTTATTTTCTTAAAGCTGATAAGGTTTTCCATAGTCGGAGAGTCACGGAGCTGATTCCAAGCCTTATTCTGTTTGTTCCTTTCGTGCTTCCTTAGATTCATCGTTCCACCAGGGAGCACGTCGTTTATTAGGCGATGCATTTGTCTGCGGGATACATATTGACGCTACGTCGAGAATAAATGCGGTTAAATATGACACTGCATCGTCAATACTAAGCGCACGAATATAATCTCAGATCATATATGTCAGCTCTCCGTATCGCTGCCAGTTCGCTGAGTCAACTTTCAACTGGGGTACAACATGTGGAGAACATTCGTCCCGTTTCCTTAATTTTAAACAATCGGGAAATGATCACTCCCGTATGGGTCCTTATGTACTTTCCACTCCAAGTACGGCACGACTGTAATTGAAATAATGGATAAATCTATAGACCGTTTTTTCGTAGGCGCCGCCATATTGTGAACGCAGTGGCGCCGCCTATGAGCAGCGCCATACTGGCTTGGGTGAAAGCGGTCTTTTGCATGGCAGGTATCCGCTCGGCGGTAGATTGTGGCGTTTGTTTTCGCAGTCGTGCGCTCTGTTTAGTATGAAGTGCGTCTTCTACGTGGTAAACGGTTCTGTGAGTCGTGCTGAAGTGGTTCAAGGCGTCATGGCCGGAATTTCTGCTGGCGTTGAGGTGGACAGAACACGCAGCGCGATGTGCGCGCGCATATTTGAGCCTACAATCAGCCTCGGAGATCAATTGTGTATTTTTGAATTTTCCAGTAATTAACGTGACCTTATTGCAGTATTATCCTCTATTTCTAAGCTGCGGTTTAGGAGCCATGAAACATACGCGACGATCGTAACAGCATGGCCACAGTTCTGCTAGGATAGGAGCTGTGCTGTTATACTTTGACAAGCGTTCAAACTGTTCGCTGTAGGTTACATTGCGTGACTACGTGGTTGGATGGATGAGGTTTCCACCCATGAATAAAATAGTTTTGGCTAGTAATAGCAGCATACCTTACAGTCTGAATTAAGCTTGTCCAGCAAAGCGACCGTTTACGAACTGCGCGAGCATCCTTAGCAGTAGTAGGTGCTGGATTAGAGATGTCTTTGTTCTATATAGCGCATGTTCCAAGCATACGGCATCAGCGGTTATATATTTATAAACGTTGTGCGGCGTTAGCCCGTTTTCTTTTCTTTTTAGAGAAAGAGGATGATAGCCGATTTTTTTTTGTCAATTGCGTTTGTTCAGTTCTCTACGACGCGTTCACACGCATTACGGAAATTTTGCGCTCAAAAATAGCCATCGCATTCTTTTTATGCGAACCCTCTCATATATTATGGCTGTATACAGGCCAAAAAGGCAATGCCGAAGCACACAGCTGATATATGTATCGTGCTGGCTCACCAACCGCAGTGACAGCTGTGTTGAGACGCGCCATGGGCCTCATGCAGCAAGGCTAGCGTAGACATATGGTAATTTCAAGCATACTAGACTTGAAATGCGTAAGAACGATGTCAGCGTATCATAAATATTTGATTGCAGCTGCCGCTCAGATGTTCCATGGTTGCCTTAGGTTGGCCGTGCACGAGCATGCGCTCTTATGTTTTATGTTTTACTCCCTATGCCGATCGATCAGGCAGTGAGCTGATTTACCATTTAATGCTGGTAATACAGAGACGCGGGTCTTCTTTGTTGAATTAAAATCGATATGAGCAAAATAGTAAACAACACATACACACACCGCGACAGATAATGCGCATACACCGCGGCTGATTATGCGCGTCACATTTTTGCGCCCCAAAGACATATTCCTGCCTACAGTATAACTACTGGTGCACCGAAAGGCTACCCTGATGACCTTATATGAACGGACATGGCGTAAATTTCACAAAGTAAGATCTAGAACATCTCGAAATCGTTCCGCAGCACGCGACAGCAATACTTTCAAGCAGCGCCGCGCCGGATCGCCCAAGCCAGAGAGGAGGAAAGGCTCTCCGCGCGCCCTAGCCTCCTCGCCCGATGAAACGGTCTATAGATGAAAATGTCTTGTGCGCAACGCTGTAAAAAGTTGGCTCCTTGTTATTTAGCAAGCATGCACCCGTACTGAAGAGGAAGTTTTCAGTCATCAACCTCTGGCATCACACCTAGCGTCACCCCACAAGGTATGATGGGCATTTAAGTCTCCAACGACAATGTAGAGTTCCGGAAGTTGCGCAATAAATCTTTCAAATTCAGTTTTGCAGAGTTGACAGTTGGGAGGAATGTATAAGGATGCAATTTTCAGCAGCTTACTAAACAGCACTGCTCTGACTGCAACTGCCTCTAGGGGCCTTTTAAGCTGTAACTGCCGGCAAGCAACACTCTTATCTACTATTATTGCCACACCGCCCGACGAGGCAACGGCCTCGTTGCGGTCTTTTCGGAAAATGGCATACAGTCGGAGGAAGTTTGTTTGTGAAGGTTTAAGATGTGTTTCTTGGACACACAGCACCTTTGGGGTGTACCTATGTAAAGGTTCCTTAATGTCGTCTAGGTTGTTGAGTAAAGCCCTCACATTCCACTGTAATATCTGTGTGTCCATATTATGTATGTTTTGTGCTGTGTGTCCAAGAGATATAGATTAGATTAGCTCACGAGGCCTTTCCAGGCCCCGTGAGACGGAATTTTTCTTTCTTCCCGGTGCGCTCGAGAGAGCTGCGCCGTTGATTGGGCGTCTCAGACGCCGGAGTTGTATTTATTGTGTCTATCACCTCGTCTGAGGCGGTGGATACTGCCCGCGGAGCGGGGATTTTTTGCGGGAGTGGTCGACCGATCTGCACGAGCAGTGGCCGTGGGTCCAACAGGCCCGAGGGTCTTCTGGTCCTCCTTTGCGGGTGCCGGTACAGCGCTGGCTGTTCCGGCCGGGGGGGCTGATGGCGTGACCGCCGTCACACTCCGTGTGACTTCCGCGGCCGCCGATTGATGTAGGGCTGCCCCCCGGCGCGCCACATCGGTGTAGGAAGGACTAGACTGATTGTGGAGAGCGAAACGTTTACGTGCCTCTTGAAAAGATAGGTTTAGTTTATCTTTCAGTTCTATGATTTTTTCTCTTTCTTCCACGAGGGGCACGATCGCGAGTAGGATGGGTGATCTCCTTTACAGTTGGCACAGCACATTGCTGAAGTGCAGATGCCTGAAGCGTGTGCTGTTGAACTACGTTTAGCGCAAGTATCACGCCCTCTGCAGGTTTGCGACCCATGCCCAAAACGCTGACTCTTGAGCATCGGCGCGGTTTTGGGAAGTATGGTCTAACAAGTAGCTTGCAGTAGCCGGTTTCTATTGTTTCAGGCAGGTTGCTGGTTCCGAAAGTAATGATTATGTGTTTGGTCGGTCTTTGTTTGTCATCTCGACTTAATGTTCTTCTTTGCACTTTTACTACGTTCTGCTCTTGCCGTCCTTCTAGTAGTTCGCTTTCACTCAGTTTGAGAAGGTCATCTTCAGAGCCGACCCCGCGCACTGTGTTCATGGATCTGTGTGGGCCCACTGAGATTGGAATTTCGCCAAATGCTACAAGTTTCGAGAGGTTCTCATATTGCTCTTTGTCACGAAGTTCGAGAAGAAGATCACCACTTCCCATCTTCGTTACTTTATAGCCTGGGCCAATTGCTTCCGTGAGGCATTTCGCCACAACAAATGGTGAGATCATTCTGACTGTTTTGCTATCATTCTGACTGTGTACAACGTGGTACTTGGGAAAAGATTGCTTTGTTTGCATGAAAAACGTGAAAGTTTCATCGGTGCGCCCCCTCTTGAGGGAGCGATCAGGTAATGGTGGAAAGTTGCTTGCCATATAGCATTGGAAAATTTGGCGGCGATGGTAGCCACCCACCACGGAGCCCAACTAGAGGACGCTACTAGGTTGGGAATGATACCTGCAGACGCCAGCCATGCATCGCCGCTATAACCTAATATATATATATACACAAGACTGGATATATCACACACGGTTAACCCTTGCCGCCAGGAAATACGGAAGTAATAAGAAGTGAAGAGGAGACAGGACAGATGGAAAAGTGGGAGGGAAAGACGAAAATTGGAGAGGAGGACAGGAAAAGGCGACTGCCGATTTCCTCCAGGTGGGTCAGTCTGGAGGTGCCGTCTATGTGAAGCAGAGGCCGAAGAGGTGTTTTGCCTCAGCCGGAGGGCCTTAAGGTCCAAACACCCAGCATCGGCTCAACCTCCAGGATCCCCCTTTCCCCAGACACGGCTAAGCCGCGCACGGCTACACGCAGGAGGGTCCAACCCTCGTGTGCTCGGGTACGTGGTGTCGAGGATAACAGTAAGCTATCGCAGGAGACGAAAGATCTGATTAAGAAATGCCAATGTATAAAAGCCTCTAAACCCTATAGGCACGATAGAACTGGCAGAACTTTCCAAGTTAATCAACGAGCATAAGATAGCTGACATAACGAAGTATAATATGGATAGAATTGAGCATGCTCTCATGAATGGAGGAAGCCTAAAAGCAGTGAACAAGATACTAGGAATAGGCGAGAATCATATGTATGCGTTAAGAGAAAAAGCCGGCAATAACATTACTAATATGGATAAGATAGTTCAAATGGCTGAGGAGTTCTATAGAGATTTATACAGTACCAGTGGCACCCACAACGATAATGGAAGAGGGAAAAGTCTAAAGGAGGTTGACATCCCACAAGTAACGCATGAATAAGTAAGGAAAGCCTTGGGAGCTATGCAAAGGGGAAAGGCAGCTGGGGAGGATCAGGTAATAGCAGATTTGTTGAAGGATTGTGGGCAGATTGTTCTAGAAAAAATCGCCACCCTGTATACGCAATGCCTCATGGCCTATAGCGTACCGGAATCTTGGAAGAACGTCAACATAATGTTAATCCATAAAAAACGGGACACCAAACACTTCAAAAATTATACGCCGATCAGCTTACTGTCCGTTGCCTACAAAGTATTTACTAAGGTAATTGCGAATACAATCAGGAACAGAAGTCTAAAGGAACACTTTAGACTTCTGTCAACCAAAGGACCAAGTAGGATTTCGTAAAGACTACTCAACAATGGACCATAATCACACTGTAAATGAGGTGATAGAGAAATGTGCGGAATAATACCAACCCTTATATATAGCTTTCATTGATTGTGAGAAAGTGTTTCATTCAGTCGAAACCTCAGCAGTCATGAAGGCATTACGGAATCAGGGTGTAGACGAGCCGTAAGTAAAATACTGAAAGATATCTATAGGGGCTCCACAGCAACCTTAGTCCTCCATAAAGAAAGCAACAAAATCCCAATAATGAAGGGCGCCAGGCAGGTTGATAGGATTTCTCCAATGCTATTCACAGCGTGTTTAGAGGAGGTACTCAGAGACCTCGATTGGGAAGAATTGGGGATAAAAGTTAATGGAGAATACCTTAGTAACTTGGGATTCGCTGATTATATTGCTTTGCTTAGTAACTCAGGGGGCCAAATGCAATGCATGCTCACTGACCTGGCGAGGCAAAGCAGAAGGGTGGGCCTAAAAATTAATCCGCCGGAAACTACAGTAATCTTTAAGTCTCAGCACGGCAGTTTACAATATGTAGCGAGGCACTGGAAGCGATAAGGGTACACATCTACTTAGGGCAGGTAGTGACGTCAGATCCGGATCATGAGACTGAAATAATCAGAAGAATACAAATGGGCTGGGGTCCTTTTGGCAGGCATTCTCAGATAATGAAAAGCAGGTTACCATTATCCCTCAAGAGAAAAGTTTATAAGAGCTGTGTCCTAGCAGTACTCCCTACTCCCTACCAGTACTACCCTACCACCTAGGGGACAGAAACCTGGGGGCTTACGAAAAGGGTTCTGCTTAAATTGAGGACGACGCAACGAGCTAAGGAAAGAAGAATTACGGGTGTAACGTTAAGGGATAAGAAAAGAGCAGATTGGGTGTGGGAACAAACGCGAGGTAATGACATCTTAGTTGAAATCAAGAAAAAGAAATGGGCATGGGCAGGAAATGTAATGAGGAGGGAAGATAACCGATGGTCATTAGGGGCTGCAGACTAGATTCCAAGAGAAGGCAAGCGCAGCAGGGGGTGGCAGAAAGTTAGGTGGGTGGATGAGATTAAGAAGTTTGCAGGGAGAACATGTTCACAATTGGCACATGACCGGTGTAGTAGGAGAAGTAGGGGAGAGGCCTTTGCCCAGCAGTGGGCGTAGCCATGCTGATGATGAGGATGAAGTCGGGAAAGAAAGTCAAAAAAAAGAGAGGGAGAAGAGATGCGTCCATATCGCACTTTAGAATGCACTAAGCTAGGTGCAGCATGTCTACAATCGGCCACTTAAATCTGTAGCCTTCAGGAAGTGAGGCGTTCGAATTGCTTTCTGGGCTGATGAATTGTGATGCCATGCTCACAACACCTTTGCTTATGTAAATGGCCTACCGTCCAGTTTTTTCAAGGTATACAGGAGAGTCCGACGTAGATTATCGAAGCGAGAACAGTGTCAAAGAAGGTGATTGATGGTCCCTTCACATTTGCACTTAGCGCACATCGGTGAGTACGCCATTCCAATACGATAGTTGTAGGAGTTAGTGAATGCTACTCGCACCCATAGCCAATACAGCAGTGTTGCGTCACGTCGTGAAAGGCTTGCTGGTAATTTCAGTTTCAGTGATGGGTCGATGTTGTATAATCGACGGCTAGAGTTCTGCGGTGTATGCGAGCACCTCAACGTGATGGCGCGCGAGATTACTAAGATTTATTATGCCGCCTAAGAGAACAAAAGGGCCATTGAAAGTGCGTTCTCAGGGCGACGCGTTTTCTTCGTCTTTCTTCGTCTTCGCGTTTCCTTCGTCTGTACACCTAGACGGTAACATCACAAAACATCGGCCCCAGTACTCTGACGATCGCATCGTGACAACCTCGCGTTCGCCGCTGTAGCTTCGCGGCTATGGTATTACGATGCTACGCACGAGATCACGGCGGTTCCATTTCGATGGGGGCGAAATACAAAAATGCCCGGGTCCCATGCCTCGGGGTCCAATAAAGTAACGCGGGTGCTCAAAATTATTCCGGAGTCCCCCACTACGGCGTACCTCGTTATCGGGTTGTTCTTTTTAATGTCCTCTCATATGCCTCTGACACAACGGAACAAAGTAGCAAAGATACCTTTACAGGTTTTCGTTCTTTCACTATGATGCTTCATGTGCAAACAAAAAACTGCAAGGCTGAGCTGCTGTATGCATTCACTCATGAAACATGACAAACATTTGGGGAGATGGCGACGTCAGCAGAGGACACAGGTGGCAACTCATCTACAGGAGAACCATGCAGACCCACCCTAAATGCCTGCCCCTAAGCTTCATTTCTTTGAGGTAAATATTCTTACAAACTAAAAATGCATCCATTAGGCGATGAGATACGACGTCTGCATTAATGGCCACTTTTGATGTGTTACCTGCAGTAGCGTCGTATGAATACGTAATTGTGACGATAAAAAAACGTGCTTAATAAGTATCCCATACTACGTTTGCGCTTGTCACTGTATATCGAAGCGTGGTTTGGCTAGGCCTTACCCTTGAGGATCAACATATGGTGCGCCTGATTTTTTTAGGAAGCGGTAATTCATGACAGTGGGTAGCCATTACGTCTTGAAGCTGTTGCATGTCGCCGGTGCATAACTTAAACCGCTGGATCCGCTGGCTGGGCTCCTAGCCATGCAAACGTCTGTGAGAGATCGTCCTCTTTGTTGGCACCGGGAGGGTTTGCTATAGGTGAAGACTGAGTTACAAGTCAATTCAAGTCCGTCTTATTTCAGCATTTTCTCTGTACAAAAACAAATTTGGGGCAAAAGTAAGATGTGGACCACTTAGACTCATTTAAAAACGATGATCGCCCACAGGAATCAGCAGGTGGAGTATCTCGGCCGCAATGTTGTAGCGGTGTCCTTTCTGATTATATGCTTTTCGCGATTTTAGCGTAGGACCGATCCTCCACGCGCGTTGTCAACGGGAACAACTTGTCGTTAACGGTACATTGTAAAAAAAGTTTCCTCATTTTCTGGCAAACCTGCTGGTAATGTGTGACCGAACGCTTTTCCGTAAATAAAGAACGGTCATTTCCGTAGAACGGACAGCCATAAAAGAGAGACCGCAATACAAAATACGAGTGATCTTGTACCTAGAAAACAAAACACTCTGTATGCTGAATCTTTACTATAACCATTAAAGCACAGGTGCTTCTTGTATTCACAAAGCGGAACCCACTGTATGCTGGATCTGTACTATAACCGTTAAAATACAGGTACTACACATATTCAGAAAACGGAACACTCTTTATGCTAGATCGTTTCTTTATCTGTCAATGTACAGGTGCTTCCCGTATATTAGCTTACAGAGCATATTCATTGTTTGTAGAACTTATCATCGGGGACAAAATTGCCCAGGACGCGCGAGCGTCGACCGAATTTTATTGGTGCGCTATCTGCTGGGATCAGCCGCGCTAACATCTGCGTTCGGAATGTGCATACGTGACCTACTGTTTCCAGCGGCCTTGAACACAGAGATACAATTTGGTCGGCGCTCGCATTTTCAGGGTACTTTTTTCCACATATCCTTTAATGCAAATGCCTTGAAGGCAGCTTATAGCCGAAGCAGCAGGTCAACAATGAGAAAAATGTCTTGCCATCAGACTGACATAGGTGAAAAGATAAAGCACTTCGCGATTTGTGATATGAATTGATTGCATAGCATATAAAAAAGAAGATGCAAAATTTCAGTCCTCAGGCTCTTAGATTACAGAAGCAACATTATTTTTGTTCAATCCCTCGTCTTGCACTCCTTCCCGATGAAAGTTGTTCTTGAACCCAAACGCCTTGAAAGAAAGCTTGCTGCTGTTAGGAGAAACAAATAGTAATCGTGAATTTCCATCCTAAAGAAAGCGGCAAAAAAGGATAATCACAGAACGCTACAATGCACTAACTACTGTGTTAGAAAAAACATGTAGTAGTCCAACATTGTTGGAACAAGGGATGTTGCTGTAGCCGACATTTCAGCAATGGTGCTTGTCATCAGGGTAGCAAATGTTTTACTTGGCAGCGTTTTCTTCTGCATAGCTTGCTGACCCCTACCCTCATTGGGGAAGGAAAAGCTGGTGCAGGTCAAGATGAGCTAGAGTGTTAAAATAAAGGCAGGAAGTGTTTGTTTAGCAGTGGTGATCGTGATAGTGCAGGCATGGGCACTGCTGTCAGTTCTTGCAAAGAGTAGGGGTGACCAAAACAGAAAATGATGTACACGTGTAAGCAATCATTATTCCAGCAGACTTAGTGCTCCCAGAAGTCAAAATAGGAATTAAGATAAAGTTTTTCCACATTTGGAAAAACAACGAATAATTAAGGAGATGAAATTTTGTATCATGATGCATCTGGTTAAGATCAGTGCTAATGTCAAATAAAGGCACATTATGAATATACATTTTGTTGAAAGCCGATGAAGAAAACATATATTGACCAAATATTAGAAAATAAGGAAATCAAAATTAAACTGGGTATGTCCATGAAACAGTAAAGAACAGCTTGTGAAAAAAAAATGGGATGGGCAATATGATAAAAAGGTGCAAGATTGTGAAAAGTTGAGCGCTGTTAATATTCATGCCGCTGTTGATGCCTTCAAGTTTCTGTCTTGCTGTGGAACCTTTGTCTTACTTGAACAAGGAAATGAGTCATCTTTAAACAAGTATAAATTCAAATGCTGTTGAAAGCTTGAGCATTATTAAAATGAAAGAAAATGTTATGGGCAGTTCCGCTGGGTGGACTTTCAGGCACCAGTATTTCCACAGGTGTAAGCTGAAAATTTAATGGTCTAAATGTGCCTTAGCTCCTGGCAAAGCTCTAGCTGCCTTTTTTTTCAACGCAGTTGCCTACACATTATATATGTTGGCAGGAGCGTTCCCGAACTACGTTATACTTGTTGCCACAACCAAAGTGAGGCTTGGTAACAGTGAGTTAAAGAAACAAACAGCATTCCACAATACTGATTCAAGTCATTCGTTAAATTTGCTAAGTTTATTCTGCCCCCCCCCCTTCCCCCCATACACACAATTAAACACCACACTGATTCTCATGGTGTCGACAGTGTTACTATAACACTAGGCATCAAGTGATTAGAATTAGGGGATCATAGGGACAATTCTTTTTGTTAGAACATCAAATGTGCTTTCCATAAGTTCTACTTTCCAACTAACAAATGAGCAGCCGGTTTGTGAGATAGTAACCGATGCATACGAAAGCTCATGACATTCGGTGCAGCAGAACGTTGCCGATGAGGTGTTATGCGCACAAGCGCACTCTTTCACACAAAATGACATCCTGCAGTCAAACCTTTTGCCAACATTAGAGTTTGAAAAAGAGCATAGTGGAAGGCAAAGAGTGCCAAATTCGTTGAAAATTACTAAAATTATTCTATTATTCTTTATGCTTACTGTTCGTTAAAGATTCATAGACTATTCTCTATGGGTGTGTGAGCAGGCCCCTGCTTTTACAGTCTTAGCAACAATGATCTGCGGCGCAGACAAGCAGAAATGCTTATGAAGTTTATGCAAGAGTACACCCTACAAATTACGCCCCATTTCACATTCCAATCTCGTAGAGGAAGAGGAGGAAGAAACTATTTTGCTTGTGAAGAATGCATACTCCAGAGTAGAAGGAACTAGTGTACCCTAACCATTGCTGTTGACGATGCCTGTGTACTAGGAGCTACATATAATGTGGCAGTTGCAATTGTTTTGCCACAAGCACTGCAAGCTGCTGCCAGTTTGCCAGAACACAGGTGTAAGACATTTAGGGCAAGTTAAAGCTCTCTAATGAATTTATCTCATATGACACAATTGGAATGCAATATTTTGCAAATAAGTGAAGCGCTATGTGTCATCCCATACAATGAAACACTTTTGAAGAACCTGAACCACCTCCTGGGCCTTGACGAGGTGAAGAATGTGTTCTGTGTAAACTAATGCACCTGTATAGCCTAAAGCTGTGGAGAGTGCTTTTGGTATCAGTTGTGAAGCTTTCTAATTTAAATTGCACACAGTAAAAACCTCCGTGCAGTCTTGCAATACGCGAAACCCTCCCTTTTTGCTGTTTAAATGTAATGAAAAGTAGAGTCATAACATGTACACTATGATCATCATTCAAAAACAGTCAAAGCGAATAGCACCACCCTCAGAGTTATGTGCCTTCTGTCTCACATAATCTGTCAAAATTGTTAGCGTGGGATGCTGCAGTCGGCAGAGAAACTGATTTCTGGAGCAATATAAGCTATTAAGTGCTCTGATCTGAGTTCTTTCACTGCTGTTTAAGCATTATCGGGTCTTATAGTAAATAAATGAGGAACAAATACAGAACTTATGTTTCACGTGGCAACCCCCATGGTTTATTTAGTAGTCTTAATTATAAAGGATTCTAGAGTTACAAGGAAAGACAGATTTTCTTCTACTGAAATAATGGCATCATGACAATGTGTCTTGCATTTGGTGTCATACTTATCTTTATTTATTTCAGTTGGAATGTGTATGCGTTGTCAGCAATATCGCTTCACATCTTTTAGATTGAGTGTTTTCCCTATTTAGGCAAATTCGAATTCGCAAATAGCCTTGTGGATGATACCAAGAACTTGCTTAGCAAGAGTATATCTAACATTTGCAAGACACGAGGCTCTTGAATGCATATCTAAGCCTGGGGTGCATGCCGCCCTCTAATGTCATCAACAAGTTTCCGGAAATCATCTACAAGGTTTCTTATGATGAATGTAAATTTGCTTGTAGGGGAGAAACAGGGAATTTACACAGGTGAATCATGCAGCATGAGAATGATGTCAGGAAGAAGCGTCCACCAAGAAGCACTGTATTTGGAAGCACTGTCGCTCGACACGCATAGACTATCAAACACAAGAGTTATTGGGATGATCTCAAATTCTGGCAGTGGAATGAAATCTGTCTTCTAATGTATATCTAAACTCTTTGATTATTCAGTTTGCTACCACTACCTTCACAACAACCGTCCATAATCATTATCCCATCTGCGCCAAATCATCCTACCCGATATTCAAGCCTTCATCAGCTGCTTTTTTCACTTCGAATTCTGTGCGGGAAAGAGGTGTCCATTTGAGAAGGCCATACCATCTACTTAATTCCCGTTTTTGGAAAAATGATACGGGAAGAATTTCACACTTCAGCTGCATTGAGCTTGAGCAAGTTCTATGTTTGAAGCTGTTGATTCTTCTTCCCTTTGCCATCCTACTTGATAAGCTTGAAACGTACGGTATTCGAGGGCACTGTGGAAGCCTTATAAAATCTTATCTTGATAATCGCTATCAATATGTTGAAATAAACAATAGCCGCTCAAATTTGGAACATATCGCCGGAGGCGTTCCTCAGGGCAGTATTGTTGGCCCGTTCTTATTTATTGTATATATAAATGACTTAGTAAATATATATAGAGATGTGAAATACGTAATGTACGCAGACGATGCCAGTATATTTTTTCATCACCTGACTCTAGTAGCCTTGAGAATAAAGCTAACATTGCTCTGAAAATTCTTCATGTATGGTCAAAACAAAACTATCTACAAATCAATAGCAACAAAACAAAAGCAATAATCTTTAGGCCCAAATCTAAGCAAATAATCAGTTCCATCAACCTTGTTTATGACGATGAAAACATGGAAATTGTCGATAGTTTTAAAATACTTGGAGTTATTTTCACACAAAATATGCTTTGGGAAATGCACATAGAATCGATATTGGGCAAATTATCTCGTGTCGTTGGCATGATCGTGCGGCTGAGCCCACTTTTACCTTAAAGAATCAAGGTTCTTGTTTATAACACCCTATTTCTTTCTACACTTCATTACTTTCTGCTCGTGTGGGGTACCACATCACGTACGAATCTAGAGAAGGCACATATACTTCAGAAAAAAATTTTGCGAGTACTGTTTAACTTGCCTTACAATGCCCACACATCAGACTTATTTCGGAAAGCAAATATAATACCCGCGTTCAACTTTTATAATTACAAGTTATGTCAATTTCAAACGGGAGGTAAAAGAGAATTTAAAGTTTCTTCATGAGTTATCTAATCTCACCAGGAACACACATTCTTACATCACAAGGTGTACGGAACAGTGGAAGGTAGTCACTCCGCGAGTTAATTATTCTACATAAAAGATATCATACACACTACCAACACTATTAAATTTGTTTCTGAAATCAAGTATTGATATTTATATAACCGATGTACGAGCTTTACGTGCACATTTTGTCACTCAATCTTTCTTAAATAATTAAAGAGCGTTTTTCAGGAAAGTTGTGTTTTTCCGTTTCTTTTTTGTGCCTACTTTGCATGTAGTCAATTGCTATGTATATAATACCTCCTGTTCAATCGCTGTTTGTCTTGTAAAAGAGGCTGCAGGCTCTTGACAAGTCACTTGCCTTTAAAGCGACTTTTAGCCGCAGTCTCCTCCATCACTGATGGAAATGAAGAAGTTATCGTTATATTATTATTATTATTATTAATAATATAATATTATTATTATTATTATTATTATTATTATTATTATTATTATTATTATTATATTATTATTATTATTATATTATTATTATTATTATTATTATTATTATTATTATTATTATTATTATTATTATTATTATTATTATTATTATTATTATTATTATTATCTTTGACCCACCTGTTTATCTAAGTAGTCAGAAAAGCTGCAGGAGAAAGCTGGTGGCTCAGAATTAGACTTGTGGCCCAAGGAACGTTTTCATGGTTGCTGCAGGAACTGCTTGTGGTGTTGGCTTCGCAGTCAACTGCTGTGACCTCGGCATATTTCTTGAGAGCTATGGCCACTGTCTCCACAGGCTACGTAAAGACGGATAATTTTCTGAGCTAAGCATTTTTCCTAAAAGAACCCATTGAAGTTGTATTCGTGGGTTTGCGGCAGAAAAGTTGCCACGTGATGGCCACCCCAGGCACTTCACGTGTATTCGTGGGCTTCTTTCTGGGAAAACCACTTTTATGTAGCACACAATGAGCAACACAAAGCCGTATCGCGAGGCTTTTATCTAGCTCGAAAATTTTTTCATTGACACTTTTCATTTAATTGTGAAGTGTAATAACTAATTATAATTATTATGTAATTAGCAAGAATGCAAAAATTAATCTGAGTATCTCCAAACGACGGCAAACTACGCTACCTTAATTCTGTCTAGTTACATGGCATTTACATGTTTCTAAATCTTGGTACATGATAGTTGGGACAACCTTTAGGTCAAAAAACAATATTACAATTTTCATAATCTTGTCGTGCGTGTTATTGATGGCTATGGCTGCTTCAAGTGATTTTTTCAGTAAGGCGCAAGCAGTTTTGAAATTAAATTGTTTTTCAGCAAGGGCGTGCAATCTAGAAACTCGAGCAAAAAGGTCAAGTTGTGTTCACTGTTCAGGCATACAGTTGAAAGAAAAAAAAAAACAAGACACAACACCTACTACACAATGCAAAATTTGAAAATCCCAACTGAACAAGAAACCAGTTTCTGAAAATGCAGAAAAAAGCCACCAGCTCATGCAGCGTACACCCTTGCTATGCACCCTAAGTGAAGAAGTTATTGCCCCAATGCTTGTGCACCATATGAACGTAACAATCAACTTTCAGCGTAATATTAACGCCATTAAACGACTTCGGCTTTGAAGATTGTCAATCTGAAATCTTCAACGACTTGTTCTGGCATTTAATCTGTTGAGCTCATTCTGTATTCTCAAAAGCCGGCTCTCAGAAAGCAAGCTCGCAGCCATAATTCCTCTGAAGGCAATACCAGCTTAAGTCTCAACATAGGTTTCACCTGCAGATAAAGTGGATAATGCAAGGCAAACATCATGAACACTCTTACAGGCTAACCAGTGTGCTCACTCATGCAGCCATGAAGTTATGTGATGCAGGCACAGGATATATTGAAGCTAGTTTCGTAGTGTGTCATGCTTCCAAGGCTTTTCGAGTTGTGAAAGCTGTCTCCAGTACACAAATAAGCGATGAGAATAAAAAAGAACTTCAACATGTTAACAATACATTGTCCATTTGCAAGCAACCAGCAGTCTTTTTGGTTCCTAGCTTGCCTCGCGCAAATCTACTATGCCACAGTACTTGCTTTGCGCAGTACCAGCCACTTTAAGATGCAATGTGTTCAGAGCCCTTGTCCTCTGCTTTTCTGCTTTGCAAACAGATGGTGTCGAGAAAGGGGACAGAAAACACTGTGCACCACTGATTTCGACTATCTTTGGCTGGATGCAACACCCGGCGCCGGATTCAGGTGAAGCCAGTGGAAATGCGGTATCGTGCAGTGGCTTGTCCTGGAAGCAGGGCGTACGGTGCACTAACTAGTGAGTGTGATCAGATAGTATTGGTGCCATAAAAATTTTACTTCATGGTTGTCCACATTTTAGGAGATGTTGTCGCTACATGTCTGGTAAGCGCTTTTATGGGAATCGGAACCTGTATACGATAGTGTCTTCTGAAATAAAGGGTTTTCTCATTTAACAGTGTTTCCAATGCACGTCACTTATGTTAGCGACACTGTGGGCGCTGCAATGGAAAAATTGTGGACATCTTCTCGAAACACTGCTGAGGCCTACTTCGGTAGTTTACGGCACAACAGTCTGATATTTTAGAGGAAGAAATGGCACACACCTGTGCAGATGAAGTGCTGCTGCAAAGTCGTGAAGCACCAACTTATGGGACAAGGTTGCTTCAGTCGAGTGCACTCGATGTGCTGTCAACCCCCTGTAGTAGAGATTAGTGGTGTGGATCCTTTTGCGCCGTGTCGTCATGTTATACCTTCTTTTGTCCTCGTCTTGTGTTGCACTGTAAGAACCTTACTATGGACCCTTTTATACTGGCTTTGCTTTCTGGTCGGAACCTTCGCAAAGCAGATACCTTACTTTTTTGGACCTGCAACATGTGCAGAGAAATTCACATCACTGTGCGTTCATTCTATGGCTTTATTTTTCTAAGCGAAATGCCTACACATTCTATCAAATCATTAAAAATATAGTTGGCACCTTTTAACTACTGTATATAGACAGGCTAGTTGCTAGACGTGTGAAACATGTTACCAGCCCTCTGACAGAATGCAACAAGCGAAGCTTACACTGGAAAGCTACAAGGCAATTTAAGTTTACGCGACAATGTATGAGCATACAGTATGGTTACTATATGCTCTAGCCCTGTGTCAAGTAGAAGATAATTGTCAATTGCTTATGGTGTATTTCTACTTATTATGAGTCATTAAACTCTGCATTAAATGCTGCAAGTTTGCACAATGTTGGCTTTTCATTGCCTTTGTAATCCGTTTCTTACTTACGCATTCAGTAATCCCACTGCAATAAGAAAAATGAGTTAGAAAAAGAAATGCCGTGAAAATCTTCCACATTTGCTGAGGACAGGAGCGATGGCGAATAGCATGTGATTGAAGCTTCATAAATATTCAGTTTTCACACTGCTTCATTGTTCAGCAAGTAATGAAAAGGTACACTGTGCACCTCTGCATGACCAAAGCAATTTGACCAAGCAAAGTGGACACGTCAGCGGCTCCCCAACAAGCATGAACACATTTGCGTATTTTGTGCAGTCTAGTAAGAGATATTTGACTATCAAAACTAGCAACCGTTGTTTCATCCAGCTGACGTGCCCCACTTGTCTAAACGGGTTGTGTTCTCTTGTTCAAGACGCTGCATTTTCATTGCTCATGCTGTGCGGTGACATAGAATCGAACCCCGGGCCGAGCACAGAGGAGCTGTTGCGTCAAATACTTGATGGTCAAAAAACCATGGAAGCAAGACTTGACACTATCGAATCCAAAGTCGAAAATTCCACAGTAGCACTTAAAGAAATTGTGGCCACAATTTGTAGCCTTGACACAACTATAAATACCATGAAATGTAAATTAATCGACCTCGAGGACAGGACCAGGCGCAATAATCTTCTCGTGTTCGGTTCACTGTTACGTCCTGATGAAACATTTGAGTCACTAACAAATTCTGTGGTTTCCGAAATATTTGAGCATATGCTCGGGGTGAAGGTGTCAACAGTCGAAAGAATTCACCGAATCGGACAGAAGAAGCGAAACAAAAATATGCTAGTTTTGCTTAAACTAACTGACCACCGAGAAAAGATTAAAGTACTCAGAAACTGCTCTAAGCTAAAACGAAAAGAAATCTCCATTACAGAAGACTTTTCAGCAGAAACTAGGCAAATAAGAATGTATCTATGGGAAAACTGCAAATATCAGAAAGGGCGGCGAAAAAGTGAGGCATGTAGATGACAAAATTGTTATAAACGGAGCAATCTATGCACGGGACGCCACTCAAATGAAAAGAATTCCCATTTTAGCACCCACAAAGAACCTTGGAAGAAACAATGACTTTGTTCGGACACACAAAAAAGCTTTTGTTGCCATAATCTAAACGCTCGCAGCATCGTAAACAAACTTTCTGACTTGCAAAGCATTGCAGGGTCGTATGAGCCACATGTAATGACAATAACTGAAATTTGGTTGCGCTATGGTATCCTGGACTTCGAGATAACACCACCAGGCTACGAGATATACAGGAAAGATCGAGATTCCCGCGGAGGCGGAGTCGCTTCGTTGTTTCAAGACTGCTTGCAAGTACAAAGGCTAGCTGATATTGCCGGCACTGAATGCGTCATCCCGAAAGTGTTTTTGAACGACTTCCATCTTATAATTGCTGGTTTTCAGCGCCCACCACATTGTGACGTATTCTTCGATGCTATGAATGAATTTTTGTGTACAAGCGGCATACATTGCAAGAATATTTGGCTTGCTGGCGATTTCAACGTTCCGTCAGTGCACTGGTCAACTGATTTCCCTGATGCCCTTTGCGCGGCAGCAGAGCCTTTAACTGACATCGTTCTTTTCCATGCTTTGACTCAGCTGGGAAAACAACTGACTCGCGCACAAAATACATTAGATCCCTTTATTGTAAACGACAAAGTCCTCAATCGTAATCCAAGGGTCGACATATTCCACGGAATTTTGGATCATATAATGATATGCCTTACACCTGAACTAAATTTCAGATTAAAACCCTCCAAAAACCAGTTCGATTGCTAACTTCTGCCACGCTAGCGACGCCGACACACTTGATGCCTTAGACAATAAATTTTCAGAATTTGCATCTCTTTCGAAATCTCACGTTGTGTCTGTTGACAATCTATGGTCTTTCTTTAAAAGACTTGTTTACAACTCTATCGACACTTTTGTGCACAAAAAATGGAAAGCTGCATGTGACACGAATCTGTGGATGACAAGAGACCTCCTACGACTTGGGCGAAAACTAAAGCAAGTAAGAAAGCATCATAAAGCACGACCATCAAAGGCAAACGTCGAAAAGCTAACCAACCTGCGTCTACAGCTTAAAACTGGTATTTCGAAAGCTAAAGACTATTATCAATATGTTGCTTTTAAAATCTTTCTTTTGTCATCCTCGGATAAGTTCTGGCGGTACTTATCGCCGAAAGAAACCCACGTGTCCGATATTTGTGTGGATGGTTTCACGCTGACGGATAAACGGAAAATTGCAAATGCACTTAACAAGTATTTTTGCTCTGTGTTCGATGACGAACGATGATGGAAAGACAGATAGCTGTTTTAAGTGATATTTCACCCATCGGTGATCTCGACGTAATCGAGGCAGGTGTACTGTTCTTGCTTCTTGATCTCGATATAAAGAAGTTGCCAGGCGTCTACGAAATACCTTTTTTTTGTGAGATACACCGAATGGTGCGCCATATATGTTTGCGTTATTCATACTAAATCACTTTCATGTGCACAAATCGCACGTGATTCGAAACATGCAAAAATAATTCCCATCCCTAAATCAGACAACCTTTCATTGCTCTCCTCCTACCGTCCTATTTGCCTACTTTGTACTTCATCAAAACTGATAGAACATACAATATTTAAGCACACCTCAGTCTTCATTGAAAGTAATGGCCTCTGCAACACGTGACAACATGGCTTCCGTCCTGGTAAATCAACCGTAACACAACTATTAGAACCAGTCCATGAAATCGCGGCAGCACTAGATGATGAAGGCCAAATCGACATGGTATTCTTAGATTTTGAGAAAGACTTCGACCATGCATCCCACCAAAAGTTATCAAAGTTAAAACCTATTCTCAAGAATGACCAACTACTTCACTCGATTGAGGCGTATCTTACGGAAAGGCGACAGACAGTCGTTGTTAATGATGCGAAATCAGACTTATCCGATGTGCAATCTGGAATCTCGCAGGGATCAGTCTTGGGCCCTCTGTTCTTTCTAGTTTTTATCAAAGATATAGTGAATAATATACCAGTTAAAATATGGCTGTTTGCAGATGACTGCGTACTTTATCATGAAATTCACAGCGAGGGAGATCAGACGATTCTAAATTTATCTTTATCCGCAATAGCGACATAGGCTTTACTCCTCTCTGGCTTGTGTGATCCGGCGCGGCGCTGCTTGAAAGTAAAGTATTGCTGTGGCGTGCTGCGAAACGATTTCAAGATCTTTTAGATCGTACTATGTGAAACTTACGCAATGTCCGCTCATATAAGGTCGTCAGGGAAGCCTTTCGCTGCATCGGTAACTAGAGTACGCGGAAGTATCTCTTGTGGGCGCAAACGCGCGACGCGAATTATCAGCCGCGGTGTGGCTATGTGTTGTGAACTATTTTGCGTATATCGGCTTTAATTCAGCGGAGAAATGGTAAATTGCCAGCAAGAAATAGTAAATCTGCTCACTATCTGATCGTTTGGCGTAGGGACTAAAACATAAGAGCACGTGCTCGTGTGCGGTAAACCTAAGGTTCTCGCGAAACAAGTGAGCGGCAGGCGCTATCAAATATTTGTGATACACCGGCAACCTTTTGACGCATTTCAAGTCTAGTAGACATGAAATCCCTACATATCTACGGTCGCCTCCTGCATGAGGCCGATGACGTTGCTGAACACAGCGATCACTGCGGTTCGTGAACCGGCATGATACATATATAAGCTATATACGTTTCGACATTGCCTTTTTGCTCTGTAAAGCCATAATGTCCGAGATGGATCGCATAAAAAGAATGTGATGGCTATTTTCGAGGACAAATTTTTGTAATACGTGTGAGTGCGTCGTACAGAACGGAACGAACACAACCGAAAAAAAAATTCGGTTATCATCCTCTTTCTCGAAAAAGAAATAAAAGCGGGCTAACGCCGCAGTACGACCTCGCATAGTCACGCCGCACAACGTTTATTGGTCTATAAACGTTGATGTCGCATGCTTGGGCAGCGCACTATATAGAACAGATATCTGCAATCCAGCACCTACCACAGCTTAGGGTGCGCGCGCAGTTCGCTCAATACGCATAAACGCATAAGCGTATAAACGGTCGCTTTGCTGGACAAGTATACTTCACATTGTAAGGCATGCTGTTATTGCTAAACAAAACTATTTTATTCATGGGTGGAAACCTCTCCCACCGAGCCAAGTAGTCACGCAATGCAATCTGCAGCTAACAGTTTGAAGACTTGAAGTATACCAGCACAGCTCAGGACTATCGTAGCACAATTGTACTCACGCTGTTACGATCGTCGCGTATGTTTCATTGCTCCTAAACCTCAGCTTAGAACTAGGAGATAATACTGCAATAAGGTCACATTAGGGAATGGAACATCCAGAAGTGCACAGTTGATCTCCGAGGCTGATTGTAGGTTCAAACATGCGCGCGTAAATCGTGCTGCGTGCTCCGTCCGCCTCAATGGCAGTAGAAAGTCCGGCCATACCGACTTCAGACACTTCCGTACGTCTCACAGAACCGTTTTCCACGTAGAAGACGCCATGTCATACTAAATAGACCGCACGAGTGCGAAAACAAGCGCCAGAAACTACCGCAGAGCGTATACCTGCCATGCAAAATGGAGCGCTCGCCCAAGCCATGCAGCATGCCGACGGCCCATAGGTGGCGCAACGGCGCAGCAATATGGTGGCGTCCATGACAAAACGGTCTATACTAACAGAAGTTCTTGTCGTATCGGATGCAGTATGCTTTCAAGCCGATACAAGCGTCAATACAAGTGCGCAACTGAAAGCAGTTTTATTCCACGCTTTTAACGCGAGTGAGCAAGAGGTTACAATTGTCGCACGGGAAATTGCGATAACGCCGATAACGTTACCACTGAAATCGATCTGAAAAGATGGGGTGATCCTTTTCCCCATTCAGGCGCCATTTTTGTCGTAAGATGCTGCTTAGTGGCCTTTTGAAACAATATTTTTGTTGGCGACGTCGGCTCCCCACACACCCTTTTACCCCTGCGTGATGCAAACATGAAAAATTTAAATGGGCTTACCTCATGAGCCAATTACGAGCGCGAGTAGACTGTTAAACATTAGTTGACAGCAGGCTATCACGTGCCCAAGCGCATACGTGTACCCGAACACAGGGCAACTTCTTCGATGCCGCAGCGTGCAGAGCTTTGCAGACGAAGTGAAACACATTCAGCGCGAATATCCCCACGCTATGACGGCACATGACGAGCACACAAGCGTACACCCCACAGCGACAAATTCGCAACTTTGCCAATTGGATCGTCCCGAGACTCAAGCAGCGTAAGCATTCATCGTTCTGTTCTTCACTCCCGATGCATCAATCTCTTTCTTGGGGCCTTGCTGCACTCTTGAGAACAAATCAAGACATATTTGCGGTAAATTCACAATTTTTACAGCACGAGACGATAAAATCCGGATGACTACACACGTGCAGCTTTGTCTGCCACTCCTTAAATCGGAAGCGCAGCGCGCGCTGCCCCTTGGTGCCGCACTCTGTGAGCGCGGAGAATAAAGCAGAATCGGATTTGCTTTCTCATTTGTGCTCTAGTTGCTGGATCAGCAAAACAATGACGTGGTAAATGATTGAATTCTGAAAAATGAGAACGCTTTCTCTCCCACAAGGTAGTGCATTTTGTACGAAGAGACAGAGGATGCAAGAAAAAGAAAGGCACGCAGGTCTACCAGACGGTTTGCTACTGGGGATAGCAAACCCAATGTTGCAATGTAGTGCAAAGGAATGCACTGCGATGCGTCAATAAGCTCTAGCATAGTGCTAATTTGGGCTGTTTGGTGCATGTAATCAACGGGTAAATAATTAGTCATGTCATAACATTTACCCATAGACGAATCACGTGGAACAAATGGTGCTGCATTCTGGGTGAAAAAGAAATAAAGCTTCGATCATCACGCCATCTCTGCACTGGGCGTTCATTCTCTCCTTTTTCATCTTTTTTTTTTCTTTTTGACAGTAGACACAGTACTTGCACAGTACTAGGTCCTCCATCTTCAGTCACCTTCCCGTAGTTTGCACGCTTGTCGTTGCATGTTCGCGATCTTTATTCCGCCGTACAAGAACGTGCCCACTCACCGGTCTTCTGGTAAAATGAAGATCCAAATGTATGCGATTACATCTTACCGCAGGAATTAACACATGAACAGTGAAGATTATGCGTAATCCCTGTGTCTCAAGAATGGGTAGTTAATGACAGAGACGAGATATTTCGGAAATATTATGGAAATGAGTTAAACCATCATCATTACAGTTCAGCAAAGCCCTTTCCCAATTGCGTTAATTGCTTCCCGCGTTCGAAAAGTTCATCCCGCCGTTGTGTTTTGATCTATAGGCCGCCAGTTCCCTTCGAGACCATTCGTTGCTAAATGTAACCTCAGTTACGGTTATTTCCATAATTATAGTGATTATTACTGATTTATAGTGCGCATCATTTTTGGTGAAGAGCACCAATGTTATTGCCCGTCCACCATCACCAATTTGAGAACACTTCAAACACACGCATATATTTGCTCATATGATCAACGTTACGAGGCCCGTATACGCGACAAACGGCGACCGGAATAGATTGAGAATGCGTATAAACATATATATTTTTTTTTATTGCGAGAAAGACTTGCCCTTAAGGCATAATTCTTGGTGCGTATATGTGTATTATATGTGTGCTCTGAGGCCTGTGTTGTGTATGAATTGAAGCAGTGTTTTGTGGAATCTGTTGTCATGTATCCAGCGGTCATAGCTGGTTGTCACACTGTAGGGGAGGCCGGCTTGCAGTAGGAGACGTGAGCGTTCCGATTTTAAACCAGTACATGTCCATATTAGGTGGTATGCATCTGCTTCCATCAGAGGAACGGAGCAGTATGGACACGTAGCACCCAGTGGTAAATGCGAAAAGTTCCACCTTGGAGATAACAGCCGGTGTAAGGGCCACCCCGGCCCGAAGCCTCCTCAGCACAACTTCCTCCGCCCTAGTGAGGTGAAAGGGGAGGGAGCAGACAACCGGTGGGATAAGAGCGCGTGTGTCCTGCCGGAGAAAATTTGTACGGGCTCGGAGCAAGTTAAAGGGGTTGAGGTGGGAGGGGAATAGGCGGAAGATCAGGATTAGGAGGGCAGTGTGCCTGCTGGTCAGCAGCAATGTTGTGAGGGTTCGCTGAATGGCCTTGAATCCAGTGCACGTTGTCGCAAGTAGCTGTTTTACTATTCATAGTGTATATGGTCTCGCAGATTTCCATCGCCTTATCAACCTTCTTTAGTTCCTGAATAGCCGCTAAAGAATCAGTGAAGATATCTAGTTGCTTGATGGTAGGCAGCTTAGATGTCGCATCTTGCGCAGCGTCGTGGATGGCTTGAAGTTCCATTAATAGAGCGCTGGCTTCCGTAGATAAATAGCGCTGGTGGCCGCTGATGAAATTATGCGTAGTACTCAGGAATGATATCCTTTCGCCGTCTGGGAGAATGGCAGCATTCGTATAGACTTTGCAGGTGTTAGCGCATGATGCATCGACGATATTGTGTTCGTCAATAATACATGTTGTATTGCTGCGTCGTGATTTCATTGGCTTAGTAGTTGTGATGCTGGTGAATTCTCAGGGAGGCAATGGATAGGGCTGATTGTGAATGCGAAAGCCACGTTAAAAATGAGCATGCAACGCAGCGACAGCCGGAATAAGTTCCTTTTTTATTTCACGTGCTCTTTCACGTTGCAAAATTAGCTCTGCAATTGTGCTGAGCTGGGCATGTTCCTGTAAGGTTGGCATCGGAGTGATGCGGGGCAGTGCTGTGATTGTGCGCATAGCGTCGCGATTAATCGTCTCCAACTGTGCCAGCTGTGCCAAAGTCAGCCGTTGAAATTGTGCCTGATATAAAATTCGTGGCTGGAAGACTGCACGCACCAACCATCGACCTACGTCAGTACGAGCTCCAGATGCTCTTGCGGCGATGCGACGAATAAGGTGAAGTGTTTTTGTCGAACTCTTGTCTGGTTTTACGGAGCCAGTGTGCACCACTGCCGGAGTGGTGAATAAATATATTTATACGATCTGTTATTGCATCTTTTGGTGGAAGGCTAGTTCTCACATTTTGTACGTATCTACATAATGCGTTCAGTTTGCGTGCTTAATTAGGTATCCTTATATGAAACTTTAGGAGGACGATGAAACTTTAGATATTAAGAAAAAAAAATGATGCTGGCCAGGTCATGTAATGCGCAGATAAGATAACCGTTGGACCAATAGGGTGACAGGCTGGGTACCAAGACAAGGGAAGCGCAGTACAGGACGGCAGAAGACTAGGTGGTGCGACGAAATTAGGAAATTTGCGGGTGCTAGTTGGAATGGGTTGGCGCAGGACAGGGGTAATTGGAAATCGCAGGGAGAGGCTTTCGTCCGGCAGTGTAAAAAAATAGGCTGATGATGATGATGAGATGAAACATTCTGATACAAGCGCTCATTCAGTCAGCGTATATAGTTTTCCTTGCAAAAATATGTATGTTCGTAAAACAAAATTACGGAATTCTGTCTCATGAAAAACAGTGTAGCCACTTCATTCTTACAGTGAAAATTTCCGCAATATAAAACGGGGAGCATTTCCGTATAATTAACGGAAACATTTGCGGTATTTTTATCTGCAATTCCTCTATATAATGACGAAAATCCTCCGTATAGTGACACAAATTTTTAGAGTGTTGAGGAAGAAGAGTGGCACCAAAGCGAGTGGAAGGCATTGCCAGCATTGCTATACAAGAGTGTTTGGCCGTGAGTGTCTTCTGCGTAGAGCTGACAGTGGGGTATTTATGTGGCTCACCTTGAGGCTTACGCGCTTTATCACGCTGCACACTACCACCATCATACTTTTTGTCGGTTGCGCGAAGAACAATCAGTCGTGGGGCGGTTATAGGCGTGTGTATTCGAATGCAACAGATTCTTGGCCCCTTTGCGAAACATTCAAGTGTGTTGGCTCCCGTCTCGCCTGGTTTGGGACCTCTTAAATAAAAAAATAAATATTTTAGAGAGGTGAGATTAGAACCAGCACCATTTAGCTCGCAGTCGAATGCTCTAGATGAAACCACATACCAGACATACCAAGAGCCAATATTTCTAAATGTTATGCTTTGCGCAGCTTTGATTCCATCTGTGAGTGAGATCTGCAGAATTTTCTCTCTCGTTTTCAATGCAACGCCTAGTATTCAATTCGTAGCAACCGTGATACAATGAAGGGTCGAATAAACGTTGGCTGTCAACCCTTATACATTTCTGAAACAATTATTGTTTCGGTTATTACAAGTACTACAGGTGGTGTTCGTTCGAAGCAAATGTTTGGCGACAGCCCAGATACTGCAGTTGAACGTTCCTGTGCGAGTCCCGTGAGAATTTACCTGTGACTGGTGCCTTCGCTAAGAGAAGTGAACCGAGGATGATTGGCCTAGAAGTACGATCTAATCATTGCACTAATTATCTCATTCTTTGAGTCTTTCCCTTTGCACTTTCATTGTAGGTTGGCGCTTCCACGCGTTTTCCAGAGATGCTAGCTGGTTAGATGCAGTTGATATTGAAACACACTTCTTTATTTATTTCAAGGCCCGTTGCTTTGTGGTTAGTAATCCCCCATCACCACATCATACAACTCTGAGCAGTGGAAATAACACCGTCATGTGTTGAAGTAACTACACCTCTAGCGCTCCTAATATTTCATCGTATTTGCCGGAAACGCGCTGGTAAATCCAGCTTTCGCCTTGACTTCGGCAATCCAGCTCATAAAAGAAGGAATGGGTGCGTTTTCCTGGGAGCAAATATGTTTGACTACTTCTAGTATTTTATTTCATCTCCAATGTTCTAGTTTATCAGTTTACTGTGCGACGCTTTACAGGGTTTTTAAAACGCCGCTTGTGTTCACAACCATTGACGTCTCTTTGCGCGTGCGGCCACATGCTCTCATCAGGCTCTTAGTTTTTGTTTAGTACGCATGTGGAGATTCGTCGTGCTAAAAACGCGTGGGGAATCTTAATTTTCGTGTCTAAACGCAGATGCAGAATGCACAAACCACTCACGTCAATTTATTTATTACAATCCCAATCCAAAGTGGAAGCTTTCGCTCGAGCCCAGCTCCTATGTCGCATATTCGAATACACGTAGAACGCTGGAACGCTTTTCTGAGATAACCGCTGTGCCAATTTTAATGAAATATGTTGCATTTGAGAGGGAAAGTTCCATTCCGGTGACTGTCGCAATTGTAATTTCGACTTCAGGTATCAAATATTTTAAAAGGAACTTTCAAAATTGGTAAGCTTGAATAAAGAAATGTAAGCACAGGGTTTACAAATTCATAACCCTGCACTAAGAACAGATATTGTAGTGCTGTAAACTTCATCCGTTAAAAAATCCAAAGCCGACAAATTTAAAGGGACACTAAAGTGAAAAATGATTTCTTCTGCATCAGTAAATTACCGTTCTACAACACGATAAACACCACTCTTACAACGTTAAGACGTTTGGTTAGCCAGAAAAAGCGCAAAAATGAAATACGGGTAGCGACGCCTACTTAAGTTCCCGCACCTCGGGGCTGTGACGTCTTAGATTTCGATGGCATCCTCTAGGGCCTACTAATTATATGTAGCAGTACAGATTGACTACATTGTGTTCTAAATGAACCAAATATTAAACATGGCAAGTTTCGGGAACCTTTATTCTGCCGACGCGGCCCAAATGCGATAACATACTTTGGAATCCCTGACGTCATGTTGACGTACCGGCGCTGGTGTTTCGGCACGAAATTCAAATACTGATACTTGGACCTTCATTTTCTCATCTAATAATCAAACTATTTTCATGAAATGACTGCCTGCAGGGTTCTCAAACAATGCTTCATTAATCTAAACTGATTGATTGTTTCGCTTTAGTGTCCCTTTAATACATCAATTTACACCTTACGTGAACTTTTATATTCTCCACAATGATTTTACAAAAGTCTTATTCGCACACAATTGGTCCATTTGAGAACCATGTATCGCAGATCAATTTTGTCCGTCTCAGTTGTACATACTGTCGGATGAAATTTTCTGAATTATAATATCGCCTTTTATTGCTGAGTTGTACTAAACTTGATAGTTTCGTTTTCTAGAAATACGTGATTTTCAACAATTTTTATTATTGATTCATGGCCTAATCATAAATTCGCTTGCAGCAGTTGCTACATTATAACCTTTTCATTTAAATTGAACAAACCTTATTAAATTTGGTGCAGTGGTTGCCGAGTAAAACAATTTTTCCTTCCCCAAGTATTTAGATAGCAGCCCCCAAACTAAAGCTTCCTCTTGAGTTGATTAGTAAAACGGTTTTCACGTGACTTTAGTTTATTAGCTTTATAATTACCACGCTTTATCCTACCTCAGATGTCCGTCGCCGCGTACACTACAGTTCCGAAGAAAAGCGACCATGATTAGAGGGGATGGGGCACAAATGTAGTGAATGGTGGTTAGTGCTTTCTTTTAGCAAAATTTACTTCTGTGCAATCCAATTCGGCCGACGTGAATGCCATGTATTTTAGTTGAATTTCCTATTAGTGTCAAGCGAAAAAGACGTAACCTAAATCCTATCACGATGGTATCAGTAAGGTATCTTTGAAAGGCATCTGCATAGCGCAAGAAAACAAGGACACAAGAAGAAACGAAGAACGTAGCACTTGTCTTGGTCTTCGTTTCTTCTTGTGTCCTTCTTTATTTTCTGTGCTATACAGATACCTTTCAATGATGATCGACCAACAAGCCCATGTCACTACCCTCGTTGGTATCACTAAGGCTGAAAGCGCCATACCTAATTATATGGAAAAGAAATCAAACGTTTCCGCTAAGCTGTCAATAGCATACTTTGTTTAAATACATGCAAACAAAACATGTTATTGTGACTTGCAGCACCAAAGTTCTGAAGAGCGGCCCCGCACTGCTACGGTGACTTGTTCTATACTGTAAAGCTTTTTTTTCAAGCGTTTTAATACTTCATACGCATAGTTCTCCCGTGCCCTGGAAGAAGTAAATGAGCAGCAAGCTTGAATTTCGCTAAAATGTAGGCCACGTGTAGGACATATGGAGAAGTTTTTGAAGCTGTGTCATTTATTTGCAGTGTTTGCGGTAAATTACTTATTCCAGCGCTGAAAGGACTACACGAACGTCATATGCATATTTGGTCGTTATTCTTTAAGAACGGAATATGCGAGCAATTTTAAATGTGCGCAAAGAGGGAGATATGCTAATGGTAGCAGGCGGGTGAACTTAAAAAAAAAATTAGTCGATTATTGCAGAATTTAAAAAATGTAATACAACTAATAAAAAAATACAACGGCACTGGAATTTTCGTTGTAATCCTGCAAGGTTCCTCAAATGGGTGTTTTCTCGCTCTCTCTCTCTCTTCTTTTTTTTTGCCGTGCAATGCCAGCCGCGCAATGAAGGCACGCCTCGAGCTCAGCATAGTACTTGTTGACTGGGAAAACGTCCCAACCTGTTGCCTTTGGCACTTTTCGCTGTGCTTGTTTGTGATGGAGTTCACGTTCGAGTCAGAAAGCGCTATTGCGTTCCATTGGCAGTACGATACCTGGTGCTTTTTTATAGTTACTAAAATTTTAAAAAATAAGATGGGCCATATAGCACAGAACTACTGAATGAGCTGCATTATTCTAAAAGGCAGACGGTATCACACTGAAATCAAAAACCATAATTGTTTAACCAACAACACTACACTACTCAATTTTTAACTAATTACTTTGCTCACGTAATTCAATACACAAATTAAAGTCGATCATTTCACAAGCCACCTTCACTTCGAATTCATTTTCAAGATAACACGAGCTATGAGATAAGTGCTGCCCACTTTTTACTTACTTTTTTACAAACCGACTGTTTAAAATTTTTATCCATTGAAGCTTAATATTTACTTGAACACTAACGTATTTAGTCGTTAAATTTTCGAAAGCACTTTTCTAAACTGGTGTCATCCTTCCAAATTCTTCCAAGTGGAAATCAATTTCAAAGCCTCCAACTACATGTTGTAGATGGAAAATATCTTCTATAATATAACTTGATGAAAACATGATTATAGAAACATCATTACTTTAGCAAATTTTCATTATGATTTCTCGTGCCAAAAATGTCAAATTGCGCTGCGTGCGAGCTGCGTTTAAAACAATCCTGTAACATTAAAAATACGTATATAGTTGTCCTTTAGGGTCACTAGCATGCACAGAACCCTAACCCTATTGTGACTCGAACCAGCCATTTATTAGTACTAAGAGCACAGAAAAAAAAATGATGTCAGAGAAACATCAGGGCCAGACAATTAAATCTTGCTTACCTCAGTAAGGAATCCTTCATTGCGGTGAGGCACGTTATGTCCCTCTGAAAACTTCCTTAGTGAGGTGCCCTCAGCGAAGGCTTCCTTGGTGCTTCCTCAGCGTATGGTAGCTCCGAAGCTACCTTCATGCGTCCTTACGCCGCTCCTGGCCCTGAACGAGCGCTTCATGTCACTGCTTAGCCACGTGACGTTTGCTTGCGCATGCGCACTGACGCCCGCTTGCGGAGAAGCGCGAGCACGGTACATCTTGACAGGCATGTTCGTCTCAGTGGCACGTTCAGCATGGGCAGCGTTGGTTGGCGTGGCACCTCATCGACGACACGTTTATTTGAGCGATCGCCCGATGTTTGTGCGCAGGCGCCAGTAAGAGCGGACGCGATAGAGAAAATGTGGCGGCTTTTGTTCCTTGAATATATGACTCTGCCTAGGCACAACGAAGGAGGTTTGTTAGCGCGCGTTGTATGCGTTTGTCCCTGGGCGTGCCAGCATTGCGGAGTGGGGTAGAGTTTGTTTACGCTCGGAAGCTGGCTGCCTATGGGGTGAAATAGGTGAAGCAGTGAGCCCTGACGACCCAATTGGCGACCGTGGTGTCGGACTGACTGTCTCGAACCTGCTGCGCTCGTGCTAAGTCAGTCATGCCGGACTATAGCTTTCTGGCGCCTTTCGGCGATGTACTTTGGAAATAACATCACAGATGTTTCCGCGGAATCAGTAGGGACCGTAGTAGAGGCCGGGCCGAATATATTGAAAGTCTAGAAGTAAGAGCGCCTTATGAACCACGTTTGAACGCAAGTGCCTGAAAGGCTGCCAGTGACGCTCGGCGCCCCTGCAACCGCTACGAGAATACGTCGCGCTAGCCTAACGCCTTTTACGTTAACCCAGCCTAACGGTAACCTAGGAAAACGGGGTCGAAACGAAAAGACAATAATGCTCATAGCGTAAGCGCTGTGAGAATACGCCGCGCCGTCGGAACCCCTTTTATGCTAACGTAAGCTAACCTAACGTGGGCGAGACGCAAAGCCAGTAATCCTCACGGCGTGACATGCGGCAGTGGCGTTCAACCACGGTTGCTAAGGCGCTGTGTGCTTCTTTCACTAAAAGAGGACCCCTCAAAAATGCTCCTGAAATGTCGCGGTCAGCAGCATACGAAAAGCCTGCAAGAGCGAAGATACTGCACTAGGAGAGCAGGACGGGCCTGTACTACGGCCCCTACTGCTCTCCCAGAAAAATAAGTGATTTTTTTTTAAGGTAGAGCGCCGAAACAAGCAAGAAAGGCGTGATTGCTACTTTAAGGTTGATTGATTCATTAAGGTCATTGCGTGTTACATGTGTCTTGTCTAGCACGAGTGAGTACTGTCAGGGATAGCATTAGAGTGAAAGCTGTCAGCTTATTTCGATAGACAGTTGCCCTTAAGGAGTAATTCCTGGTGTGAATATCTGTATTATATGTGTACAGGCCTGTGTTGTGTATGAATTGAAGCAGTCTTTTGTGGAATCTGTTATCACGTATCCAGCGGTCATAGTTGGTTGCGACACTGTAGCAAAGGCCGGCTTGCAGTAGGAGACGCGAGCGTTCCCATGCTAAGCCTGGACATGAACACATTAGGTGGTACGGGTCCGCCTCCATCACTGGAACTAAGCAGCACGCACACATGGCTCCCTGTGGTAAATTCAACCAGTTCCACGTTGGGATCACAGCCGGTGTAAGGGTCACCTCGGTCCGAAGCGTCCTAAGCACAGCTTCCTCCGCCCTAGTAAGGTGAAGGGGGAGGGAGCAGACACACGGTTCATAAGGGTGCGTGTGTCCTGCTAGATAAAATGTTTACGGGCTCGATGTGAGTTAAGGGATTAAGGTGGGAGGGGAATAGAATCGGGAGGAAAAGTACATGCAGATCGCATTATTCAACGTTAACTCCGTGTTGAAGAAAACCTGCCACATCGTTGCGCAGGTGGCCAGAGGAAGGCTTGAGTAGTAGCTTACCGTCCGGCGTATTCGGAAACCACAGGAATAGACACAAACTTTGCGAAAATAAACAGAGAAAAAGCGCCGAGTAAGTAGGACAATAACATAATTAAATCACACGTATGGCATATGAAGAGACTGAAGAAGATAATCTGGTTAGATGGACGGCTTTTTCAAGCTATGGTGACCTCCCGTCACGGCTTCATGGATGTTCACGATGATAGTTTATGTTGGGTGCTCGAGAATAACACCTAACACATCAGAGACATCATCACAGAGCTGTGACTCGTATCTCAGCCCGTCGCCTCAGAGATTTTTCAGAGTGCTCCCCACTTCCTGTTGAACCGCTTACCGGAGAGTTCATCTCGAGGGGCCTGCCACGTACTACTGCGTACTACTAGTTCACGTGTCACATAGGGTGAGTACTAACGGCGATGGTCCTTTCAGTTCTGCTATCAAAAACTGGTATTTTGCTAGGTTTTCAGGAGGCTTCCAACCTTTTTTCAAGCGAACATTCTTGCACGTGGGGTACTCTACATCTAGCTATCATCAACTGGGCTGTTTGTGTGGTGCAACATTTGCCTGAAATTGGGTTTCAGATGCACCTTGATCCGCAGGACTGAAACCTGTCAGCACCAAAAATATGAATCCGTTTCTATATGACGCATGACGTCATCTAACCTGTCAGCGCTGTATTAGTACTATCTATATCTTTTTTCGGTGAGTGCTGCAATGTTTCTGAATGAGTCACTGCATTTGTAAAATGTCGAAGGGTTGCGTGCCATTCAGCGTAATAAAGACGTGGTGTTTATCAATGACGAGTTTACCTGTTGCCTTTATTATCAGCCTTGATCTATGTGGCTCAGCAAGGCCTGGAGTCTAAGGCTTTTTGAGCATTTGTTAGGCGCAACCTCGATACTTGCCTTTGATGGCATGAGCGGTGTTCCTATATCTCTAAGTCTACTCTGTGCTATATTGATTAACGAATAAGCCGACACAATTCGAAGCACCACGCAAGTCACACGAGCCTCCCTTCCTGTGACACCGCCGATAACGGTCATTCCAGCGCCTAAGCACCGCGTCCAACTATCAGCTGACTTCAGCCACTGATGCACCTGTATGTCGGGCGCGTGATTAATGATTGTGCGCCGATGCGTCGCTCCAACACTGGGGCGAGCGAGGCGTAGGAAGCCAGAGCGGCTCATTCATTGCCGCCTCTTTCGCCGAGCGACTGGAATGTTGATGAGAAGCGCCTATTCACTATTCATCAAGCGGACGGAGGCAGGCTCGTCTCCGAGGTCGGTTTCTAGCCGGCCGACTTCCAAGAAGCGGCATTTCTGAGCTTGCTTGGAAAGGAAGGAAGCGAAAAAGACAAGTGACAGAGTCGGTCGACTTCCTCGCATCAAACAACAGGAATTGATTAAGTAAGCGACTGGGCGCCTGAGCCCTTGTCTCTGTGCTTAAGTGCGCCGGAAGCAGCCTTCCATTTGCATGGGCGGTAGTTTAAATATGACGTTAAATATAGTTTTCACAGTAGCCGCACAATACCATCCAAACAATATTTATACACAGGCAAACTGCTCCGACAAGATCAAAAATTTTTAAATGAATTGTGGATGAAAACAAAAATTGTCGTGTACCCCTAGGTTGTACGTACTGAGAAGGCCCCCGTGGGTTTCTCACGAAAAATGAGGCTATATTTCCTACTCCCATTTGTCACTGCGCCGTTTTACGTCTCAGAATAAGCAGTCCCGAAAGCCATCTGCAGTCTTTAATTTAACATCTGCTTTCATCTACGGAGAAGGCAGCACCATTTTTCCTAATATTGAAGAATATTCTATCGTATCTATAGAAGATGTGCGATGGCAATGGAATAGTGTAGGTGGTACAGGGTTTTATCATCGCTGTTCATGACGACTTTTTCAAGAAGGAAAGTATGTTCTTGAAACCCGTATGGATTTCCGGAGGACTGTTTTACATATGATACGCGCCGGACTAATCTTGAGAGGGTGCTAGCTCGCCTAACCAGTACGGTTCCCAGTTCTTAGCTGCTCTTGAAGCATTTGGTTTCACCATTGCAGGCTGCAGGATTAAGGCCGATGGCGGGATTAATTTTAAAATTTTACATATATAGGTGAGCACAGGAGAAGCTCTTGTTCACAAATTGTGTTTCGGTCATTAGTTATCTAATATCGTTTGCTTCTTCGTTGTCTGCGTTGGGTTCACTCTGATTACAAGAAATGGGCAAACTAAAGGCGCACAGAAAGATAGTGAGAGGAGTTGAGAAGGATTTCTCTGTGAGGGAGCGTTAGCTCGGGAGCTCCTATTTTCGAGGGCGAGTCAGAAATTATTTGCGCCTATTTTCATTAGCCAAAATAAGCTGTACACAGGTACTTACAAATATACGTACTAATCTAGGTACCACACCCTATTTTTCAGCATAGTCCCCACACTGGTTCAGGTATTTGTCGTACTGCAGCACTAAATTTGAGATTCCCCAGTGGTAGAATTCGTCTGCCTGACTGTGGAACCGCCGTCGGACTGCTGTCTTTGTTTCACCGTTACACGTGAATCGCTGTCCTGTAAGGAACTTCTACAGCTCCCACTGGAATTACCAGACCTTGTCACTGGTTGTATTGGCCACACTTCGTTGCTAGTACGGCGTGGTTATGTGAAGCACAATCGCCATCTTCAACAGCCGAGAGCAGCTCCGTGTCGCGAAGCTACCGGCACATAAGGCCGAGCCGGTCCATGAAAGGTCCACTGCTGGGAATGGATATGTTGACTTCTCATTTAAAGCCGCAATTTGGCTCAGAGAATAGGGGAAAAGACTGCCCAATTTGCTCTCGTAAATAAACTGGAACTGAGAAATCGCACTACTCGGTATCTAATACGCCAAATTTGATGGGGCTGGTCGAATTTGAAAGAAAAAGGTAACATTTAGTTACTGTGGGAATCGGACTTTTATAAAAGCTGTCATTTTTTCTAAACAGATTGCTGATAATTAAAGGAAACTGAATTACCGAATTTTTACCTCTTTGTGTCAGTAATTACCATCAAGACACGAAAACGTGCAATGACGGAAGACAAAACCTATCGCTTCAACTTCATCTCGCAATCATCCCTCATCTTTACCTCTCTTTAACATAGCTTTCACTAACATGCGCAGTTTGTTACCCAAATGAAAACAACTTCGCAGCTTCGCTCACGACATCGATGCCGACATCATAGTATTAACTGAAACTTGTCTAGACGGAGACGTAAGAGCGAAATTTTCCCTCCGAATTTCGGCTATGCTCTCTATCGCCATGATCGGAGCAGCCGGAGAGGAGGTAGCTATCAGAGACACCTTCTCACCTTCCCTGATCTTTCGCGATGATAATCTCGAGCTATTGTGGACCTGCGCTTACAGCGGTCCTGGAAAGACAATTTTCGGCGTGTGCCTTGGCGTGAGTTTTACCGGACAGCTATCCGTCATTCTGCGATTTACTCTGTAAAGCACTAACCGACATCCCTGGCAAATTTCTATGCCGCACCTATTCACCTCTTTGGCGACTTCAATTACCCTAACATTACCTGGCCTCTGCTTTCTGTAACCAACGGATCATCGTTATCCGAAGCTAAACAATTGATTGATCTTATTCTAGACTACAACCTGCATCAGGTGATATCATCTCCTATAAGAGGGGATAACACCCTTGACCTTATGCTCACATCTTGCCCTGATAGCTTAAAGAGGGTTACCACACTATCAGGTCTTATTGATCATAACCTCATCCATATCTGCATGACAATAGCGCTTAAGAAAAAGTCCCCCATAACAAAAATAATGAAATATTACAAAGGGGCAGACTTTGACGCTATAGGTAACGAACTGCTAATTTTTTAAGGATTTCCAGCAGTCTTAGATATCAAGAACTGTCGATAGCAACTGGGAGCTTTATGAGAAGGTGTTGCTCAACTTGGAAGCTAAATATATAAGAACACTTCTCGTGAAATGCGACTCTAGCATTGAATGGTTTAATAAATGGCTCAATGCTCTCCTTACTAAAAAGAAAAGGCTTTACAGAAAAGTCAAACTTACAAGTAACTCAGAAACATGGGGAAAATACGAACTGTGCGCTAACCAATATATTCAGGCGCTGACGATAGCCAAAGATAACTTAATTATTCATTACCTTCTGACGATTCTGCGATGAAACCGCAATAAATTCTGATGCTTACTTTTAGTAAACACATATACTAGACAAAAGATTCGGATGATAATCCCATTAACTCTGAGAAATGCGCGTCAGCTCTTTACGACTACTTCACCTAAGCTTTTTCCAACACTAATGAGGTTCCCATTGAACCGATACCACCACTTATAGTAAAATTAATGCCAGATATCAAGAGCAACCCTGGTGGCATATGTAACCTCATTATTTCACTAAAGCTAACCACCTCAGATGGGTGTGATGGCATTAACGCCAAAATACTTGTTAACGTCAGTAACATTTCTAGCCAGGTACTACAGCTAATATTTACGCAATCCTTAAAGATGGAGAACTTGTCCGACTACAGGAAAAAAGGCCATGTCGTACCAATCTTCAAGACTGGCGACCGCTCCCGCGCTATAAATTATCGTCCAATTTCTCTGACCAGGATTCCTTGCAATCTTCTAGAACATATAATCTCCTCTAGCCTAAGGGCTCACCTGGAATCTATCAACTTCTTTTACCCTCACCAGCACGGCTTCAATAAACTATTTTCATGCCAGACTCAACTCGTCCAGTTCACCCATGACATTCTGCAATTCATCGACCTTCATTTGCAGATTGATGCCATTTTCTGAGATTACTCGATAGCATTGGACCGCGTTTCCCACAATCACCAACTTCAAAAACTCGCATCTATCGGAATCCCAAATAGCTTGCTTACCGGGCTTCATTCATTCAAATTTCTTTATTCAGTGCGCTGCAATTTGGTGGGGTGGGCCTGGACCCGGCCTAGCTTTCGGCCAAGGGTTGTTGGCCCTTGGCGGCTTCCTGGACTCGCTGGATGGCCCAGAGTTGGTGCTGCAGGTCCGAGCTGAGCAACGCAGACTCCCAGCGCGCGTGGAGGCTGTCGCTGTTTGAGGCTGTATCACCGTTATCCTGTATTACAGCCGTACATTCCTATAAGGTATGCTGCAGGGTGGCTCTAGAGTTGCAATGTCTGCACTTGTCCGTCATGTATAAATCTGGGTGTATTAAGTGCATAATAGCTGGACTCGGATAGGATGTGGTGTGTAACTGCCCCGCCATTCTACAGACTGGTTTTTGCTTAATTTTGCGTGCGGCGGCGGGAATGTACGCCTCTGCAATTTATGGTGTTGTGTAATTTCGTTAAATCTGGTCATTCGTTCTTCCCACTCCCACTCAGCGGTAGTTGGTAAGGCGGCGCTAACCGAGGCTCGGTCCGTAAGTTCTCGAGCCACGCGGTGCGCCGCCTCACTGCTACTCTCTGCTAAGGTTTGAGGGGGTGTCCAGATGAGATCGACACTTTGGTCGCGGTTATTAGCTAATTTTAGGAGTCGTAGTGCCTCTGCGGAGATTCGACCGTTGGCGAAGTTTCGTATGGTCGCCTGGGAATCACTGATGACTATGCCCGCTGGTGTTTGTGCTATGGCTAGCACAATAGCTATTTCCTCTGCGGTTTCTGCGTGTAGCGTGTTGACTGTAGCGCTTGCCGTGCATTTTCTCTCGTAATTTATCACCACTGCTGTGTAGGCACGCTTGTGTCTGTATCTAGCTGCGTCTACAAATGTGGTGTCCTTGCTGTTACCGAATTTCTTCTGTATATTGCGTGCTCTGCTCTTCCGTCTACCCTGATGGTGGTTAGGATGCATATTCTTGGGTATTGGAGGGATAGTTATCATGTCTCTGATGTGTCTAGGCATATCTACATTGACGCCATCTTGGGTATGATACCTTATACCTAGGCGATCCAATATTTGCCTATCTATTTGCCTAGCAGGCGTTCGTATTGTGCTATTCGTTGTGCCTCGGTTGGCTCATCCAGTGTATTGTGGAGACCTGGGTGCAGTAGTCTATCGTTGCTGGTGGTGAGGGATAGTCCGATTGCTTGCTTGTTGATTTTTCTGATTAAACAGTCTAATTTGTATTTTTCTGACGAGTACCACCGTAGGTACGGTGCCACATATACTATTCTGCTTATTGCGAACGCTTGGGCTAGTTGAATCAGATTGCCTTCTTTCATTCCACTATGTTTGTTGGCTATTCGTTTAAGTAGCCGTACGATTTGAGATGTTATGTTGTCTAATTTGCGTATGGTCTCTTCATTGTAGCCGTTACTCTCGATGATGAGGCCCAATACTCTGATTTTGTCAACCTTGGGTATGGGCGTACCTTCTGCCGTAGTTAGGTGAATTTGCGGATTGTTTAGTTCCTTGCAGTTGCGTGGCTTTCGACCAGGTCGCATGGTACATAAATGAGGAGCTCAGATTTCTCTGCCGAACACGCCAGTCCGGTTCCTGCTAGGTATTGTTCAACTGCTTCAATTGCACGTTGTAATGTGTTTTCAATCTGTACATCGTTGCCATCGCTCACCCAGAGGGTGATATCGTCAGCGTAGATGGTATGATTGAGGCCATCGATTTCCTGTAGCTTTGCTGGTAATCCAATAAGAGCTAGGTTAAACAGCATCGGTGATTTTACTGAACCTTGGGGCGTACCTGCGCTTCCGATCTGTAGTTCTTCGAAGTTAAGGTCACCTATCTTAATGTGTGAATTTCTGTTGGTAACGAAGTCTCGTATATAACTGTATACTTGCTGGTCTAGGCCTAGCTCATTTATTCTGCTTGGTATTGTTTCGTGGGTAGCACTGTCAAAAGCTTTCTTTAAGTCCAATCCTAGGATAGCTTTGGTGTTCCGACTTGTGTTATCTATAATTGAATGCTTAAATTGGAGCATTGCATACTTTGTGGACAAATTTCTCCGTAAGCCGAACATTGTAGGCGGGAGAAAGTCGTTATCCTCGAGATGGTTGGTCAGCCTCGTTAGTACAACGTGCTCCATGAGCTTGCCCACACAGGACGGCAGTAAAATGGGTCTCAGGTTCTCCAACTGTAGCCGCTTGCCTGCTTTAGGTATTAAAATATTCTGGGCCGTTTTCCATTGTTGTGGTATTGTAGCCGATTGCCAGCATTCGTTCATATACTTGGTAAGTTGTTCTAGAGAGGCATCATCGAGATTTCGGATCGTCTTTGTTATTCCGTCCCGTCCCGGCGCGGATGTAGTGTGAAGCTATTGTAGAGCTGCTCTCAATTCCGCCTTGCTGATCTCTTCGTCTAATTGTCTGTTTTGGTGCCTATGTAATCTGGGTGAATTGTTGACTTAGCCCGAGATAAGTACCTTGCGGCTATCTTATCGATAAAAGCTGCTTCAGTCTTGTCATATGCATGTAAGATTTTGTTAATGTTTATCTGTACGTGGCTTTACTTTCCTCAGGATTCGAAAGGTCCCTGAAGAAGTTCCACGTTCTGAACAATCCTAATTAATTACCCATATTGGTACATGTTGGTTCCCATTGTTGGTTACAGAGCTGTTGGGAGTGTGCTTCTATGTCTCTGTTAAGCCGGGCCAGCCTGCGTCGGAGCATCCTGCTGTGTCCCTAAGTTTTCCATCTCCTCAAGAGACCTTTAGCTTCCCACATATGTAGGAGTTTACTGTCTGCCTGTTCCATTTCGCGTCCTGGGGTATTACTTGTGTCGCTGCGTTAACATCCTGCTTAAGCTGCGTGCACCAGGTCACGATGTCCGTGATAGTATTATCATTTTTCTTGCGAATTTGTCTGAGTTTGTTCCAGTCTACAATTTTGATTTGTTTGCCCTTAGATTTGCGTGGGCCTGCTTTAACAGTGATTTCGAGGAAGTTGTGATCGCTGCCTAGATCCTGTTGGGTGTTAATTCATTTCGCATCCCTAATGTTCTTTGTAAAAGTGAGATCTGGCGTAGTGTCCAAACTAACACTAGACCCCCGCCTCGTAGGTTTTGGCGGGTCTGTGATGAGGGTAAGGTCCTCTTCTTGTGCGTCTAGCCATAGGTGTTTACCTTTGGGGTTTTAAAATTTGTATCCCCATGCCGCGTGTTGGGCATTGAAATCCCCCCCTATCACTAAGGCTCTGCCTTCTGTGATAGAGTCTTGCGGAGAAGTAATCGGTAATTGGAACGTTCCTTTCTTGAGTTACTACAAACATTTAGGAGGAATAGACTTTGATTGTGTTTTCTGGTAGGTATTAACTCGATTAATGTATTGTCTACATCCGTAATGCATGTATCATGCTGAAGGACCATGTAGGCACGCTTGACTAGAGTGCTGCCAGCTCTCGTCTCCCCGTCGGCACTTCAGAATGATCTATACCCAGATAATTTGGCCTTCCAGTGTGTCTCCTGTAGCATTATGACATCAGGTTGTTCCTTATTAATTAGGTGTTCATGTAAGTGGGATCTTTTTCTACTGTATCCGCGACAATTCCATTGCCAGATATTATAATTGTCGTGTCGATCCATGGTGGCAGTTACAGTTTTCCGGTTCCATCCACCGTAGGTGTTGAGGGTTTATTAAATGGTTTGCTGGTTGCTTTGATGGGGCCGCCTCCACTGGTTTGTGGTCCCCAGGACTTCATATGAGATTCAATGTCGGTAAATTTTGTAGCGATTATGTTAAATTGTTGCCGTATTTGCGTCATAACAGCCTGTGTAACTTGCTGGGTAATTTGCGTGCCCAGTTCTTTAAACGTGTATCTATGATGTCTAGGTTGTTTTCTAGAATGTCAATTTTTCTTTCAAGTTCATTCTGTCTTTTTTCAAGAGGTTTAACGGACTTGGTCTTTTTAACTGTGATCGTCTCGTTATCGTGCGTGGCTTTGCGCTTGGCTGGTGTGTTAGCCTCTTCTTCCATATCTGCCGCTTTTTCCTCAATACTATCGATTGCAATACCCCGTCCGTTTTTAGGAGCAATGTTTTCTTTCCGCAATCTACTGTTTTCTTCTTCTAGAGCAACAATCCGCTGACGATGTTCTAGCGTCATTTGTTTCATCTTTTCTAGTTCTTTTTCTAACTCTCAATTTCTAGTGTTAGGTGCAGCCTCTGCCTCCGCGCACGCACCGGAAGCTACGTCAGCCCAGCTCACCTGTGATGGAGGTCCGGTGGTGTAGTCACCGGTAGTGGCCTTGCTGTTGCCAATGGTCTGTGGTGGCTTGATTGGGCTGCCACTGCGGGGTCGGGACCTTGGCCTCGATCGGTTGCCGGAGTGTGATCTGCTTCTAGCTCTTCTGTTCCTGCTGGCTGTACTTGGGCTTCTTTGTTTGTCGCCGTAGTTGTCGTATTCCGATTGTTCCTCTCTCTGGGCGCGTTCCCATCTTCGTCTTTTGACAAGGTATGGGTTGCGATACCTTGCTTGGCATCGTTTATTCCTGGTCGGGTAGGTTTTTCCACAAAGTTGGCATTCTGCTTTGCCTTCGTGGCCTTGCTTTGGATTCTTGGCGCCGCAACTCCGGCAAATTTTATCAGTAGGATTGGGGCATACATCCGCTCAGTGACCAAGTCTTCCGCATTCGTAACAGATGTCAAATTGTTTCTTGTAAAGTGCGCATCGAACGAGCACAGCTCCATAGGTCACATAGCTATGGACGTAATATCCATCAAAAATGACGGTTACGTTGTTTGTATTACCCATACGCTTAGCGTAGAGGACGCTTGGGTTGCGTGGAATGACCAGCTTCCTAGCGATGTCTTCCGGGCTTTCATCAGCAGCGATACTGTGTGATAGGCACAGGCTTCATATTCCTTGCTGCTAATGCTCAGACCGGTTATTGCGACGTATTTTTGGGCTCTTTCTTTCGAAGGTGTGCTGAGGACTATAATGTTCTGGTTCTCGTTGAGGCAAAGGTCATCTTCTTCATCCGCTGTGCGTTCAACATTTGCAGCACGTCGTACGCTGTGGTAGATGTGGTCGGCACCGTGTTCGGTCAAGTTGAGTCCGCCTCTTGGTCTAATAATGATCCTGTAGCCGTCCACTGGTAAGCGTGGCATGCGGCTTTCGTTGATTAATTGTCGAATCTGCTGATTGCCCTTTCTCTTGTTGCAACTAGCTTCGTGAGCTCCCTGATGTGGTGATTTATCACTTCGATGATTTCTTTTAATTTCGAACCAACAGCCTTGGTCCAATTCTTCTGATTCAATGTCTTCGCCGTCTCTGCTTACAACCTCCATGTTTAGCCTTAATGCTCTGCGAGAGCCGGGTAGAGCGGGTTTCTCCGGCAGTGATCGCGGCGTTAGGCTGAGCACGTCAGCCGCCGTGGCTAGTGATACATGACGACGGCGAGGCTCTCGCTAGGCTTAGGCTTCCCGGTCGGCGTGGCAAACTGTTTGAAATGATTTCTGGAAATGGCTCACCTGGTTGATTAGGTTCCCAGGTGTTCCTTGGGTCTTCCTGGTTCTCCTGAAATTGAATTTCGTAGTTCCAGTCGAAAAAGCACCCGCAATCGTTCGAAGTTTACGGAGCTGACGTGAACCGCTTCCGCTTTCCGTCGTCTTCTTCCCTAACCTGGCTTGAACACTTTTTAAAACGGCGCACACAATTTACCTTTACCAATTACGCCTTTTCTCGGACGACTGCCTTCTATATTCCCCTATCAAAGGCTCGAATTACATCACCGCACTAGAACAGGATCTCGATTCCATCGCAGTATGGTGCGAGCAATGGTTCATGCCGCTGAACCTTACTAAATGCAAAGCTCTGTCACTCACCCCCAACCACAGCTTAACCAGTCACACCTAAACAATAAAAACAGCTCGTGTCAATTATGTTACATCTTACAAATACCTCGGCATTCACATAACATCGGCACTGTCATGGTCAACTCATACTAACACCATCTGTTCTAATGCTTCACGTACCCTTGGAAATTAAAAAAAAAAATGGAGGACGCTTAAGCTTCGCCTTGAAAAGTGGAACATGATAGCATTATCGCACTCCGTTCGCACCGCCCACTCATTCGCTTTCACATTTCACACTCCACAACAAGATTTTGTTTGTATTTCGTCTAGCCACCTGATGGCAGGCCTCAAGATCATTTTCCGTTATCAGTTGATGTAGAGCATTTCCAATTTTAGACAAAATGGTGACGATATATTCACTATTCTTTTTTCTGAATCCGTGCGTTCACTGTGCTTACTGAATAATACATGTTTTTAAGTATCGGATATTGCTTTTCTGGAACTTGCCGTCAGTGCGAAGTGCACAGATCTCACTTTCAAGTTGTGCATTTCTGCAACCACATCGTTCCACTTTTTTAGCAGGTTATCAATGAACCCGTTGCCGTAACGAACACTTTCAATCGTGCCCCTCTTTTCACTACTACAGCGTAAGCGTCTATCGGCTCATTCCATAAACGTTTATGTTGGCGATGTTGTCCGCCGCTGTCACTACTGCCGTCGATGTCCGTCGTAGCTATCACCGGTGTTACAGGGACGGCTTTTCGGCGACCTTCTACAGTGTCTGCTTGGAGCGCTCACCAGGTTGATCATGGCAGAGAGTTCGGCAAGGAAGATGAGGTGATCTGAAAACGATAACAGATGCTTAATACATCATTACAGGTTACCAGTGCACATCAACACACACAAAAAAAATAGAGGTACGTTTGGCGTTGGTGCTCCTGCACGCAAAGGCATAGATGTGTGTCCATGTGGTGGCTCGCTGGCCTTATACACTCCATCATACTGGTAACCTCATTCTCTCTTGCTCCCTGGTAGACGGCTTTGTCAGGACATGTCAGGTCAACCCACAGAGAGGAACGCGGAAGGAAAGCACTCTTTGGCTCAGAAAGGTTCAACGTAAGACAAGGAAGAGTAAGATTTGCACTGGTGCATAATCCCGTCACACGCACAAGACGGACAAGTTTTTTCATGTTCACGAACGTGACGATTAGGCACGTCGTGTCTCAGCTGTTTGGCATCTGTTGTATTCATTGCCGCACACTATGAACCGTAACAGACTGCCCCACCGGCGAAGCAGATCCCGATGGGCAGGGGACAATATCCGCTGGCGAGAGGGATGGCGCAGGTCGGTGCTTGTAGTCGTCGTTGGTTGTCGCACAGCTCTTTGGAGCCCGAAACACTGTGGCCGTTTTCCCACATCGCTCAACGTATCGGTCCGAGTCTAGATGCCTCAGCAGGGTCTGCAACAGTTTCCCGTTCATAGCACGCATCTGCGGAACTAAACCGAGATACAGCCGCTCATTCAAAAAGCGCGACAAAGAGAAATAGAGATGAAGATAAAAGGTAGGGAGGTTAACCAGCTATCAGAACGCGAGGAAAATTCTCGCTGAGCTGCACCAGGCTTATTTCCCACTCAAAAGTGACAGTTTTGGAGAACTTACGGCAGCACTAAACGCACACATGAATTTGTCATACGCTTCACAAGACATGACTCGACGGAACTGCGTAAACCAAAATAAGACCCAGCCAATCCTACATCAGCAAAAAAGCACTAGTTTTATGAAACCTTTGGGGCTGATTCTCGATAAAGGGGCTTTGACTTAAGCCATCGCCATTGGGGGTACCCTTTATATAGCGTATCTAAAAAATATTGCTGTAAAGCGTGACCCCTGCCTAGGAGACTTACGTTTTTGGAAGACGTCTGCCACCATTTGAGAAGAGAATGATCCGGTTGATGAAGAACCTCGAGCCCGCAATATAGCAAGACAATTTTTGAACAGCAAATACAAGACATGCGCATTCTTTCTCAGTTGTGCAGTGCGCCCATTCCCCGCTGGAGAGTTTCCGACTTGCTTAAAAGACTTGCGCAAAAGACCGCCCATGTCTCGCTCGCTCGCATCGCATTGAACCAGAAGTCCCCTCGTGTAGTCCTGCGATCTGGGCACGGGCTGACTCGTCAGCGCGCTCTTTAGGGCGTTATCGGATATCGGTCGTTGTGCAAGGCTGTGGGAAGTATCGTTTCACAGCTACCTTTAGGTCAGAGGGACGGCGACGGCCCTGTTCAATTACGTGACCGAGATAGATCACTTGCGCTTGCGACATTTCGCATTTTGGTGCTTTGACAGTTAACCCTGCTTCACGCAAGAGGGCGAACAATGCCCTCAGATGTTCCATATGCTCCGACCAGGATGCAGAATATACCGCGACAATATCTAAGTAAGGCAAGGTGAATTCTTGTTTCAATTGTAACACTTTATCCGTAAAGCTTGAAAAACGGTACGGTGCATTTTTCAAACCGAAGCTTAGAACCTTAAGGGGGAAAGTTCCCAACGGAGATATGAGGGCGGAATATCTGCTAGCCCGCTCTGTGAGCGCAACCTGCCAGTTGCCTCTAACAAGATCCAGGGTAGAAATAAATCGGGCGCTGCTTACTTTCGTGATGCGCTCTTCGATGTTTCGTATTTATTTATTTATTTATTTATTTATTTATTTATTTACCGCGACGCCAGGAGTGTGGCTAACCCTCCCAGGCTTCTACTAGGACACATAAATACCCAAGAAAGTGGACGGGAAAACGGCGCCGCGGTAGCTCAATTGGTAGAGCGTCGCACGCTATATGCGAAGGTTGTGGGTTCGGTTCCCAACTGCGGCAAGTTGTTTTTTCATCCACTTCAATTTCCATTAATTTATCGTTTCTTCATTTCATTCATTAAGCACAAGTAACTTCCCCTATGTTGTCCTTGGTGTCAGTGTTTGTTGGCTTCTTATGATATGACTAATAAAAATCGGGCCCCTCGGTTAACCCCCTTTCTTCTCGTTATTACATAACGAGGGTCTCGAATCCGGCAACATTGATGCCTTCAGGTAGCATATGTGGGTTTATTGACCAGTTGCCTTCACCCTAAAAGATCACGTTCTCGTGACGCCTGCGGCAAAAAAGGCGTTGCACGTCCGCCGTCAAGGTCTGTGAGTGGTGGCACTGGCTAACACTCCCAGGGTTCTACTAGGACACATAAATACCGAAGAGTGTGGATGGGAAAACGGCGCCGCGGTAGCTCAATTGGTAGAGCATCGCACGCCAAATGCGAAGGTTGTGGGTTCGGTTCCCACCTGTGGCAAGTTGTTTTTTCATCCACTTCAACTTCCATTAATTTATCGTTTCTTTATTTCATTCATTAAGCACAAGTAATTTCCCCTATGTTGTCCTTGGTGTCAGTGTTTGTTAGCTTCTTATGATATATATATATATATATATATATCCATGATCCGGTCAACCTAATTCTCTCTTGCTTCCAGGTAGAGGACCTTGTCAGCACATGACACTTCAACCCACATAGAAGAACACGCATGGAATCCGCTCTTTGGCGTAGAAAGATTGAACGCAGATCACGTCGAGTCAACCCGCACCGAGGTACACGGCTAGAAACCACTGTTCAGCGCCAAACCGCTGACCGTAGGACAAACAATAGTAAGATTTGCGCTGGTGCACAACGCCGTTGCGCACACCCAACGCGCAAGTCTTTTCATGTTGACGAGCTTGACGATTACGCACGTCGTGTTTCAGGCGTTTGGCATCTGTTGCATTCATTGTCGAACAAAGTGACCGCAATGCCGAGTAATACAAAAACAATATGCAGCTGCCTCCAGAATCAAACCTGGGCCTGCCATGAGGGAGCCAGCTACTCTATCACTGAGCCGTGCCAGCGCTTGCTAGTTTCCAGCGGAAGCACACCTTAAAAATGCATCCTAGTGCGTGAGGAGACACACGATGTGAAGTACACGCCGCGTAGCGTTGATGTGTGCACGCTTTGTATTGCAGCTGCATATTAAAATACCAGGTGGCACACCGTGCATCAGTTGCATAGGTAGATATACGACGTAGATAGATAACGCTTCACGAAGATAAAAAAAAATATGGACAGGTATTGAAAAATCGTGGAATGACAAAAAAGGTGTTGTATACCTGAATAAATCAAACTGGCGAGGTGACTAGGTCGCCGCCCATTTTAAAGGGGATGCCAATAAATCATCAATATCATTAGCGTCGTATCATCGACTTTGTGTTGCTATGTGCGTTGTCTGCCACGACGCGTCTATATGTGCACCCCTTGAATTTCAGTTGCAGTGGTACAAGGTGGTTAGAGAATGCTTAGGAAGAAAAAGGAGACGGGGATCTATACAAACATCCTAGAATGGAAAAAAGAATACATGTGTTGTGTACCTGAATAAATCGGGCTGGCTAGGTGACTAGTTCGCCGTCCCCTTTTCAAAGGTGATGCCAACAAATCATCATCATCATTAGCGTCGTACCAACCATCTTGTGTTGCTATGTGAGATGCCTGCCGAGAAGCGTCTATATGTGCGCGCCTTGCATTTCATTTGCATATTATTACACCAGGTGGCCCACAATGTAGTCGTTGCGTAGGTAGCGGTAGAAGTAGATAGAGAACGTTTGAGGAAGACAAAAAAGAGGGAGATGTGTACAGAAATCTTAGAATAAAAAAGGAAAAAATGTTTTGCATACCTGAATTAATCAAGCTGGCTAGGTGACTAGTTCGCTGCCTCATATCAATAATGATGCGAAAATATCATCATCATCATTAGCGTCGTATCAACCATCTTGTGTTGCTATGTGAGACGCCTGCCGCGAAGCGTCTACATGGCAGCCCCTCGCATTTGAGCTGCATATTATTACACCAGGCGGCCCGCTGGATGGGTAATGGTACAAGCTGGATAGTGAATGTTAGGAATAAAAAGAAGATGGGGATCTATACAAATATCCTAGAATGAAAAAAGAAAACTTGTGTTGTATACCTGAATAAATCAACGTGGCTAGGCGAATAGCTCGCCGCCCCCTTTTCAAAGGTGATACCAATAAATCATTGAATTGAATTGAATTGATTTTATTTCCATATTGAATGGGGGAAAGTCCGAACTAACAAAGTGAATGTGAATTCACTTCACAGAGGTTCGGACCCCCTTTACCAGGCATACAGTAGGATAAACCAGTGACTAACATTTCAAACATAATATGAGCACAAGAAGCGTTAAAAACAAAACAGCATACATTTCAATATCGAAATTTCAGGCACGGACTACTATTTCACATATTCTCTGTGGGAAAAAAATAAAAAATAAATACAGAAAATACAGAGAATCGCAGGGTTGTATGCATGAAATGAAATGTTCATAATGAAATGCATATTAGTTTTCAGACAAACATCCACGCAGATGAGATGATATCATGAATGCGTCATAAAAATGAAGCGCAGTGTGTTTTTGCTAACAGTTGTGACATCAATCTCTCGCTCATGAGAAAAATTTAGAAGTACAGGTATGCAGTGTTGGAGCATTTGTTCCCCATATTTAGTTCGACAAAACGGAACTTTCCAATACTCTTTCGTGCGTGTGTTGTATGTAGGTGTCCTAGTCTTCAAGTGCGATAACGACGTTATGATGTCGTCACTAGTATTCACGCTCTGTTTACATCGTATGACCACATTATATGAATATAGATTACGAAACGGTACTACATGAAACCGATTGAAAAGGTGTTCTGTATGTGCATTGAAGGGCACTCCTGCTATGTGTCTAAGGGCTTTTTTCTGAACTACACGCAACTGTTGTAATTTGATGACGTAGTTTTGCCCGATACAAGAAAGCAGTAGTTTGAGCTGGGCAAAAATAACGCGTTGTAAATCAGTAATTTAATATTGGGTGGTAGCAAAAAACGTAATCTAGCCAAAATGCCACAGTCCTCGAAAGTTTGGTAATAATGTGTTTAATATGCGTGTCCCAGGACATATGCTTGTGGAAATGTACACCAAGTGTTTTGAAAGAGCGAACAACTTCTAAAGGCATTTTGTCAAGCATAAGATTTTCTGTGAGAACTACCGGCGACTGTATAGGAGTAAAAATGATTGCTTTAGTTTTGTTTGTATTAATTTTTAATGAACTTATATAACTCCATGTTAGCAGGCCTTGGAGAAAATTATTAATGTTTAACTGAAGTTTTTTTAATGTTGGGGCCAGTGAAATAGAAGAGTCATGTCATCCGCGTACATTATATAATATGGTGTTTTGCGAATAATAGTGACACCATTAACATATAAATAAATAAGAGCGGTCCAAGGGTGCTTCCTTGTGGAACACCAGCATTAATCGATTTCAGAGGGGACAGGCTGCCATTGATAGAAACGCACTGTTTCCGGTATTTAAAACATTATGTTAAAAGTTTTAAAAGAACTCCTCTTATTTCGCAAAGTTCAAGTTTTACTAAGGATGTGTCATGGTTCAAACTGTCGAATGCTTTTGAAAGATCTACTCATATTCTAATAACAAACTGTTTTTCCTCAAATGCTTTTAGAATAATTTCTTTTTGTGTTAACAGAACATGCTCGGTCGATCGACCTTTGCGAAAACCAAACTGACATTCCCTCATCAAATTGAATTTATCTACGAAAGAAGAAATCCTAGAATGTAATAGTTTCTCCAGACCTTTAGAGAACAGCGGTAGAAGAGAAATCGGTCGGTAATTGGCGAGGTTGTTTTTATCTCCGCTTTTAAAAATTACAATTACTTTTGATATTTGCATTTTTTGTGGAAAAGTTCCGGTTGAGAGGGCTAGATGGTAGATGTGAGCGAGTACCGGTGCAATTAAATCGGCTACGTATTTTACAGGTTTTATTTGCAAATTATCCATGTCCAGAGCTGCGCTGTTTCTAAGTGAACAAAGAGTTGCGAAAGTTTCAGATTCGCTCGTCGGGTTTAGAAAAAGGCTCTTGGCGTTTCTTTCAACCATATAGGTTGCATCAAAATTTTTGGAGCTTGTCCCTAGCTTCACGAAAAAGTCATTAAAAGCTTGTGCCAGTTTAGTACCCTGTACTGATTGATCGTTTAATTTTAATTCAGTGATATTTTGATTTGCATTGGAACGATTCAAAAGGTCATTAATTTTTTTCCACATGGCTTCAGGCTTATAACAGTTCTCTAGAGAAAAAATATTGTGCAGGTATGCGCGTTTCGCATTACGCAGGAATGTATTGGTTGTGTTTCTTTGTTTTCGAAATAGTTCCCAGTCTTCAGGGCTGCGTGTGGTTATAAATTTGTTGAAAAGCTTATTCTTCTTCTTGATTAGTTTGAGGCAGTAATTAGTTATCCAAGGTTTACGTAATTGTTCTGACTTCCTAATAAGGATAAGCGGAAATGATTTGAAGTATGCTTTCTCAAACAGATTCCGAACATTATCATAGGCTTCATCGTATGTTTTCGAGTCATAGATGACTTCCCAGGCAATATTTACAAGCTCATTTTTGAAATTGTCGAGTGTATGTTGATTAATGTTCTGTATTTTTCGATCTACGCAAGAAAGTTTTTTAGTGTCTTGGTAGGGGGTCTTAACAAACAAAAGAATTGGCAAGTGATCGCTAACTTGTGAGGCAAGAACGCCACCAACAGTGTCACTAGGATCCAGGTTTGTGATGAATAGATCAATTAAAGTGCTACTATTATAGGTTATACGGGTAGGACTATCAGTGATATCATGGAATCCATTCGAATCTAACACTGAGCGAAACTGTTGGGATAGAGCCACATTCAGCGTATCAATATTGTAGTCACCACCTAAAATAAGCGTTAGCTTATGATCTATTGCGTAGTTAAGGAACGTTTCAAGATAATCAATGAATTTTGACAAGCTCCCGCAAGGTGGACGGTACATTGTAGCAATGGCATAATTCTTGGATTTTACCACAAGACTTTTGATATGATTCGATACAAAAGAAAATTGATCAAGTATACTATATTCAAAGGTTTTTTTTTTACATGTATTAACAATCCGCCACCAGATCTGCAAGTGTTGTTTATGAAAAACGTTGAATAACTTGGATCCATTACAACATCTTTGTCTGATGTGAACCATGTGTCCGTGAGCATTGCAATGTCAAAAGTAAAATTAAAGCTTTCCAAGAGAATAGATAGTTTGTCGGCCTTGTTACGTGCTGACTGCACGTTAAGATGGAAACATTTTATTGCTTTTATAGGTTCAGCGCTGTATATCTTATTTACATCATCTCTGTGTAATGCCATTTTTCAGTTCGTCGTGTTTTTAAATAATCCTGCATGTTTTAGCTTTACACAATTTTGTCAAGATCACGAGGGCTGCGAACATGAATTATTCGGGAGTTTTCATCTTTCTGCGCCAAAATCTTTCCATCTTTCATCCAGACGAGCTTCCAACTAGAGACTCGCTTCTTCTCTATTGTCTTTCCCAGGAGCCGTTCTAGAGGGGACAAAGATGCTCATTTACAAACAGAGGGGAGCCGATGAACGGCCGAGGTCAGGCGTTGACACATGTGTTTTCTTAGACTTCTGAAGAAGAGAGTCGCGTTTTGCATGGCTCCTAAACTGAGCTATAATACTAGGGCAGGCATCGTCGCTTCGGGGTTTGACTCTATGCACAACTGCAATGTCATCCGGGATCACAGGCTCATTACCAAGTGTTCTTATCTGGCATAGAACTTTCTTTAGGCCTTCATTTTCCTCTTCATTCACTCCCTTAATCTCGATGCTGCACCTCAGCGAATACTGCTCACTAGCAGTCATTCTTAGATCGTGTTCCTCAAGCTCCCGTTTCATACAAGTGCAATCATTCATCAACGATTCATTGGTCTTCCTTAACATTTCGTTCTCCTTTTCAAGGACAGTATTCTTTTTCGTTATCTGTTCACACGTCTCATTGAGGTGCTCGAGGCTTTTTTCAAAGTCTCGAGCACGTCATCTTTAGCGTCGTATCACCCATCATCATCTTTAGCGTCGTATCAACCACCTTGTGTTGCTATGTGAGATGCCTGCCGCGAAGCGTCTATATGTGCGCCCCTTGCATTTCAGTTTCGTATTATAACACGAGGTGGCCCGCCATGTCGCAGTTGCATATGTGGCGGTACAAGGTATATAGAGAAAGTTTGAGGAAGAAATAGAAGACAGAGATGTATACAAGAACCCAAAAATGAAAAAGGGAAACATCTGTTGCGTACGTGATTAAATCAAGCTGGCTAGTTGACAAGGTCGCCGTCGCATGTCACAGGGGAGCCAATAAATCATCATGAACATTAACGTCGTATCATCCATCTTGTGTTGCTATGTGAGATGCCTGCCTCGTAGCCTCTATCCGTGCGCCCCTTGCATTTCGGGTGGGTATTATTGCACCAGGTTGCCCACCATGTAGCAGTTGCACAGGTAGCAGTACAAGGTACATAGAGAAGGTTTGAGGAATGCAAAGAAGATAGTGATTTATACGAAACTCGTGGAATGAAGAAAGAAAACAAGTGCTGTATACCTGAGTAAATCAAGCTGGCTAAGTGACTAGGGCATTGCCAGATTTCAAAGGGGATACCAAAGAATCATCATCACCATTAGCGCCGTATTATCCATCTTGTGTTGCTATGTGAGATGCCATCCGCGTAGCGTCTATATGTGTGCCCCTTGCATTTCGGGTGCATACTATTGCACCAGGTGGTCCACCATGTAGCAGTTGCATAGGTAGCGGTACAAGGTAGATAGAGGGGGTTTGAGGAAGGCAAAGAAGGTGGGGATGTATACAAAAAGGCTGCAATGAAGAAAGAAAACACGTGTTGTATGCCTGAATATATCAGGCTGGCTAGGTGACTAGTTCCCCGCCCCATTTCAAAGGGTATGCAAATTATTCATCATCATCATTAGCGTAGTATCATCCATCTTATGTTGCTATGTAGCCTTCGAAAGAATGTGACAAGCACTTGCACATAATCACCCTAAGTGCTCGTAGTGTAATAAACAAAACGGAACCCTTTGAGGTATCATTACTAGAACATAACCCACACATTGCCGTCATAACTGAGACGTGGCTGCGGACTGAAATAGCCGACGAGGATATCTTCCCTAGTTGTTACCAAGTTTGCAGGGATGTTACCAAGGGATCGGCCTTTCAGGGGAGGTGGCATTGCAGTTCTAAATAAAGACCACATACAGGCTCTTCTCCTGTGCATAAAGATCTCATGCTGGGGCCATACCTTCATTCTGTTTGCCATTCACAGACCTCCTGATGCATCAGCTGGTTATCTGTTCAAGCTGGAAGAGCACTTGTCTCGGTTCCAAAGAAGCAAACTGCTACTTATTGGTTACCTAAACCTGGCAGGCGTTAATTGGGAGCGTTTTGAATTCCTTCCCCAAACCAGCAATAATTTAAACAGTGTACCTAACATGATGTTCACACATGACCTAATTAAAATAGTTCAGGAACCGACACGTGTGCAAGGAACTAGCCAATCGGTACTGGATTTGGTATTTTTGCCTAGACTTACACTGTTGAAGTTGTGGAAGGCATCTCTGACCACCTGCTTGTCAGTGTTCCCTTACTCATTGTCCCTCGTACTCTATCTAATAACACTCTGAAACATTGTTCTTTCAAAGACTACTCACATGCAGAGGATGCATCCACTATAGAACATTCGGAAACATGCCTTATCGATTTTAATGATACTGATTTGAACACACTTTGGCGCCGTCTTAAAGATATGTGCCACTACTGTATAGATAAGCTTGTGCCGACCAAACGTAAATTTGTTCGTAGACAAACGCCGTGGATGACGCCTGAAATAATCCACTTAAAGCGATACATAAGAAGGTTAAAGAAACAGCGCTTGCTTTTAGGGCATCTAAAGGATTTAAAAGAAGGTCTTGTACGCGCAGTACACTCTTTGAAAGAACATTATTTTAATACAGCGCTGCCGAATTTCATTGTAGAGGAACCAAAAAAGTTTTGGAAATATATAAGTGAAAAAAAGAAACCGGTGTCGCAAATTTTTGTTGATGGTTCTGTGGTTACCGATCATGGGTATATTGCGCACCACTTCAGGCACTACTTTCACAGTGTGCTTTCTAAATACGGTGCTTGTCCATCCAATGACGCAGGGCTTAGCCCCTGTGATGTAATTTTTATTCCATACGCTGGCGTAGTTTCTATGTTACTAAATTTAAAAACTAAATCATCATGTGGTCCCGACAACCTTCCTAGCGTGTTTCTGAAAAGATATGCTGAATCTGTTGCAAAGTTTCTAGTTATTCTATTTCGTATTTCATTGCTTCATGAACAATTACCGAGTGTCTCGAAAATAGCTAGGGTTGTGCCAATACACAAGAAAGGTGACCACACATTATTACAAAATTACCGTCCAATATCACTTACATCATCATGTTGTAAACTAATTGAACATATTGCCAAGCAGATTTATGCATGTTTAGATGCGCACGCAGTCGTCTCTAATTTCCAGCACGGGGTTAGGAAAGGATACTCAACAATTACACAACTAGTGGCAGTAATACATTTCGCTCGCTTCATGTCTCGATTAGAACGGGCAGATTGATGCAATATTTCTTGACTTCAGTAAAGCTTTCGATAGAGTTCCCCATGGCAAACTAATACTAAAACTCAGACGTACTGGCCTCTTGAAAATATAATCATATGGATATGAAACTATTTAACCAATCGCTACCAATTTGTCGCAGTTAATGAGCAACAATCAGGTTGCCTTCCGGTCGGCTCTGGCGTGCCCCAAGGAAGTGTGCTGGGCCGTTATTGTTTTTATTAAATATTATTGACATTACTACTGAACTTGATCCGAATGTACAAATCAGGTTGTTTGCGGATGATTGTGTGCTTTTTCAAGAAATAACTTCAATTGACGACCAAATTCATCTGAACTCCTCGCTTGCTAAGATTTTTGAATGGTGTGAAACGTGGGACATGAAATTTAACACTGATAAGACGGTCTTTCATCGGTTCTCTCGGAAAAAAGCTCCGCTTTCTTTTAACTACAGGCTAGGTTTGTCACCTTTGCTGGAAGAGACTAAATATAAGTATTTGCGTGTTACACTTACTAATACGTTATCATGGAATTTACATATAGATAACATCTGCTCTTCCGCATTCCGTAAACAATACTTTTTAAGACATAAGCTTAGAAATTCTCCCCCTAGCGTAACATTACTTGCTTACAATTCACTAATTAGACCGAAACATGAATATGCATCCGTTATCTTGGACCTGTTTAATAAACACGATATCACCCGCCTAGAAATTGTACAGAGAAACGCTGTGAGGTTTATTTACTCTAAATTTGTCCCGTATCACTCACCCTCTGAGTTAATGCAGATTAACGGTATCCAATGTCTCGAACAACGAAGAAAAAATTTACGCTTGCAATTTCTTTTCTTGCTTTGGAATCAAGATCTAGTTACTAACCCTTCTCCATATCTGTCGCTTTCAACGTCGAGGCATACACACCACCATCATCCTAATTCCCTGAGGCCGTATTTTACGCGAACAGATATATTCAACTTTTCATTTTTTCCTCGCACTGTAACCGACTGGAATGATTCTTTATTGCCTTTCGCCTCACTGATGTTTTTAACGTTGTTATTATTCTTTTGCTGCCATTTAACCCACCCTGCTTGGGCCTGTACAAGATTTGCAGTATTGAATAAAGCAAGAAAGAAAGAGATGCCTGCCGCGCAGCGTCTATTTGTAGACCCCTTGCATCTCATTTGCACATCATTACACCAGGTGGCCCGCCATGTAGCAGTTGCATAGGTAGCGGTACAAAGTAGATAGATAATGTTTCGGGAAGACAAAGAAGAGGGAGATGTGTAGACAAATCTTAGAATGAAAAAAGAAAGCTATTGTTGCATACCAGAGTAAATCAAGCTGGCTATAGGTGACTAGGGCACTGCCCCATTTCAAAGGGGATGCGAATAATCATTATCATTATTAGCACCGTATCATCCCTCTTGCGTTGCTATGTGGGATGTCCGCCGTGTAGCACCTATATGTGCGCCTCTTGCATTTCAGCTGCATATTATTAGACCAGGTCACCCTCCATGTAGCATTTGCATAGGTAGCGGTAGAAGGTAGACAGTGCTTGTGGAAGAAAAAGGAGACGGAGATGTATACACAAATCCTAGAATGAAAAAAGAAAACATTTGTTGTATACGTGAATAAATCAAGCTTGCTAGGTGACCAGTTCCCCGCCCCGTATCAAAGGGTATGCACATAAATAATATTCATCATTAGTGGCTTATCATTCATCCTGTGTTGCTATGTGAGATGCGTAACGCGCAGCGTCGATGTGTGCGCCCCTTGCATCTCAGTTGCACATTATTACACCGGGTGGCCCGACATGTAGCAGTTGCATAGGTAGCCGTACAATGTAGATAGAGAATGTTTGAGGAAGAAAAATAATAGATAGTGATTTATACAAAGATCCTAGAATCAAAAAAGGAAACGTGTTGTATACATGAATAAATCAAGCTTTCTGGGTGACCAGTTCCCCGCCCCATTTTAAGAGGTATGCCCATAAATTATCTTTATTATTAGCGTCTTATCATTGATCTTTTCTTTTTCTTTCTTCTCAATCTTTTCTTCTTGCTTAATCTCCATAACTTTCTGATTTGCTAGAATGATATTTGAAACAGTTCTTGCTGATTTGTCGACATTCCGTAGATTGAATCGTTACTGTTTTGATCTAGTTGAGTGTTTCGAGTACTGTGAACTGGTATGAGAATGTTTATTCTGCCATTCAGTAATTTGTTCTAGCTTCCATGCAACGACATGCCAAAACTTAGTATTTTTTGTACTCTTTATTTTTAGAGCTCGCTTTCATTCTTGCGTTTTAATTAAAGATACGGGCCGAACCAGTTACGCAGTACATGTTACAAGTAAAGAATAAGAAGGTGTGCGGAGCACGAGCGGCGGCTACGGGCGCTGCTCGCGCCGTTGCTGCCATGATGACGAATGAGTCAGATGTCCGAGTCCGGGTGTAATTCCCCGTCGTTCTTTTCTACATTTGGAGTGATGCCGAAACACACCCTGTTATCTAGTCTTCGACACCCAGCAGTGGTGCAACTCTGCACAAAGCGCGGCGTCGTCCGAAGGGACATCGCCGAGGTCATTGCTACGATCTACGCCCTGCTTACAGATGAGGCCACCCCTACGTGGGCGGGGCACCAGAACCTCGATCTCGTAAAAACAAAGCAGGCGGATTTCACCGAGTTCGACCGCGCAGTAAAAGATACGCTCACGGATGAAGACCTGCAAGCGGAGCAGACCACAGTTTTCGAGTTCGAACAAAAGGTCAGATTTACAAAGACAAGCGTGTGCCTCGCTACCGAGCTGCGTCCACCGATTCTGCCTGTCTCGGTCGAATTCACCGTGAGTCCTACAGCGCAACTTGCCTCGCCACGGCTCCCAGCGGCGCCTTCCGAATCGCTTTGAGTGTCACCCGCGGCGTCGGGCTCCCGCGTTGCCCTGCCAAAGCTGTACATCCCAATTATTTCTGCGAAGCGGTGCGACTGGCAAGGCTTTTGGGACCAATACCAGGAGTGCTATGCAGGATACGCCGAGTTTGGCGAAAGTCTGGATCTTCACGAGCTCTGGCGACACCCCAAGATGAAAGCACAAATGGTACCGAGACACAGTTTATCTTTCGACAAGCCTCCAGTTTCATTGGTTTATCTAGATTCACTCTGGGTGGCTATTATTCCTTGGGCATTGCCCTCTGGGCGGTCGACAAACTGGGGCTCACGTAATCCTACCATCGGTGCATGGTCGTGACTTCTTTCACTTGTTTGTCGTTCCACCGAGTGCATTACATGCACAAGCAAGTTAATAAACAAATGCATTTAGTAAAATATTATTAGTTATTTTAACGTGGTTTAGAAGCATGTTAAAGCTTACAAGATGTACACTGAATTTGTATTAGCATAACTTGTAATTTAGTACGCTTCGCATTATACCACGAGGGAACGCTGTGGTGGCGTCATCACATCCATTCACAGGGCGAGCATGGCGCCTAAACATTGAAGAAGCCCAGTGCAAACAAACTCGTACAACGAGCTTGCAGTGGGCGACGTAGTGATCAGGCTCAACGATGACCACTACTTCTTGGATAGTTCTGTTCCTCCGTGAGCAATCTTTCCGTGCACCCCGTAAGACTGCCAATAGCTTCGGCGATTTTACAGATCACAACGCGCACCTACAGTTCACGGCGCAATGCTGAAGAAACAACTTGTCCGGAGCTGCGTCTGTGAGTTGCTCCACTCTGTGTGGCTGCGAGCATCACGAATATTACATAGTGTGTGCAAAAGGAAGATAGCCTATATAGCTACGATGCGACAAGGAGGTGGTGCCGACGATGGATCTCGCAACCAACACAGTGAAGGAGACATCGACAAAGTGCAGATAAGTATATTTATACTGTTTCATATTTAGCCTAATAATAAAGCGCTGATTAAGTCACATTTGTAGTAACAAACTGAATGTCCAGCAGTCTAAACAACGCATTGAGAACCAATGAGTGTTCGTACTTTTACATGCACGTGGTCCCGTGAAAATATGGCAAATATAAAGGTAACCTTCACTAACTTGGTGAGATAACAGAAATTCATGAGTGACATTCAGCCCACAGAATCTATGGAAGAGTATCTTTATCCAGGTGAAATATCAATAGCAGGTACTGATATAACGCAGGAAACATATACAAAAATTTCATGGGTTGAATAGCACATGGGAGGCATTACCGAATCGTGATCGCCACGTGACCGACATACTTGAAAAATGTTTAGAATCATTGCATTCTACCGGTTATGCAATATGGGACATAAACGTGGAGGTTAACAAAGAAACTTGAGAAGTCGAGGGCTGTGCACAAAGCGAAGTAACAAAAATTGTTGGAGATAGCATTAAGGCAGGAAGACAGTGGCGTAGTAAACCGTGGCAACTGATATGCTAGTTGAGATTAAGAAAAAAAATGGAATCGGCGGGCAGGCCATACACGTCTTCACTCACTTGTTGCGAATTCATAACAGGTGATTACATAAGTGTGACAGAATGGATGTCAAGGAGAGAGAACTGCAGCCGAGGATGGTAGAAAATTGCGTAATCAGAAAAAATATGATGTTTGTAGGCACAGGATGCAATCAGCTCGCATAAGACAGGATTGTAGGGAGCGGCATTTGTTTTGCAGTGAACAAAAATAGGTTTGTGGTTCTGACAGTCGAGACTCGTGAAGGTGCGAGGACACCTCAGCTGCTGGCACACTGATCAACTTGACAATTGGCTCTGAAAGAGACAACCGCAGTTATGAAAAATAAAGCAACGTTGTCCCGACATATTTTTTTATTATGCATACACTACAGGCTTCCACAGTTAAGGGCACTTAGTACCAATAGTGCAACGAGCATTTTTGTTTGTACATAATGGTTTATATGCGGTTGATTCATTCTAACAATACACTTTCTTCTTGCAGCAAAACATTCTGCTGCTGGAGGTACTCAACCGCCTGGTAGCAGTAGGCGAGCGCCAGGCACGTGCTCTTGAGAGTGTGCATATGAATGCGACACTCCCCGATTCAAACGTGCCATTGCATGCATGTTTGATACCACATATTCTTTAACGATGTCATATATTTGCATGTACTTATTTTCACACAGCTTAAGCCCTTGCAGAGCTCACTTGTGATTTATCCATTTCATAGGCCAAATAATTTCACACTTTGTCCTTTTGTGTTGTATGAAAAGTGGCATCCTCTAGTCGGATACAACTTCACAAGACAGGAGAGGCCCCGCCCAGATGACCAAAGCGCAGCACCCGATTGCCTCCACGTCTAAAGAAATGGTCCCTCTCCAACGAGCGGGTATTAGTGCGTCCGGCGGCGCGAAGTCAGTCTAGAGTGCGTGCCCATTGGTGCAGGCTTGGGTTCACCTGCCTTTGAAGTGCACATTCCGCGGCCTCCTAAAGTTGTATCCGACTATGGAATCACGTGATGCCTCGCACTGGTTGCATAGACTTTAGCAACTTGATAGCACACAATCATCAGGAACAGAAATCAATAAAGGCATCCATGAAAAACTGGCTGGCCACACTTCCATTATGAGGGGCTGTAAAAAGGTCTCGCCAAATATTCCCATAACGTCCTTGAAAAAGAGGCGGTGTTTGGCACTTCTTTATCATCATAAACAGATTACGCTGAATGTTGTGTACCACGTTAAAACAAACTGAGCTTGGTTATCTGCACAGCATGTAATGAAGGCTTGTGCTTCCCATAGGAAACAAACTACTCTGTCCAGTACAATTGTCCAGTCCGGTGTGGCACCTGTTATGTCATTAGTGTCAATATACAAATCAGAGTTTTCAAAGGCCATTCATTTCACCATTACTTTTGTATGACGGTTCTTTCAATCAGTGCTTCTATTACATGAGCAGGTGGATTTGAAAGCAAAGCTTTGTTTGCTAACCTTCAGACTTCCATAATTGTGTGGCAAGGCACTGGCATGTTGTGGAATAACTCACAGTTCCTTGGTCCTGCACTAAAGAAGCCCAATGCTCTATTTGAAGTTGGATCACCCAACAATTCGACGGCACAAAAAGAATAGTATCACACACAGCAGAGCGTTCCGCTGTGTGTATTTGTCTTCTTTTTGTCCCGTCGAATTGTTGTGCAATTCGACTTCCAGCTTCTATACCAATGCACCTAGTCTTCAACCTCACCAATGATCTAGTTATTAGGCCACTATGGGGCACATCTTGGAAATGTCCCAACACGAATTAGCTCTCCGAAAAATCACAAGCGTAAAATTTTGCAGCCCAGGTGTATGCGGGTGTCATGTTCTTTACCACTAAACTCGCAGGAATCAAAGGGGCAAGCATTAACCAGTCTTACTGCTGCCATTACCATCATCATCATGACACCAATGGAAACACAGTGCCATGTTTCAGTAAAGGGAGTGCCAGAGGGAAAGGCGTGACATCGAGGCTTACAATAGAAATAGCAGTTACCAGACTTGTTCAATGCCAAAATATGCTGCATGTCGCTCAACCTCCTTTGGCATTGCGGCAAGCTTTCACACGTTTAAGCATATAACGTTTTGTGTAATCATTGCTCTAAAGCTGTGCAAAAGTTATATTCGCTCTGCAATCTTTATTTTTATCATGGCGGGTTAAAGACCCGCTTTTCATTGGCATCTGCACCACATTTCTCCCGATATGTAATTTTGCCTTGGTGGTTCATGACATCTTCACACACACCGAGTTCTGCAAAGCATTGGATCTGCAATGTTCTACTGCTTAAGGATTATAGCCCCATTATGAGACGAAAATATATAATTTGTCCATCCAGAATAATGCTCCCCCCCAAAAAAATATACACTGAACCTCTGGCACATGCATCAACAGTGAACAGAACAAACACTCTGAAGTATTCTCTTCACGCAAGCCAGCACACTAAGTTGCTCAATACATTTCCATTTCGCCACAAATGCATAGGCACAATAAGCTTGGCGCAACATCCGCATATCGCGATGCAACGAATTGTGCAATGCCTACCTGTTTCATAGTGCGGCCGATAGATGAGGCATGATCAAATTCACCGTTATGCATACCAAGTAACTTCACCAATGAGGAACCCCAAGTTCTCTATGAGAACAGCATTCACAGGGTACTTTACAGAATTTATGATATCCATTTATCTACTTATACTAAATTAACCTCTTTCCCAAAAAAGTGAGCCATTTGGAAGGCACCCTGACAGACAAGTAGAACATTCGGCAAATAGTCACCAACCAGCGAGAAAGTCAGTATCATAGGCTGCCGCATGTGAGATGTCAGTAACACAAAATTTAAGTCGGCTACACAGAAATGGCACATTTGGCAATATGGTGTGTCTAGACATTGCTTCAATGCTAATCACAGTAACGCTGACATTGACGGCGCCTTAATTCCTCCGTGCGTTCCGTCGACACAACCGACTACGTTCGTAATGCTCCCGCGAAGTAGGAAGCGTTATTTTATATATGCCCACTCAGCCGCAGTCTTTGGGAAAGCCAGCCACCGCTTACGCACTACCGCATCGATAAGCGCGTCAGACACATCTCTGACACAGCGGCTCACAGTAGTTTGATGACGTCCAGTGTAACGCTCGGCGCCGACGCTTCCCTGAAAAATCCCAGTCCCGTAGAAACGGACTTGCTATTCGACGGCGAGCGAATGAAGCCCACCACGCTGTTTCCACAGACGAGAGTCTTCGCCTAGCTCGTCACACAGCCAGCGCACTGATGTCTTCGACAGGCGAAAATGACGCTGAAACTCCACGGCGGTCATGTACGTGAACGGGTCTAGACCGTCATCCTGACGCTTGCTGCCGGTGGATGCAATGACGAGGCTGCTGCTGCCGCCGCCATGTTCCCGAGTTGAACTCGGAGGGGGTTTGGTGATGTACGAGTTTAGCACGAGTTCGCGTGTCAATCAAAGCCAGAGGTCATGCCCCGCGCAAGGCATGTAACTCTTGTGCGCGCACCCACCATGGTTTGGCCACGCCCAACATATTTTTCGGCACCAGCGACGCGGTGCCGAGCTGAGAGGCATAAACAATCTTGACCGCCGACATAAAACACGAACAACGCACTGTCATCGGTGATGTACTGAGCACCACTATGAAACACAAAGCGTTGACTGTCGCTGGCTTATGCACATATCTTCTCGGGCGGAAATGGCCCCACAGCACGGTTTCATTGCCTGCATTGTGGCGACGTAGCGCACATACACAAGAAAAGGGTCCGAAAACTGCGCTTTGTTTTCCATTAATTTGTCATGTACCTTCACACTGGGTAGCGCCGTGCGATCGCTTCTAACAAACGCAGAAGTGAGGCTTTGCAGCGCGTGTGGCCATTAATTGATTCCCACCACAGCCATGTGAGGTGCCACTCCAGCAGCGGTATAGTTACCCTGCAGCCGGTGGTGGCGCTTCACTTTCTGCCAATAACTTTCTATTTTTTGCGTGTAAACGCCAGTGATAGCTCGTGAGGTCGTGCGGGACGAGCTGCTGGCGCAACCGCCACTCGGTGGCACCGGGAGGATTGTGCAAATTGATGAATGCCTCCTTCGCAGCAAGCGAAAATACAATCGAGGCCGCCTGATGACGGGCGACAACGTTGCGCCGAGCCGCCAAAATCACGGCGGCATTGCAGATCGTGGACCATGGGTATGCGGAATGATCTGCGTGACCACCGGGCCGCTCCGACTATTCAAGGTCGACAAACGAGACGCGGCGACGCTAGCTGTGATTGCAGCCAACGTTGAACCGGGGACCACCATCCGGAGTGATGAATGGGCCGCATACAACTGCATCCCGAACTTAGTGGATGCTAACGGAGGGAGCCTCAATCTGCAATGGGAAACTAAACCACAGCGTGAACATGGCGGACCCGATCACGGGCGTTCACACGCAAAAAACGTCGTAAACACGATCAGCGTCCGAGAATCGCTCGCTTTTCTAGACCCAGTGCAATGGCATTTCTTCATCACAAGCACTGCGCACTCAACAGTTCCAACACCTTCCTCCATTCGACGTCTCATTTCATAACTGCACGAAAGAGCCCTCACCTGCCAAAATGCGATTGCTGCGGTGCCGTTACGGTATCCATCTGCAATCGCTGCTGGCTCCAGCAGAAAATCCGCAAGCATCTTGGCGTGCACAAAACACTCAAATACTCCGTACATGCGCTCGGATGCACTTTCACTAAGCAAGCGATTACAATCGATGAATTGTGTCGCTGGGAAGCACACACTTCTTCGGAATGCATCGCAGAGGCTTCGCGCACAAAGATAAACTGGTACATTTTAACTGAACTGCGTCACTACGGACCATAAAATAACGTACCGCCATTTTGCAGCGACAGTCGTTGCTCCCGTATCTATGACTACTGTGTCGTTTTTAGTGGGTAAAGCTAAAATCCCTTGATAATATGAAAGTAGCGACACTCTTTGAACACTGCCGCGTCGCGCGACCTCCTCTTCTCCTCCTCGCCCCTTGCGCGTTCGCCCGCGGCAACCAGTTTTGTGCCCGTTTTTCTGTACGACGATTGGCCTCCCTGCCGTTGTTCTTGTAAACGCGCGGATCTTGAGTTTCGCTTGTGTTTTTCTTTTTCGTTCGCGCCGTTTTCTTCCTGAGCACGGTTGGCTCGGCGCTTTAGCTCGGCGTAGCGAACGTTGTACGCTGTGTTTCCTGCTCTATGTTTTAGCGCTATGCCGGGCTGTTGCGCATATAACTTCAGCAAGAAGCCTGAAGATGGGTATGCTGTTTTTATGATACCACAAGGAAAGCGTGACGGCTTGCGCAGGAAGCAGTGGCTGCATGACATTTGCCGAAAGAACTTTGTTCCGACAAAGAACAGCGTTGTTTGCGAGCTGAGGTGTTTTTTTTATAGCTCGTAGGAAAGAATCCCGTAATGCTGCAGTTTTTTTTTTTTTTTTCATTCTTCCGGTCTGCTCACCAGCGTTTTTCTTGCGGTTGTCCTCAGTATGATTAATATTCTCGGGCAGCTCCATCACCTCACACGTCGCTAACTGTTATTCAGTCGGAAGTGCAGCATTATAGATTCTGCTTTGCGCCCTGAAAAAAATAGTGGCAAGTATGCCCGTGGTATTGCAGTTGATGAGCGTTAGCTAGTCAACATTGAGTTTTTTTTTTAAGTTTTAAGGCGACAGCCTTTAGATCTCTATATTTCAAGCTTACGATTGTAAACTGGAAGTATCACGTGACCCAAGGAAGGCCAGAGGTGACCCAAAGCATGTCCACCCCTGTATACGAGAATGATTACCCAAGTTAATTTATGAATCATTAGTGATTGATATAACGTCGATTATGGAGGATTAAGGTTGATTAGAGTGTATTAAAAAAGATTAAGGTGTATTAGAGTGTATTAAGAAAGATTAAGATGCATGAATAAAGATTAAGGTGGGGGAGGAGGATTAAGGCGGATTATGGTGGATTGAGGCGAAGGTTTGATGAAAGGGTATTAAGACCGATTAGGGCGGAGTAGGGTGCCTGAACAAGGATTAGGGAGGATGAAGGTGGATAAGGGAAGATTAAGGTCGGTTAATGTCGATTAAGGTGAATTAGGGTTGATAAAGGAGGATTAAGACTGATTAGGGTAGATTAAGGTAGATTAGGGACCATTGAGTTGGATTAGGTTGGATAGAGGTGGATTAGGGTGTATTAAGGTAGATTGGCACTATTAAGCAGGATGAAGTTCGATTAAGGAGCATGAATAAGGATTAAGGTGGATGAAGGAGAATAGGGTAGAATATGATGGATTATGGTTTATAAAGGAGTATTAAGACCGTATAGGGTAGGCTAAGGTGCATTACGGGCGATGTAGTTTGAGTAGGTTGTATTAAGGTGGATTCGGAGTATTAAGCTACCTTAAGGTGGATGAAGAAGCATTAGGGTGAATTAGGTTGGACTAAGGTGAATTAGGGTTCGTTGAGTATTAAGACCGATTAGTCTACCATAATCCCCCTAATGCACATTAATCCACCGAATCCGCATTCATCGACCTTAATCCTCCTTATTTCCCTTCAATCCACCATAAACCACGAAAGTCCTCGTTAATGCACCCTAATCTACCCACATCGACCTTAATCTACTCTAACCCTCCTTAATGCACTTTAATTCTCCTTAATCAACCCTAATGCTTCCTCATTCAATTTATTCCACCCTAATTCACTATAATACGCTTCTGTTCTGCGACGCGTCATCATGGAGGCCTTACCAGCTGACCTTGGTATCCTGCACAGCCAGCGGCTGTAAGATGTTTCGTCGAACCATGCTGACATCGCAGCGGTTACAGAGAATAAGTCCCAGCAAGCTAAACATCTTATTGCCTTTCTTCAAATTCAAGTCTAGGTGAGAGAGGAAGGCAGACTCAAGCAAGCCAGCTCATCTGCAAACCAGCGGCATGATCAGCGTGAATTGCGACCTCTGGAGCTAAACCCGCCCTCTGCAGTGGCTCTATCAAGAGAAGTAATATCGCGTTATGTGCTTCCCTGCCTCCTGTGCAACGCGTCAGACCATGCAGATCAGGAATGCTCCACGTCGCTCACTGCAGAAAAAAAATGCAGGAAACTTCAGGCGTGCAAGCGTTGTGTGTGCTGCGCCAGGCGCTACCACGTCGCCATTGAAGGCGGAAGCGCAGGAAACCTGCAATGTGCACACTGTGCTGGATAACACTTGGCTTCTGGGCAGTTCGTTCAACGCACAATTGGGTTGAAATCCATCGACACATCATCTCGTGCAACTTCCGTGTCAAAGAGTGGTATCGAACTCACACCCGTATTCCTACAGACGGGCAGAGCTTGGAGGGTCGCACCAGCGCTGCCAATTTTGCTACAGTTCCTTATAGGCAGGTGCAGACAGCAGAGTTTCGTTCGACAGAGTGTCGCTCGGGCACTTAATTGTCCTGTTCAAGGCGTGAAATGGCTCAACCCAGTCTTATTGAGAAAAACGCATCGCCCTGTGACCCTTACATCTAAACGATAGCCCATCACACTCCGTAGCTAGCAAATTACCAACGACATCACTGTAGATGCTCTCGAAGTGCCAGAAATCTCTGTGGTAACCAGCCAACCAGCGGATGATGCGATGATCACAATGATGACAAACCTCCGTCTTGTTCGCACTGATGCAATCCCTGAAGCAGCTACTTTCCGAGAAAACGAGGTAAGCATTCTCATTGGCTCCAATATCTACTGCGACGTTGTAACTGGACAGATATTTCGATTATCTCCTCACATTACTGCTGTGAAAACCCGTTTTGTAAGGACTGTTCAGGGAACCCTTCAGGTCTTCTCCCAAGGATCAAATCTACAAAGCACGTCTCTACACCTTGGTACTGGAGAGCCTCCTGGAGACGATGCGCCATTGTAAGTAGACAGTCCTTTGATGTAGCACCTGAATACAGTTGCCATACGACCCATCACCGACGCAGGTAACGAATTAAGTACAAAGCTCCCCTCATCATGGAAGGGCTCAGGAAAGCTCCGCAGCTTTTTTATTGTTTACCAAGCTTTCATACAAGTGTGCCCCTGTCCAGAGAACAGCCGTCACCAAGGCTCAGAAGGACGGCAGGAAGAGCGGGAAGAACACAGAAAATAAGGCCAGATTTGCAATCATGGAACGCCACCTAAAGTAGCTTCCACTGATGCGCCTAAGGAACCCAGCTTCAGTAGAAGCTTCACGAAGTCTCCCAAAGTCAAGAAATGCCCTCCTCCTACAAGTAGGTCCAAGTGTAACAGACCAGTCTAGAGGCTACTCCCAACGATGGTTTTATGGACTGCGAACGGTAATTTAACCACGAGTACAAGGATGGCAATGCCCAACTACGTCAAAACACAAATGTACAAGAATGTACCAGTGCTGCCTTTCGGGAAGGAACGTCAGCGCACGACTGTCAACGCTCAACAAAGCTCAGCACAAGCGCAAACAAATGTACAGCACAAATGCTATGTCGAATCACAAGGGCGCCTGCGATGGAAGACCACTGACGTCTTCACACTTCATACCGTTGTACGATCACACGTACGGTTGCACTTCTTCTTACGGTTGTCTTCAGACGCTTTAAACGTTTTTATTTTAACACGGGCGTCTACAATGCCGGCTTTCACAGCTGGCAGAATTATCTCTTTTTTAACTCATTTCAAACTGTATTTAGAGAAAAAGTTAGTTGTATCGGGCACATCATTTCGCAAAAGAAATGAAACACCAGGAATATCCACCAAATAAAGCCTACAGGGCACGCCTTTTGTGCTGTCAGCTATCAGATTTTAAAATATTGCGGAATGGCTAGGAAGTCAAAACCATCTATTTCCACGCAATGTACATTCCTATTCTGAATCATTATCGTTCATGACAGAAACCCTAAGTTAAAAAGTTTATAGAGTTCGTGTACATATTGTGATAAGAACGGAGTACATGATAAGAATAAGCTATAATGTTAACGGACTGCTCTTTTTGTTTGCTGGTGACGGTGAAATCTTGTTGCTTGTACTCTCCTGTGTCTCTGTTTTGTGTTTGATTTTCCGTCTTGCATATTCCGCGGTACCAATACGTTCATCAGGTTGTACTTTACTCGGAATTGAGTTGCATAGTTTTCTTTGTTACTGGTATGCAAGCCTTAGGAGCTCATACCGCCTGCCATTCTTTGGTTTGTGACTACCAGCGCACCAAATTAATTTTATCAGTGAATGAAGACATGCCTCTACTTTTCGTCTTGGGATTTATGGCAACGCTCATGAGGCATGGAATGAGAGAAACGGAAGGTAATAAAAACTTAGAGCTCTGTAAACACGAAAGATGTGGAAAAAATACCCACACCACACGCGCTCACTCACAACTGATGTTTAATGCACGTATGGAAAAATACATAAGTAGAAAATGGACTCATCGCACGTCACGATGAGGTATAAGAACAACATGCATCTAAGGAACGCGTGAATATTTATTAATAATCTCGAATTCTTTATCATGTAGTTATAAGGATGGTTGGCTTACACAGAGCATGGCGTTTTGGGTGATATTGTCACGTGGTAGTGGCGTTAAAGAACACATTAGCAATACTGTGAAAGGCAAAACTAACTTTTATTGGGCGAGCCTGTGCCCACAAAACAGGCTACACTTAAAGCACAACGAGAGCGGCGAACACAGTCAGCGATCGTCGAAAATCTGATCAGCGGGTCAAGCGCGTCGGCTTTTATACTGCAGTCGTCGAATGTTCCAGACTAATCGTTCGGACTCGCGTGCCTTCCACAAAGTTCTACACCATTCGCGTCACGCGATGAAATCAGATAACACAGGGTTCGGCGACGACAGACAGCCGGATAGAAGCATCGATAACTTTCCAGAAACTTCGGATACATGCAGGCGCATCCCGCGCTGTGCGATTACATTTGTTAGGCGGCGGCACGTGGTCACCCGATAAGGATAAGTACACGCGTCAATACCCCCCTCTTAAAAAGCATCGTCCCGATGCTACAAATATAAGAGAGCGAAACACAAAAGGACACTTATTAAACATAAGTAACAAAACAACGAAACGAAACAAAGTCCAAAGGTCAGTTACGCGAAGTCGCAAAGTTCATTATCGCTGGTAGTACGGCTTGAGTCGCACAACGTGGACTATTTCAGGTCGTGAGCGGCGCCGCTGTGATAGCGAAATGCCGTCTGGCACGACCTCATAGTCCAGTGCCCCAACACGTCGGATGATCTCGTACGGTCCGAAATAGCGACGCAAAAGCTTCTCGCTCAGTCCTCGTCGGCGTATAGGGGTCCAAACCCAAACACGGTCACCGGGCTTGTACTCGACGAAGCGTCGTCGGAGGTTGTAGTGTCGGCTGTCGGTACGCTGCTGGTTCTTGATCCGTAGGCGGGCGAGTTGTCGGGCTTCTTCGGCGCGCTGGAGAAAGGTCGCGACGTCAAGATTCTCTTCGTCGGTGACGTGCGGCAGCATGCCGTCGAGCGTCGTCGTCGGGTTCCTGCCGTAAACCAGCTTAAACAGCGTGATCTGTGTTGTTTCTTGCACCGCCGTGTTGTAAGCAAAGGTTACGTACGGCAGGACCGCGTCCCACGTCTTGTGCTCGACGTCGACGTATACATTGCTAGCATGTCGGCTAGGGTCTTGTTCAGGCGCTCCGTGAGACCATTCGTCTGCGGGTGATAGGCAGTTGTCCTCCTGTGGCTTGTGTGGCTGTACTGCAGAATTGCTTGGGTAAGCTCTGCTGTAAACGCTGTTCCTCTGTCGGTGATGAGGACCTCTGGGGCACCATGTCGCAGCAGAATGTTCCCGACGAAAAATTTCGCCACTTCGGCTGTGTTGCCCTTCGGTAGAGCTTTAGTTTCAGCAAAGCGGGTGAGATAGTCCGTTGCCACGACGATCCACTTATTTCCGGATGTTGACGCCGGAAACGATCCCAACAAATCCATCCCGATCTGCTGAAATGGTCGGTAAGGAGGTTTGATCGGCTGTAGTAATCCTGCTGGCCTTGTCGGTGGTGTCTTGCGTCGCTGACAGTGTCGACATGTCTTGACGTAACGAGCGACGTCGGCGGTCAGACGCGGCCAGTAATACCTTTTCTGTATCCTCGACAGCGTTCGGGAGAATCCGAGATGCCCCGCGGTTGGATCATCATGTACAGCGTACACTACTTCTGGACGCAGCGCTGACGGAACAACAAGAAGGTAGCTGGCGCGGACTGGTGAGAAGTTCTTCTTTTCGAGCAGGTTGTTTTGTAATGTGAACGAAGACAATCCGCTCTTAAATGTCCTACGGACAACGTCGGCGTTCCCTTCCAAATACTCGACGAGGCCTTTTAGCTCCGGGTCTGCTCGTTGCTGTTTAGTGAAGTCTTCTGCGCTTATTATTCCGAGGAAGGCGTCGTCATCCTCGTCGTCTTCCGGCGGGGGATCGATGGGGGCGCGTGATAGGCAGTCGGCGCCTGAGTGTTTTCGTCCGGACTTGTAGATCACCGTGACGTCATATTCTTGCAGTCTGAGGCTCCACCTCGCCAGCCGTCCTGAGGGGTCCTTTAAGTTAGCTAGCCAACACAACGCGTGATGGTCGCTGACGACTTTGAATGGCCTACCATATAGGTAAGGGCGGAATTTTGCTGTAGCCCAAATGATGGCGAGGCATTCCTTTTTAGTCGTAGAATAATTGACTTCCGCTTTTGACAGCGATCGGCTAGCATAAGATATCACCCGTTCATGTCCGTCTTTCTTCTGGACTAGGACGACACCGAGGCCTAGGCTACTGGCGTCAGTGTGGATTTCGGTATCGGCGTCTTCGTCGAAATGTGCGAGTACCGGCGGTGACTGCATGCGTCGTTTTTGTTCTTGAAATGCGTCGGCCTGCGGCGTTTGCCATTTGAACTCGACATCAGATTTGGTTAGATGCGTTAGCGGCTCAGCGATGCGGGAAAAGTCCTTGACAAAGCGCCTGTAGTAGGCACACATGCCAAGGAATCTACGCACTGCCTTCTTGTCGATGGGCTGTGGGAACTTTGCGATGGCAGCTGTTTTCTGCGGGTCGGGGCGTACTCCGGATTCGCTGATGACGTGGCCTAGGAACAGAAGTTCGTCGTAAGCGAAGCGGCACTTTTCTGGCTTCAGAGTGAGCCCTGATGATTTGATGGCCTCTAGTACTGTTGCAAGCCGCCTAAGGTGATCGTCGAAATTTCCGGCGAAGACAACGACGTCATCCAAGTAAACGAGACAGGTCTGCCACTTCAATCCTGCTAAAACCGTGTCCATGACGCGCTGGAACGTTGCAGGTGCCGAGCACAGGCCGAATGGCATAACCTTGAACTCGTAGAGGCCGTCCGGGGTGATGAAGGCGGTCTTTTCGTGATCTGTTTCGTCGACTTCTATTTGCCAGTAGCCAGACTTGAGGTCCATCGACGAGAAGTATTTAGCGTTGCAGAGCCGATCCAATGCGGTGTCTATTCGTGGGAGAGGGTATACGTCCTTCTTCGTGATCTTGTTCAGACGACGATAATCGATGCAGAAACGTAAGGTTCCGTTCTTTTTCTTCACCAGGACAACTGGAGATGCCCATGGGCTTTTCGACGGCTGGATGATGTCGTCGCGGAGCATTTCGTCGACTCGTTGCCTAATAGCTTCACGTTCTGGCGTCGAAACTCGGTAAGGTCTGTGGCGGAGTGGTTGAGCGCTCTCTTCGGTTATTATGCGATGCTTTGCAACTGGTGTTTGTCGAATATTCGATGAAGTCGAAAAGCAGTCCTTGTATCGACGGAGAAGACTTCTGAGCTCTTGCTGCTTGCTTATGGGGAGACTTGGATTTACGTCGAAATCTGGTTCGGGGACTATGGTCGGCGGGGTAGATGCGGCAGAATCTGAGAGGATTAAGGCATTGCTCGTTTCCACAATTTGCTCGATGTACGCGATGGTCGTGCCCTTGCTGATGTGCTTGAACTCTTGGCTGAAGTTGGTTAGCATCACTTCCGTTTTCCCTCCGTGGAGTCGAGCGATCCCTCTTGCGACGCAAATTTCACGGTCTAGCAGTAGACGTTGGTCACCCTCGATGACGCCTTCTACGTCGGCAGGTGTTTTTGTGCCGACGGAAATGACAATACTGGTGCGAGGCGGGATGCTGACTTGACTTTTGAGCACGCTTAAGGCATGATGACTACGAGAGCTCTCCGGCGGTATCGCTTGATCTTCAGACAGGGTTATCGACTTCGACTTCAGGTCGATGACTGCGCCGTGTTGGTTTAGGAAGTCCATGCCGAGAATGACGTCGCGTGAACACTGTTGGAGGATAACGAAGGTGGCAGGGTAAGTCCGGTCATTAACGGTAATTCTTGCCGTGCAGATCCCAGTCGGCGTAATCAGGTGTCCTCCAGCGGTCCGAATTTGAGGGCCTTCCCATGCAGTCTTAACCTTCTTCAACTGGGCGGCGATGTGTCCACTCATGACGGAGTAATCAGCCCCTGTGTCCACTAAAGCAGTAACTGCGTGGCCGTCGAGAAGCACGTCGAGGTCGGTGGTTCTTTGTCTTGCGTTACAGTTAGGTCGTGGCGTCGGATCACGGCTGTGTCGCGTTGACCTGTGGCTGGTATGGGAGGTCGTCAGGTGGTCTTTCGTCGTCGTATTCTTTGCTTCCAGACTTCGTCGGGATGGCGGCGTGTCGTTATGTCGTCGAGGTAGTTTCTTCGGTGTCTTCGTCGGCGGTGGACGATCTTCGTCATTTCGACGAACAGCAACCGCACCTCCATCGGTTGCTGCTTTTAGTTTTCCGGATATGGACTGACGGATCGGCCCCGGGCTGGACCAGTGTATGCTCGGCGCTGTGGCGACAGGTAGCGGCCTGGTGATGGTGAACGCGACGGTCGTCGAGAGCTCCACTGAGTAGTGCCGAGGTAGTCGGTGATATCGCGAGGGCGTTCACCTTGCTGCGGGCGCGGAGCGTTGACGGCGAAACCTCGCAGTCCAATCTCCCGGTATGGGCATCGTCGGTAGACGATGATCGGGGGTGCGCCAAATGTTCGTCTTCCGCGCGTAGGTGCGCTGGGCGACGGGTGGTTGTGCTGGCGGCGGCGGCGGCGGACGACGGAACTGTGGCGTGACAGGGCCCTGCAGGTCGCGGCGGGGGACCTTGACGGCGTGCGACGGCGGCGTAGGTCATCGCTTCTGGCTGGGGCTGCGGTAATTGAGGTTGCACCTCAGGAGCTCCCAGCGATCGCTGAACCTCATCTTTCACGATGTCAGCGATCGAGGCTACTTGAGGTTGCGACGAATTCAAGACCTAGCTGAGTTCTTCGCGCACAATGGTCCTTATGGTCTCTTGGAGATCAACGGAGCCCAGCGCTTGGATGGCGCACTGAGGCGTGAGCACTTGGTGGTTATATTGCCTAGTGCGCATTTCTAACGTTTTCTCAATCGTCGTAGCCTCTGTCAGGAACTCAGCTACGGTCTTCGGTGGGTTTCGGATTAGTCCGGCGAAAAGTTCATGCTTTACGCCTCGCATCAAGAAACGCACTTTTTTCTCTTCGGACATTTCCGGGTTGGCGTGCCGGAAAAGACGGCTCATCTCTTCTGTGAAGATAGCGATGGTCTCATTGGGTAGTTGGCCTCGGGTTTCCAGCAGAACGTCGGCCCTTTCTTTTCGGACAACGCTCGTGAACGTCCTCAGGAAGTTACTGCGGAACAGGTCCCATGTTGCTAGGGTGGACTCCCGGTTCTCAAACCAAGTCCTCGCGGCATCTTCCAAGGAGAAGTACACGTGTCGTAGCTTATCTTCAGAGGTCCAGTTATTGAAGGTCGAGATCCTTTCGAAGGTTTCGAGCCAGGTTTCAGGATCCTCCAACGTAGCTCCACGGAAGGTAGAGGGCTCTCTGGGTTGTTGAAGTACTATGGGTGAGAATGGGGCAGCCATTGTGGTTGTCTTGGCCACAATCTTCGTGGCCTTATGAGGTAGAAGTCCGTGATCCGGGGGCAGCTGTTGTAGACGACGGCTTACTCGATGGTCCGTGACTACGTTTGTGCTTTCTTTACGGTACGGGCTTGGATCACGGCTTGTCGGGGGCGTCCGGTACATGGACCAAAAGCACCTCCACCAGATGTCACGTGGTAGTGGCGTTAAAGAACACAGTAGCAATACTGTGAAAGGCAAAACTAGCTTTTATTGGGCGAACCTGTGCCCACAAAACAGGCTACACTTAAAGCACAACGAGAGCGGCGAACACAGTCAGCGATCGTCGAAAATCTGATCAGCGGGTCAAGCGCGTCGGCTTTTATACTGCAGTCGTCGAATGTTCCAGACTAATCGTTCGGACTCGCGTGCCTTCCACAAAGTTCTACACCATTCGCGTCACGCGATGAAATCAGATAACACAGGGTTCGGCGACGACAGACAGCCGGATAGAAGCATCGATAACTTTCCAGAAACTTCGGATACATGCAGGCGCATCCCGCGCTGTGCGATTACATTTGTTAGGCGGCGAAACGTGGTCGCCCGATAAGGATAAGTACACGCGTCAATATGATAGCCTTCCGAAATTTCTCGTGTGGTTTGGGTAGGGTGTCGGAACAATATGACTGTGTTTCGAACACGGGTTTAAACGGACATGATTTGCAATGTAAGTCAAGAGTAGAGGCTGGCGCGCTGTTTAATGAATTTCCGTGTTCTGTTACGCGTATGTTGACACACCTGCCTGCTTGGCCAATTTGTGTACATATGAGAATGGCTTAGGGGAAATATATATACCACTCCTGAGACACAATCGACAAAACGATTAACATTGTTCTGACTGCACCCTCTACCACCCACTGACGTGGCCTGTGCCCTTCTGTCCACAATGGTGGAAATGCGACTAAGCCTGTGTGGTGCAGGAAATGCCATACAACACCACAACGCTTTGCCACATCCTTTAGGCCGTGTGAAATTTTAGGTACGTAGGGGATAACTGCCAATTATTCGTTTCCTTCATTTTGAACAGGAGGACGACGCCCGCATTTTTCTTGCTTTGCAATGCGCACAAGCTTTTCACAAAGTGATCTGATAAGGTACGTAGGGTAGCCCCCCGCCTTTAGGCGTTCTACTTGCATAAGAAAACTCGGTGGTCAACTTGTGAACGCGTTTTTTCCAATGCCGCGCGTAAGCACGACAGAAGAATTCCGCGCTTCACAACTTTTGAGTGCCCTGACGCCAAATCTAAGATAGGTTCCGCAGATCGTAGATTGAAGTACCAACAAGCATGATCTGAACTAAAATTCATGCACAAGTCAAGAAACTGTCAAGAAAAGTCAAGAAAAGTGATCAAGTCAGCTCGGAAGTGAAATGTAGACCAATGCCTTCGTTTTCAAAGCAATAGAATGTATCTTCCGCTCTCTATGACGCACGGGAGCTATCAGCAAAAATCAAATATTCGTCCACATATCTGAAGACTGCTATTTCCTCTTGAAGCTTGGCGTTTACAGCACTATCTACAGTGCAAAAAGAAAATAGATCTTAATAATAGCGCCACGCATGAACTTACAAAAACACCTGATTTTTGCATATATAGTTTTCCGTACCAAATCACGAAAGTAGATTTTAAGCAGATCAAAATTTCCAAAATGGACTGAGCCGAAACGCCATATCTATTCCTTCATTATTAAATCTATTATTAATATCTAAATAATTAATTTAATGATTTAATATCTAATTCATTATTTAGAGGTTCTTTACTCATTATGCAATTGTACTTTCTATGACATTTTTTCCGGAGCTTTTTTCTTTTTTTTTCCGTCAATCTATTGTATTTCTTTTTTTTGTATGTACCTTTCCCCTCCTGCCTGGGCCTTCTAAGGCCTGCAGTACAGTATTTCTAAATAAATAAAATAAATAAATAAATAAATAAAGGCAAGTTCGTCGTTATATTCTACAATACTATATTGCTTCAACATGGCTTAACAATTTGTCGTCTGACAAGGAATAATACAGATCAACTACTTCAATGCTGAAGGCTGTGAGGTCAGCAAGGTCATTTCTGTTAAAGTGCTCCGCAATAACGCCAGAGTGGTTAGCATAAAACGGGTCTGTTATGGTTAACGCAAAAAGGTGCTTCTGAAGTTTCTTAGACTCGGCCAGGTGTACTTTTCCGACACAGTTTCTCTAAGCGGCGTTTCTGGTTTGCGGGTTTTGATCTTCAAAGTTGTTTCTAGCTCTACACATTTCGTTTCTGAACACTCGAGCCAAGCTTTTCGAAATGAAGCCTTTTCAACAGGCGTTTCGCTCTCCTCTTTGCCTGCTTGCTTTTCACCGAAGCTGGTTTAAAATTCTTCCCCAGGACTTCGATCACTTTTTCGGTGAAAATACTGTCTTTAATAGTTACAGAGAAACCTTATTTACCAGAAGTAAGAACTCTGAGCTTGTTTTCGGAACAAAAACTTACCAAAGGGCCAATTCTCAGTTTACGGCAATTGCGCTGAGTTTTATTTGAGACTATGTCAACACATTCCGCAACACACTTATGTCGTTCATCGTCTTTGGCCAGCCTGGAGACAGCCCGGGCTGTAGCTACTGTTTCTTCCGGGTGGAGAGAAGGCTCCACTGAGAAGTTGGGGCCCCTTCTTAGAACAAGCTGAAACTTCTCAGGCAACGGCACGCCGCTCAAGTCCCTCAGATGAAGCTTGCCTCTTCTTGACTGGTATTTGTGGCCGGATGTAGAGACACAGCACCTCCGTCATCTGGTACGAAGTTCTCCCGGAAGAAAAAGTAGCTACAGCCCGGGCCGTCTACAGGCTGGCCAAAGACGAAGAACGATATAGTTGCGTTGAGGAATGCGTTGACATGGCCTCAAATGAAGCGGCGCAATAAGCGTAAATTGAGCACTAGCGCATTGGTAAATTTTTGTTCGGAAAACAAACCCAGAGTTCTTACTTGTGGTGAACAATGTTTGTTTGTAGCTATTAAAGGTAGTATTTTTACCGAAAAAGCAATGGAAGTCCTGCAGAATAATTTTAAAGCCGTTTCGGTGAAAAGCAAGGAGGCGAAAAAGAGAGCGAAGCCCCTGTTGAAAAGGCCTAATTTAGAAAGGCTCGGCTCGAGTGTTTAGAAAGCGAAAGGTAAAGAGCTAGAAAGATTTTTCGCGATCAAAACCCAGAAACCGGAAATGCCGTTTAGAGCAATTGTGTCGGAAAACAACACCTGACAGCTAGCCATGTCTAAGAATCTTCAGAAGCACCTGTCTGCACCAGAAGCACCCTTTTATTGCTAACAACTCTGGTGTTAGAAATGACCTTGCTGACTTCACAGCCTTCAGCATTGACGTAGTTGATCTGCATGATTCCTTGCCGCATGACAAATTGTTAAGCCGTGTTGAAGGTTGTATTGTAGAATCTAATGACTGCCTTGATTTTAGGAATAGATGTGGCGTTTCAATTGAGTAAGTTTTGGAAATGTTGACCTTTAACTTAAAGTCTACCTTCCTGATTTGGTTCGAAAAACTAAATATGCAGAAATGAGGTCTTTGTATGGGTTCTTGTGGCGCTAATATTAAGTTCCATATTTCTTGGCGCTGTAGATTGTGCAGTAAACGGCAAGTTTCAAGAGGAAATAGCAGTCTTCAGATATGTGGCCGATTATTTGATTTTTATTGACAGATCACGTGCGTCACAGAGGATGGAATATATTGTCGATTGCTTTCAAAAAGAAGGCCTGGGTCTAAAATTCACCTCAGAACGGCCGAGCAATAATATATTGCAGTTTCTTGACTTGTGCATGAATTGTTGTTTGGATCATATTTGCTGGAACTGCAATCCACGATCTGGAAAACCTGGTTTAGATTTCGCGTCGGGGCACTCAAAAATTGTGAAGCGCGGAATTGTTTTGTCGTCCTTACGCGCAGCCTTGGAAAAAACTTGTGTGCACAAGGTCAGCACGAGTTTTCGAATGCAAGTGGATCGCCTAAAGGACGCGGTTTACCCTACGTACCTCATCACATCAGTTTGTGAAAAGTTCGTGCGCATTGCAAAGCAAAGAAAATGCGGGCGCCGTCCTTCTGTTCAAAACGAAGGAAACGAAAAACGGGCAGTGAACCCCTCGGTACCTCAAATTTCACATGGCCTGAAAAATGTGGCAAAGCGTTATGTGTTGGGTGGCATTTTCTGCACCGCACAGACTTAGTCGCATTTGCACCATTGTGGACAGAAGGGCACAGGCCACGTCAGTGGGGGGCAGAGGGCGCAGTAAGAACCATGTTAATTGTTTTGTCGATAGTGTCTCAGGATTAGTATATAGAATTTACATAAGCTGTCGTCATATGTACATACATTGGCCAAGCAGGCAGATGTGTGAAAATACGCCTAAGAGAACAGAGAAATTCGTTAAACGGCGCGCCATCCTGTAATCTTGCCTTACATTGCAAATCATGTCCGTGTAAACCCATGCTCGAAACACAGTCATTTTGTTCCGTCTCCCTAGCCAAACCACACGAGAAATCTCAGAAGCCTAGTTATATTACCAAAACACCGTGCTGTGTGTAAGCCAAACATACTTATTACTAGATGATAAAGAATTCAAGTTTATTAATTGATATTCCCACGCGCCTTAGATGCGTGCTGTATTTATACCTCATCTTGACATGCGCGATATTTTGTATGTGTTTTTCTATATGTGCATTAAACATGAGTTGTGAGTGAGCGCGTGTGGTTTGGGTTTCTTTCCGACATCCTTCGTGTTTTTAGCGATCTACGTTTTTATTAATATGTGTTACCAGCTAGCCCACGTATCGATCCTTCAGAAACGGAAGTACCCACGACAAGGCGTGTCCTGTGCGTTTTCGTTTCTGTAGTTTCATGTTTCGCGTTCGCAGCACAAATCGCAAGGTAATTACCTACTAACAGGCCGAGTTCTGGCCTAGTTTCTATGAAGCTAATGAATGGCATTTGTTTTGAACTTTCTCCGTCCTGTTTGCAGTCCTGCTGGTTCCGGTTATTCCTCGCCTTACTAAAAGCCCGCACTGAAGCCCACATTCCGCAGCCGTCGCCACTGTTATCGATGTGAATAGTTTCAAAACTGCCTTTACTATAACATTTATATAACCATATCTTGATGCTGATTTTATGTTGCTGGGTACACTACTGTGCTCTTTACTGCAATCTTTTGATCTGGACAGTACGCGACTAAACAAGTCAGCGGAAATAGTCTGCTCTAGTCGACCGTGCCTCTCCGCGCACGTCGTACATGTGCTGCGTAGATTAATCGAACAGAATGAGCTACACACAGACTACTTTTGCTTTTACGCGCACCACTGCGTCCTGTCCATGCCCAGAGTGGGTTCATTAATCAAAGGCATAACGTTCGAGTGCGGCAAGGTCGGCTTTGCCAGGACTGCTCACACCCCGTTTTCAAGAGACGCCACGTAAGCAAGACATGTGGGGGGCACCTTCTTTGGCATCTTCTCTTGGCATTCCTATAATCAGAATGCGGTGCGCTGCCGCTGTCGAATTGTCGTTCCGAGATTTTTCTCGGCACTGATGCGAAATAAGAGACCTGAAGCTCTTTATTTGAAGTAAGAATCTTCAGCGACCGTTTCGTGCCGCCTAAACCCTAGACAACGTCGGTAACGGAGTAAGCCTTGAAGGGTACCAGAATAGGGAAACTGTGAAAAGGGGTTTATTAAGATAGCGAACACGAAAATACAAAACAATGTTAGCGAAGCGGCAAGAATGGAAACTACTTACAGGAAGCTCGATAAAAAAGTCAACTTTGGCGAATCTGAATTAGCTAGCTACGGTAGAAATTCACATCTATACTGGAACACACACAAAGAAAACTTAAGGGTTTGCGTTTCCTTATGTCATTATATGAATGTGAATTTCTGTGCCAAGTTATCCAATAGAGATTCGCAATAAAAACTCAGCCAGTTCAGCACTTGGATGAGTTTAGCTATATGGTCCTGACAAGGAACATTTCCTAAAGATTAGCAAACAAGCCTACAATACGAAGAGAAAAACGTTCAATGCCTTTCAGTGCCTAGATGGAAATGTCCTAAAGTACTTGTCAGTACCAGTCGTCATCCAAAATAAAGCGAGGTTTCTGGATTGCGCTGCTGTAGCAGTAAATCTAGATTTACCTCCTGCTTCTATCGCAAGCTGAACCAGTTTTCTTTTCACAAAACAGGCTGTCGTCAGCTGTGATATCCGGCGGAAAAACTGCCGGTGATGACTAGCGGTGTTAAGGGCACGAGGAATAGCCTTACGATGACTGTGTGACAGGTTATGATATGTTTCATATGCTAAGGTGATTAGTATGATAATTATTCTGATGAATGATATGACGGAAGTAGCGACAGACCGACAAAATTTGTATGACGTACGCATGCTGCATACTTAAATGAAAGAAGACGACGAGGAAGACGCTAACACGATCGTGCAAAATGACAAGTCATGACAAACAAAAATAAATGATGGAGAGCCTCGTCGTACGAACATGGAACAGTAATACCATAGAGTTATAGTGATTAATTACTAGAGGGGGCTCTGTGCCAGTGCAAAAGGCAGCTGCAAGCTAGGCGCTTCGGGCATCTTGGGCATGATGGCTAATACATGGGATTTGCCTAAACTTCGTCCTTCTCGCTTCGAACGGCTTCTTCAGTTTGTAATTTATTCATTTTAACAAAGTTCGGCGCTGGAAATAATTGAACAAACATGAATAAAATTGGCCTACGGCAGGACTCGAAAACATGACCTTTAGCACAGAAGGCCGATATTGCAAGCATTACGCCACGGGCACGTTCTTATTTTAGTCGTGCTACTTATTGCAAATAATAAAGTTAACCGACGATTACAGAACGCCCTAATGCAAAATTTGAGCGAAAGAAAATTGAGAAATTTGTGCGTGCGCGCGCGCGCGCGCGCGCGTGTGTGTGTGTGTGTGTGTGTGTGTGTGTGTGTGTGTGTGTGTGTGTGTGTGTGTGTGTGTGTGTGTGTGTGTGTGTGTGTGTGTGTGTGTGTGTGTGTGTGTGTGTGTGTGTGTGTGTGTGTGTGTGTGTGTGTGTGTGTGTGTGTGTGTGTGTGTGTGTGTGTGTGTGTGTGTGTGTGTGTGTGTGTGTGTGTGTGTGTGTGTGTGTGTGTGTGTGTGTGTGTGTGTGTGTGTGTGTGTGTGTGTGTGTGTGTGTGTGTGTGTGTGTGTGTGTGTGTGTGTGTGTGTGTGTGTGTGTGTGTGTGTGTGTGTGTGTGTGTGTGTGTGTGTGTGTGTGTGTGTGTGTGTGTGTGTGTGTGTGTGTGTGTGTGTGTGTGTGTGTGTGTGTGTGTGTGTGTGTGTGTGTGTGTGTGTGTGTGTGTGTGTGTGTGTGTGTGTGTGTGTGTGTGTGTGTGTGTGTGTGTGTGTGTGTGTGTGTGTGTGTGTGTGTGTGTGTGTGTGTGTGTGTGTGTGTGTGTGTGTGTGTGTGTGTGTGTGTGTGTGTGTGTGTGTGTGTGTGTGTGTGTGTGTGTGTGTGTGTGTGTGTGTGTGTGTGTGTGTGTGTGTGTGTGTGTGTGTGTGTGTGTGTGTGTGTGTGTGTGTGTGTGTGTGTGTGTGTGTGTGTGTAAGTTCGCTATTTGTTGCCTAGCACGTGCGGCCCATTGCAAGTGGAGGAAAGTGTAGCTCCACTGCCTCGCTAATCGAGAGATCGTGAGAGGTAGCGCGTGGGTGTGCATTGGGCCCGATTCACAGCCGCAGCCGCAGATAGACCTGCGTTGATGCAGTGCTTTATTTCTATATATGGTATGGATGGACGCGCTCGCCGCATGTCATCGGTGAACAAACGATGGCGCGCTGGCTCTGACTCTCTATCGAAGCAGTCGTCGCCACAGAGCCCGTCTTGCGCGGCACTAGGCTTTTTTTTCTTACGTTTTCGCCCTACACTCCTCCTCCGTTTGCCTCCTCGCGCTCTCCTCACTGTTGCCGAAAGCGGAGCGAACTCCGCGTTCGCTTTTTCGCCTTTCGCAGTGCTTGTTCGCTCAGTTATGCTGAGGGACCACGCCGAGGGACGCAAATGCTAAACGCATAAAGGGGCGCCTAAAACCTGCACTCTGAAACATGCATGCATAATGTCTACATTGCAGCCAAGATAGCCAGAGCCACATCTACAAAAGCAAAAGAAACACTTTAGAGTACAATACTAAAGTAAACATTTATCTAAAAGGCGAGCATAAGCATACACTTAATCAACAATGTCTTTCACAAGAATCAACAATCACAAAGGTCTTTCAGTTGTGAAATCATCTTAATGAAATGTGACTGAGAAGACACAAGTCATTCGGCGAAACCGACCTAGTTTGCGAGTTTTCCATAAACGGTGCAACACTATAAGTGGCAGCATTAAGCCACGTACGCATGCAATGAGACGTGGCATAAAACACACTTATGGATTTCTCGGGGGCAAGCCAATGCGTTGAGTCTGTTCACGCGTTTTCTGTTTGGCCGCATTGACAAGCTGAACCGTTGCCAATTGTAGCGAATATTCGTATTCGCAGAGTCTTCTGCATTTAGAAAAGTATAGATTGCTTTGAAATTCAGGGCACTTACTACAGATAATTATTAATAAACAAAGCCACAAGAACGTATTAAGCCACAAGCACGAATATCAGACAAATCTATGTAGTTACCTTCTTTTCCATAGAGGCTTAACGTTCGCAGCGCCAGTGTTCTCTCTAGAAATTATTCTACCTAGCTTTCTGATAGAGGTGGCGCCATTCGAAGAGACGCCGAGAGAACACGGTAGGAGTGGTGAAAAAAGCAGCTTGTAGGATGATGGGTCGGGGCTCCGGGTCCTGCCTGGCGCTTCTGAGGCTGCAGCTCTACGTCTCTAGCTCATGCACGCCTACAGGGCCGCCTTGGAGCAATGACTGCAGCCTCTCTGCTCTTGACGGACGTTCGTGAAGTTCCAATGCAAGAACCCCGTCCAGTCACACCATTTGGCCGTCCGTCTCGTGTTGGATAGCCCTAGCAAAAACGCACTCTCGAAGCTGCCGTCACTTCCACAGACTTCATGCTAAACCATGGCGGTACACTCTTACCGGTACACCCTTTGGGGTGTATATCTGTCCCACAATGATAATCGTCATCTGCATTGCTGGCGTTTCCTTTCTTTAAAACGCCGCGCCCGCTACTTTCCTGTCAACATTGCTATGTCATGCAGATAACACTCATGCCGTTCGTTACTGGGAAGTACCGGGCTCGCAGTGTTAAAGGAAGGAAATGCGGACAAGACAGGTGACGTTCATTGTTGTGTGGCAAGATACGACTCAAGGGTGTAACCTTTCTTAGACTGTATGTGAATGTCGGAGACTGTATGTGAATGTCGGTCAGTTATCCATATCCGCTCTTAAACAAAACTGCACCCTTTTGCCACACAACCATAATCATCATCTGTCTTGTCCGCATTTTCTTTCTTTAACGTGGCGAGCCCGGTACTTCCAAGCCACATACGGCATGTCCGTTATGAGCATGGCAGAGCATTCTCGACAGGAAAGTAGCAAGCGCACCGTATTCAAGAAAAAAAACGGAAGCAAGACAGATGACGATTATTGTTGTGTGGCAAATATAGAATCCCAAGGGTGTACATTTGCTTAAAAGTGTAGCTTACAGACTAATTATTGACTTTATGCATAAAGTTGTTTCTACTCATATTTTCATCGTTATATATCTGTACGTGTATACATATGTGTGTGTGTGTGTGTGTCTGTGTGTGTCTGTGTGTGTGTCTGTGTGTGTGTGTGTGCGTGTGTGTGTGCGTGTGTGCGCGTGCGTGTGTGTGTGTGTGCGTGTGTTTGTGTAATTCACAAAGGAGTCATTGCATATGTCTTTTGTTCGAATCCGGTCACTGCACAGTTTTAGTGATTTCTTTCAGAAATATTTCTTTCTATAAGTGCGAAACGATGAATCTGATCGCAAGATGTTAGAACATTACTGCAAGTAAAGTACATAGGTTTAGTGGTAGAATTGCAGTAGACATAAGCTGGTAAACTAAACACTTATGGCGTGACGTAAGCACACACACATGGACAGTATGAACTCGATGACCGCGAGAAGCATCAGCCAGAACTACACGGTATTGTCGGTGCTGAAGCCTTGCATAGCCCTCACGTTCCGTTACTGCGCCATGCTCATGGAGGACACGAAGTGCATCCGCTTCGCGCTTTTCTACTGTGTGTGTGTGTCGGCGTGCTCGCTCAGTCTGCCGTTTCCGCAGAGTCGCGTCTGGACGCCCCTGGCGCTTCGCTCTAGCATGCACCGTACAATCAGCAGCTCGCTGTTCCTGCCTCTGAACTATGGAATAGTCTGGGCGCGTACAAGGGTCCTCCTTACTTTATACTGCGATTAGCGTTTGGCAGCAGCTTCCCGGCTGACCATCCGACAGTTGACACGCGAACACGCCTTGTGAGGGATGCGGTGCTTCACTGCAGAAATCCTGCACCGACCGCTAATACCATGGCCAGTACGTGTGAGAAAACGATTGCACCAGCTGGCAAGGTCTGTATAGCTATGCTACTATTTATTCCAGCAAGGAAATCTACCTGACCTGAGGTTTTAGAATACATCTACTTCTATGCACCCATATCTGGGATTGTAACGCGAACACGCTTAGCCATATTTCGCCATTTGGCGTTCGGATTCTGAGGCAAAGGGAAAAGGTACGGTTTATTTTAGCAGTGTTCATCAGAAAACGTATTAAAACTTGAGAAATCTGTATTTTGTGTATATTACGAAGGCGGCAAAGGATCGCTTTTAGTGTTTATATCATTCATAATGCAATAAAACGCGCCAAGCGCCTCAGTGCGTTGAGTTGCACTGGGTAAATGCCTAAGCATGCTCTATTCCGCTTGCTAGGGCATCGGACCCATGTTCTAATAGAGCATAAAGCTGCTGTGCTAGGTGTGCTCTGTTCCAATCGTGCCGCCGGACAATTTTATTTCTTTTATGTCATTATATACATCATTACGGCGAGCGGTGGTCACCGTGGCACATATCGGGTGACATTGGCCTACGGCAAGAGGCTAGCCACATAGCCGACACGGCAATGGGGTCGTAACTCGCTAAGAAGGGCTTTGCCTTTAAATATTGTTGAAAGAAATATGCGCGGCACTAACTACATTTACCTCGGCATCCCATTTGTGCAATATAGTAAGCTCTCTCCACCAGCCAGTGGTAGAATTGTGGCCACTTCAAGCCTTAGCATTGCCTCCTGGAGTTGGTGAGGAGAGTTTCATTGACAAGCTCGCTAATGCATTCTTGAAAACCGGAGACTTCATCCAAATAATCTATTACAAAACAACACTGTAGCCTGCAGAAGTCATCGGTGGCATCTTCATCTACTCTGGATGATATCCTCCCACCGGGAGAGCTTCAGTGGGCTCTGTCGAACGAGTAGAGATAAAAGTGCACCAGGCCCCGACAGAGACTTAGGCCGCACTCGCCATTTTAGGATAGAAAAGGAGATCGGCCACGCTGGAAATTTAGAAAAAAAAGTTTGCAAGAATGAAAGTCTCGTGACTACTCCAAGCCGCTGCCGAAGAGCCGACTGAGACACACCATTGACAGATGCAGGGCAAAGAACCACCGTATTTATTCCTACCTTGCTATTGATAAGGCAAGGACATTTGCTGTGCTACCTCGGTGTCACAGAACCGTGTGCGCACAAGTCAGTGACACCACACAAAGGTCTTGAAGAGTTTGAAGCACTGTGAAGTAGTGCCATTGGTCAAACAAAGCAAGAGCTCGGTGAAACTCTACCCTTTGTCCCGTAAGCTTGTATGCATGTGCCTGAAATCTGTGAAAGCGCACTGATGAGCGAATTCTATGGTGGCAAGTGAAGAACAATATATTACCAGAATGGATAGCCACCTTCCCGAGGAAACCCTGAACAATGGAAAGTGTTTTTAATGCAGTCACTGCTCTGCAAACCTAAATTAAAGAGGGAATCGTCATTGTCGCTGTACATCAATCATTCTTTTTATTTTAGTTTTTCATACACACGACAGAACGAAAAAAGTGGCAAGAGATAAAGCTACTCCGTTGCAGCTTGACTGAATTCCTGTCGCCCGAGGTAGGAAACATACAACAATATACATAGGCAAGAAATGAGCGTACAGAGGAGTATTTGTCCTTTCTTACAGTTTCAGAAGTACACAGAATACATATGTAGCATAATATGAAACATTTAAGCAATAAAATTCGAGCAATACAAAAAGGAACTGCATCAAGGCATGTATTATCTAATTACCATAAGCACTAATCCAACATTTCAGCATAATAGAATAAGTACTAATCAAACATCTTAGCGTAGTTAGATCAAGTGGACCAGCTTTAGGGAACAAAGGTTTTCTTTAAGCTATGCAGAGATCGAACACTTTCTTCGTTATTGTTAGTATATCTATATCTCATGCATACCATGCGTTTAATGTAAGTTGCATTTTGTTTGGAACCCTTTGTGTACCATAATGTGTGCGAAAGAAGGGAATTTCAAATGGCGGTTGGTACCTAAAGGGATACAACGCTATGGTTTCTTATAATCTTACTACCTCTAAAAACTTGCCGAGTTTAGCACTTTTATACAATGCTACTAGTTTGCTGTTGTAAATTTTGTCCGATATTATGATTTCATGCTCACGAAAAAGTGGATCTGACTGTTCTAGAAGCGGGGCGTTATCAGTAGACCATAGTGCCATTTTCGGTATTGTAAGTGCGGTGCTTCCCCATACTGATGTGCAGTAGTACAAGTGCGAATTCAACCAAGCGTAGTACATAGCCCTTTTAGCGTTCGCCGGAAGAATGTGGCGACAACGACTTAGCACACCGGCAGGTTTACTTGGTAGGTTTTTATGTGCTCATTCAGAGACATGTGCTCCATAAAAACTACTCGAAGTAATTTTACTCATCTTTCAATGGTGATTTAGTAAAGACCTAGGGTTATGCACGCAGTTGCCATTTCCGCATGTCCCTGTGGACAAAACAGGACACACTTCGTTTTAGATTCATTTAGGTTAAGCATATTTCTTTTGCACCTCAAATATAGTTGCTGGCGAATGGCTGTTGCTTCAGGTACTATTTTCTCATATTTCCACCATCTATAAGGACTGAGCAATCGTCTGCATAAATCGTGATGCGGAAGAAGCATATGATATGTCAACCATGCCCACGTCATCGGTCTGGCCTTGTACGGATTTAAGCAAACATAGTGCTTTCGATTGATGATGTCAGGATGTCAGGATGCCAGGATAAACACTAGGCGAAACATCCTGGCAATCGATGTGATGAACCCGAGCGCGCTGACCATACTACAACATGTAACGCAGCTGGGAAACATCAAGGTCCGATCCATCATGCCAACGAATGGCGCCACAATAACAGGAGTCATCTATGACATTGACAGTGAAATTCCTAATGCAGACCTCCCAGTTCTTATGAAACGAGCAAGTGAACGCAACGTCATTGTGCATGTTTGTCGCCTCGGCAACACACGTTGTGTGAGACTAACGTTCAAAGGCGACTGCCTTCCACCCTACGTGAAGGTCGGCCACTTTCGCCACCAGGTTCGACCATTTATTCCAAGACCAATGCAATGCTTCAATTGTTAGAAGATTGGCCATGTGAAGGGTGTCTGCAGAAATTCGGCCGTGTGCCCTCGATGTGCCGAACACCACTCAGAAGACAACTGCAGCGCAATCAAGTTGAATTGTCCTAACTGTCAGGGTGATCACTGCGCCTCTTCCAAGGACTGTCCCCAGATCAAGAAAGAGATCACCATTCTTAAACAAATGGTGAGAGACAACTCTACCCACAAAGAGGCTGCTGTGAAAGTACGGCGAAGACGACGTCACCGTCGAAGGTCTTCACGACGGAAAACATCAAGTTTTCAGGAACAGTCAACTCATCAAGCAGCATCACCAGCGGAAGTTTCCAGCCCTCCGAACACCGATGTTGGAATGGAGAAAACTGCCAGATCTCTCTCCACAAAGAAATGGCCGCCACTTCCACGTACACGACCGCCAGAAGAGCCGCAGAAGAAGCCGCCCCCAGTACAGCAAGGTGCTGATCCGAGGAGTCGCGGAAAACAGATGAGCAAGTGATAGCACTTATTAGGCCTTTAATGAATGCCATTCGCGTGTTGCTAAGCAACATGCACACACCGTCTGCCAGAAGTGCGCCTCAAGTACTGGACGCCCTGAGTCCGGTGCTTGCAACCCTTGAATAGATCATGGCTCCACAGCCACGGTCTTTTAGGGAAGAGGTCCGACAAGCAGCTATTTTTCATTGGAATGCGCGCGGAATAAGAGCGCGCCTTTCGGATTTCTGTCGCTTCGTGTACGCCAATATGTTTCCCATTATCGTCATTTGCGAGCCGAACTTATCAACACAATCAGGCTTTCTGGACATGAATTAGTTATGTCGTCAACTGTTTAGGAAAACAGTAAGGTTTTGGCGTGTATTCGCCGTGACCTCACCTACACTCATCAGCCTGTACCACCTAATGACAATAATCAATATATAAGTCTAAACGTAAGGAAAAAGAATTTGGCCTTTACTTTTGTGGGCGCCTACCTATCTCCGTCAAGTCGATTTGATTACAAACGACTGCAAGACATCCTTTCCTCAACCTCCAATCCCTGGGTCATCATTGGAGATTTCAACGCCCATCATACACTCTGGGGAAGTCCGATGATCAACGCAAGAGGCAGAGCTCTGGTATCTTTCGCCTCCAGTAATGAACTTTGGCTGCTGAATGATGGAAGTCCTACCTTCTTACGTGGCTCCACCTACAGCATCTGTCTTGACTTGGGTTTCGTCTCACGAAGCCTTGTCAGACGTGCAGGGTGGCTTGCGGACATAGAGACGCACAGAAGCGACCATATCCCCACGTACATCAAGGCCAGAGGATTGTCCCCTTCCAAAATACGGGATACGATCCAAAGAGTGGACTGGCCTAAATTTCAGTCTATTATGGAAGAACACTGCGACGCCAATCCATCTTTCGACTTGGAAGAGGCAATCAAGAGCGTGGTGCAAGACAGTATGCGCACTCTCACATGCTCTTCGAAACTGAACGAATTTGATGTGGAACTAGAACGACTTCGAGCAATCCGACGACGTGCTCAACGAAGATACCGACGTACGAAAACAATGGACGATTTACGGACCGCCAGGCGCACGCAAAAGAAGATACAGCGCCGGTTAGACAAGCTCGAATGGCAACGTTGGACTGCCTTCTGTGAGTCGCCAGATCCACGCAAGCCTTTATCGCAACTATGGAGAACGGTGTGCGGTCTCCGGACACTCCCCGTACAGCGATTCCCATTCAAGGCACTTGCCCTCTCTCAAAAGAGATCGGAGATTGATGTGGCAGAGGACTTCTGCGCCAGATTATCCGGCCAACTCACAGCTACCAACATTCCATCGCCTTCGAGTAACTGTCCGCCACCACGTGATCACCGGATGGATCTACCATTCTCAATCCACGAACTTAAGGCAGCATTAGCGTTGTGTAGCCGCACATCAGCGCCAGGACCTGACGGAATTTCCTACCGAGCTCTGTGTCACCTGGGGGAGCGAGCGAAAGGAGTTCTCCTTGAGGTGTACAATGAATCTTGGAGAGATTGCACACTAGCAACAACCTGGAAGACAAGTCGCCTTGTTCCACTGCTGAAGCCTGGCAAGTCGCCGTTGGAACTCTCATCATACCGCCCCATCGCGTTGGCGAGCTGTGTGGGCAAAGTAATGGAAAGGATGGTCCTAGGACGCCTGGAGTGGTACTTGGAGTACCACAACACCTACCCAGATGCCATGGCGGGCTTCCGACGCGGTCTATCATCGATCGATAACGTCGTCGACCTTGTCACCTACATTCAACATGAGAAATGCCGTAAGCGTCTCTGCGCTTCTTTATTTCTCGACGTTAAAGGGGCGTAGGACAACGTTACGCATGAAGCCATCCTCTCTGCTCTCGCAGAGGTAGGAGTGGGTGGTCGGATGTTTAAATGGATACAGAGTTATTTATCCATGGGATCCTTTTTTGTAAGCACCGAAGAAGGCCATACTTGTCTACATTAAAGCTACCGCGGCGTCCCCCAGGGCGGTGTACTTAGCCCTTTGTTATTTAATCTAACACTAATTGCTCTCCTTGAGCACGTGCCAACTACAGTCAGGCTATCAATGTACGCGGATGACATCTGCATGTGGACGTCTGCAGTAACACGCCTACAGTTGCGAGCGAGAATTCAGAGAGCCACCGCACAAACTGTTCTCTACCATCGTAATCGAGGCCTGGAAATTTCCTCAGAGAAATGCGCACTAGTGCCATTTACGCGCAAACCCATGGCCAACTACAGTGTAATGATAAATGGCCAAATAATACGACGGGTCTGATCGTACAAGTCATAATCGTCATAAGGAGTCATAATCGACAGGGACTTGTCATGGAGCCCACACATATCATACATGAAAAAACAGTTGACAGGCATCTGTCACCTCCTCAAGTTTTTCGCTGGCAAGACCTGGAGAATGACGCCAAGTGCGATGTTGCAACTGTACAGGGTGCTTTTAGTAGGATTTCTGCGATACAGGTTGCCAGCAATAAACAACATAGGTAAAACAAATCTACGCACAATACAAAGTCTTCAGGGTCAAGTGCTCCGGATCTGTCTAGGCCTGCCTCAGAGTGCTTCAACAGTGGCTGCGATGGCAATCGCTGGAGATCACCTTGTCAGGACCCACATTGAAATTGAAGTACTCAGGACCCATATAAGGCATCTGACCAGGACTCCTCGTCACCACTTGGCCTCCCTAACAGCGGACAGACCACACACATCTTTCAGCCGGACGATAACCGCATATGATGAATCATTGCCAGCTTGTTTCACCCCGGCTGCGAGACCTTCGATTCCTCCATGGTGCCTCGCTCAGGCAAAAATCAAGCTCACAATACCTGGTATCTCGAAAAAAGCTGATCTATCATCGCCAGCCCTTAGACGGTTCACGCTACTACATTTGTACGAGAACTACCGTGATTCTACGCATATTTACACTGATGGATCTGTCCTTCCAAGTAGCTCCGCGGGGCAATCGTCATACCAGCGAAAGCTAAAACAATCAAATTTAAGACGACCCACGCGACAACATCGACGGCAGCAGAGCTCGCAGCGCTCTTTACTGCCCTTCATCACATTGGTGATGAACCACCGCATAAATGGACAATATTCGGCGATTCGAAGGCGGCACTGCAGTCTCTACTGTCACCTTTACGACGCGGACCACACGAACAACTAATATTCCATATTACAGAGATGTTGCAACATGTAAGTGAAGCAGGCCATGAGATAACCTTTCAGTGGCTTCCAAGTCACATCGGGATTATCGGCAATAAACGGGCGGATCACGCTGCCCGCTCAGCCCATACTGAGGAGCGCCACGTCCCAATTCCTCATTCTAGAACTGACGCAGCACGGAAGCTCCGCCTACTTGCTCGGCAGCGCACCGCGTCGAAATGCAATGAGCCACATTTAAGAAACACGCGACTGTACTCATTTGATCAAACACTAAGTCTTCGAGGGCCATCACAGCTTCGCCGTAGAGATGCCACGCTTTTATATCGACTTTGGTTGGGCGTTGCCTTTACTAAAGCCTATGCATTCCGCATAGGGATGACCGACAGCCCAACCTGTGACCACTGCGGCCATGAAGAATCAATTGGTCATATTTTGTGTGCCTGCCCGCAGTACAGTACACAGAGGGCATGCCTTCGCCACGAACTTGACCAACTGGACGACCAAGCGCTATCCGAAAAAAGAATTCTACAACATCGAAAGGACCTACCGTCACAGAAGAAGGCCGTGCAAGCGCTATTGCGCTTTTTGCGATCTACCGGCCTGTGTAAACGACTTTAACTGGAACGCCTTCTGTGTGTGTGCCTCCATGTGTGCGTGTTTTTCTTTGTCCTTTTTTTAGCGTTTTCCTCTCTGTCATCTTTCTAACCCCTATCCCCCATCCCCAGTGTAGGCTAGCAAACCGGAGAGTCATATCTGGTTAACCTCCCTGCCTTTCCTCTTCATTCTCTCTCTCTCTACTCATGGCACCTATTTCATGGCCTTCCAGCCTCCCCTGAAAAGTGGAGTACCACGGCTCACTTCGAATGACATGGCATACGAAAAAAGCTAGACAACCACCTCCTTGAGTATTAGGAGCAAGAGATGCCTGTTGGCATCTGTAGGGCATCCAGAATATCATAAGACGTGTAAGACACACTGTTCTACGGATAAGTACTTAAACATATATAAAGCGAAACAGTCATTGCTCATTAACTTGTCGCAGAAACAGATTGCGCCGCAGCAGCAAATTTCCTGCGACACATAGATGTATTATTCACACGCTTCAACTGGCAGTGACTTATACAAATATTTTTCTGTACAGGATACGCTGCTCCACTTCTTGATGCTGTTGTGTTCATTGAATTTGGAACATTTAACATGTGTTTCTTGAATACACCAAGATAAAAATCCGCTAAAAAAAGCTATGAGGTTTGCACGAGCGCCACCTTTACAGTGAAAATATTGCTTGGACCATTGCCAGCAACTGATCTCCAGAAATAAGCAATACAAATTTTACAAGGCCTCTTCGTAGAAAGACAGTTTCATAAGAGTTTATAATAGGCAGTCCTATTCACGTGCATATGAAGTGACGAGATTATTTTCGTACTGTGGACGGAACTTGAACGGTCGCGTGTGTGTGTATCCATTTAGTGTCTGGAACATCATCAGCAGCAGCAGCAGTAGCACCAGCAGCAGCCACAGCATGGTTACGCCCACTGCAGGGCAAAGACCTCTCCCGTACTTCTCCAACTACCCCGGTCATGTGCGAATTGTGGCCATGTTGTCCCTGCACACTTTTTCTCATCCGCCCACCTAACTTTCTGCCTCCCCCTGCTACGTTTCCCTTCCCTTGGAATCCAGTCCGTAACCCTTAATGACCATCGGTTATCTTCCCTCATTACATGTCCTGCCGATGCCCATTTCTTTTTCTTGATTTCAACGAAGATGTCATTACCTCGCCTTTGTTCCCTCACCCAATCTGCTCTTTTCTTATCGCTTAACGTTACATCCATCATTCTTCTTTCCATAGCTCGTTGCGTCATCCTCAATTTAAGTAGAGCCCTTTTCGTAAGCCTCCACGTTTGTACCCCTACATGAGTACTGGTAAGACCCAGCTGTTATACACTTTTCTCATGAAGGATAATGACAACCTTCTGTTCATGATCTGAGAATGCCTTCCAGACGCACCCAAGCCCATTCTTATTCTTCTCATTATTTCCGTCTCATGATCCGCACCCGCGGTCACTACGTGCCTTAAGTGGATGTATTCCCTGGCTACCTATCGTCAGCTGCTGTTCTCTTCCGAGACTGTTAAACGTTACTTTAGTTTCCTGCAGATTAATTTTTAGACCCACCCTTCTACTTTGCCTCTCCAGGTCAGTGAGCATGCCTTGCTATTGGTACCCTGAGTTACTAAGCAAGGCAATATCATCAGCGAATCGCAAGTTACTAAGGTATTCTCCATTAACTCTGATCCCCAATTCTTCCAAATCCAGGACTCTGAATATATCCTGTAAACACTCTATGAATAGCATTTGAGAGATCGTATCTCCCTACCTGACCCCTTTCTTTATTGGGATTTTGTTGCTTTCTTTATGGAGGACTACGGTGGCTGTGGTGCCGCTATAGATACATTTCAGTATTTTTACATACGGCTTGTCTGCACCCTGGTTCCGTAATACCTCCATGACTGCTGAGGTATCGACTGAATCAAACGCTTTCTCGTAATCAATGAAAGCTGTATGTGAGGGTTGGCTATATTCCGCATATTTCTCTATCACCTGATTGATAGTGTGAATATTGTCTATAGTTGAGTAGCCTTTACGGAATCCTGCCTCGTACTCTGGTTGACAGAAGTCTAAAGTGTGCCTGATTTTATTTGCAATCACCTCAGTAAATGCTTTGTAAGCAATGGACAGCAAGCTGGATGGTCCATCATTTTTCAAGTCTTTGACGTCCCCTTTCTTATGGATTAGGATTACGTTATCGTTCTTCCAAGGTTCCCGTACGCTCGAGGTCATCAGGCATTGCGTATACAGGGTGGCCCGTTTTTCTAGAACAATTTGCCCGCCATCCTTCATCAAATCTGCTGTTACCTGACCCTCCCCAGCTGCCTTCCCACTTTGCATACCTGCCAAGGCTTTCTTTACTTCTTCCGGTGTTAGTTGTGGGATTTCAAATTCGTCTAGATTTCAAATTCGCCTCTTCCATTATCGTCGTGGGTGCCACTGGTACTGTATAAATCTCTATAGAGCTCCTCAGCCACTTGAACTATGTCATGCATATTACTAATGGTATTGCCGGCTTTGTCTCCTAAAGCACACATCAGATTCTTGCCTATTCCTAGTTTCTTCTTCACTGATTTCAGGCTTCCTGCGTTCCTGAGAGCATGTTCAATTCTATCCATGTTTTCACAGTCGGTAATGTGGGAAGAAGAGGACGATGATGGTCGCCTTCGCGATGACGAAGAAGAAGCCGAGAAAGAAAGAAGCGCGCCATCTTGCGCTCACTGCGGCTTCTGTTACTTGGCCAGGTTTTGGGTGATATTAGGCTTTACTAATCTTATTTGTTGATCTCTCACTGACTCTAACGTCAGCTTCATCCTAGGCTGATATCCATAAACTCCCCGGCAGGGGTTTTTCCCCATGGGCGGCCTCTATTCCAACGGATCAATTACCTCTACATTTGTTCATCCGCCGGTGGCTCTGGTTCTTCCAAATGGAGGCTTTATACGTCTGACCAACCCCTAGGCAACTCAGAAATCTCTGCATGCTGCTACCCCTTCATACCAAACCATCACGAAAGTGAGGCAGTTCGGCCGCGGAGGTATCATGTGTCGATCGCCAGACTAGTCCAGTGTCGCGGATTTGCTTAAGTGCTCATCATTCGCGTCATTAGCGGTGAGTGCCTACATCCCAGCTCACCTCGCCTGCACTAAGGGAATAGTCAGAGGTTTCGATGCTGATCTTTCTCCCGCTGAAACACTAGAGAGATTGTCTGGAACTGGAGTAATTGCTGTTTACCGATGCAATTAAGTGGTAGACAATAAGCGGGTCTTAACAGAATCGGTGATTGCAACTTTTGCTGAAACTTTCTGCCCATCAGAACTAAAGGTGTGGCCCCTTGTGTTCAGAGTTGAACCCCTGGCGTCGCGTTCAATTCAATGCCGTAATTGCTGGCCATACGGCCATAGTATGCCAGACTGTAAATCAAAACAACGTTGTTGCGCATGTCGGGAAGAACACGCTGAAAGTGATTGTAGTGCCCAAGAAGAGCGATGCTGTCTCTGTGATGGAAATCATCCAGCCATTTATTTAAACTGTTCTGTTAGGGCTCAAGAATTACAGGTGTTTTAAATAATTTATCGACGATGCTGCTCTAGGATGGAGGCCATAAACATTGTGAAAGAAAGGGCATCTGGCTATGCGGGGATAATAGGCAGACAAAATCTTACAACGGACCTATCACTTACTGCATCTGTAGAGGCCGCTGTGGAAAAGGCAGTTACAAAAGCTTTGGAAAAGTTGGCAATGAGCCTTGGTGAATGTATCTCACAAGCCGTTTCTAGTCATTTATCTCACTTGATGCAAACTACCTGCCCAGCTCCTGTAACAACGCAAACAGTTGATCCTGAGCACCAAACTAACCATAAAAGATTAAATGCCAAGCCTTGCAATATTGATATTGAGCTTTCAACTCCCTCTTCCGCGGGCCCTACAACTTGTAATCTGATTAATACAGATTTGGAGATGACAGAGGTGGAACAAAATGCTCGAGCTTATAAAAGAACCATGTCTTCTATTAATGAAGACTCCTCCCCCGGTCGTCACTCGAAACTAAGAAACGTCAGCCCAGTGTTATGCTAAAGGAAAACATTCTACAGAAGGCAGTTTCGACTGCAGCACTTTCCAAAAAATAGGATCACTAAAAGTGCTTCAGTGGAACTGCCGCTCTTTATATTCTGCTTCACTAGATTTCACTTGTCTAACTTCTCAACTTAATCCTGATTTAATTATGTTACAAGAAACGTGGTTTAATCTTGAGAAATCATTTCAAATGAAATTCTACAGATTATTTCGATTAGGCCGTCCTACAAGAGGTGGCGGATTTATTACATTTATCTCATCTAAAATTTGCGATAAGGCTAAAATTTCATTTCAACTTTCTACTCCAGAGTGTGAAATCCTAGCGATAGAGCTGGTTCTCCCGGGATGTTGTCCCTTTACCGTAGTTAATGCATATTTTCCATCTGGCGTACAGGACACTAGCACACTGGATAGTGTTATTAACTCTTGCGGACGTGACATTATAATCACAGGTGATTTCAATTCTCACAATATCTCATGCGGTTTAGGAACAGATTTGTACGGCACCCGAATGTGAAACTGGTCGTTGGACAATCGACGAACGTGTGTAAACTCCGGATCGATTACGTTTGTGAGAGGCCGATCTTACTCTTCACTAGATCTTACATTCTGTGGCCCGAGTCTCTCCGTAATTTCTTGGTCGACAATTGATTTTTCAACAAGCTGTGATCACCTTCCAATAGTATTTGACGTTGCACGTCCTGTAACATTTATGAGTTAGCAGGTTGGATCTTTCATAAATTACAAGATTTTAAAAAAATGCTTACGAAATGTTCTTTCATCTCTGTCTGATGCGCTTCAAGAAGAAAAAAAACACGATTATCTGTTCCGCTTTGGAAAGTTCTAAAAAAAAAGGCTCAATTTGAAATTAGATTGAATAAAAGAAATTCTTACAGTACCTGGTGGAATGAAGAATGCACTCAAGACTACAGAAAGAGAACTGCTGCTTGGAAAAAATAATTGCATAACGAGAGTCCCGAAAATTGGAGTGACTATAAATTTTGTCGAGCTGTCTTCAAACATACAGTTTCTAAAGCCAAAGATGTATTCGACTGTAAGCATTTTGATTTCTTGTCTAACATTTAAAATAAGCGTGCATTTTTCCGTTTTCTCCGAGGTAGAAAAGTTTTTCGGCGTCAAATTAATATTAACTCTATAATCTTAAGTAGCGATGAAATGAAACAATCACTAGAAGAAATCACGAGGGATTAGAAATTACATTTTCTTCTGTCTTGCTAAGTTGGTCTCGCTTACGAAGGGCATCAGGTGATTTTACAAAAATCTCCATCTTAGAATTGGCTGAAATCGTGGAGCGACTTCCAGATTCAGCTCCAGGCGTGGATCGGGTAACATCTACTATGATCAGAATTTTATTTAAGGAAGCTTCTGGTGACCTTTTAGCTATTGTAAATTACTCAATTCGGTTCTCATGGATTCCGTCTGCGTGGAAAATTCTTAAAGTCATCCCTATTATTAAAAATCATAGGGAAGGATATACAATAGATAACATTAGGCCAATTGCGCTAACTTCAAATTTGGTTAAATTAATTGAAAGAATTCTATATGCCCGTATGATTAAATTTATACAGAACAAAAACTTGCTTAGCCCCTGCCAAATTGGATTCCGACCATCATGTTCAATTTGGCGTGCTCACGTGGACTTGGAAAGTAGAATGAAATTAGCACGCCGACAGAGGCAAATAGGTGCTCTTCTGTCATTAGACATTTCCAAAGCCTACGACAGTGTAGCACACTTAATTTTATTAGATATGTTGCGAAATCTAGAGATTCCAAATTATTTTTCAAGCTGGATTGGTGAATTTTTAAATGGAAGAATATTTTACTGCTGTCTAAGAGGCGTTTCCTCGAGTATATATAATCAATCACGAAGTGTTCCTCAAGGAGCTGTCACTGCACCATTACTATTTAATATTCTGATGTGTTCCATTCCTCTTCATCAAGATGTAGAAACATACGCATACGCGGATGACATTGCTTTCTTCGCATCAGACAGTGATATTCACTCTCTATATTATCGACTACAGAACTACCTCAACGCCATAGAAACCTGGTTAAACAAAATTCGCCTTTCACGTAACGTTAGAAAATGCTCGATATTGGTTTTCCCTCTTAACAATCCCGTTAACATATCGATATCCTATCGCCTCGAGACTATACCTCAAGTGGAGTCGGTTAAATATTTAGGTGTAGTATATGACGGTTCCCTCAGCTGGCTCGGCCATATTGACCATATAGTTAAAAAAGGAGTGCGAACAGTTGGTATGCTCCGTAAGCTGTGCAACAGTCGGTCCGGAATGCGGAGAGATCCACTTTTAATGATATACAAAATGTATGTGCGGCCCATTTTAGAATTTGGATGTGTTTTATTTTCTGGTTCTCCGGCTCATAAATTACGTCCCCTTGTTCTACTTGAGCGGGAAGCCCTACGACTGTGTTGCGGATTACTGAAATGTGTTGCCAATAATATACTTCACCAAGAAGTCAGGTTGCTCTCAATATTGTGTAGATTTCATTTACTGACGGTACAAACAGTCAACAGTCTTAAAATTGTATAAATCCCCTATTACAAGATTGGAGTACATTTTCATTTCCCAGTCTGCACTATTCTTCGGAGTACACTGGCATCGTTTTCATACACCACAGGTGGTCTTCGTTCAAACATTGATCAATCCCTTCAATGTACGTCTCTGGGAGGTACCGCTTATTTGTGATGTGCGAGAGAACCTACAAATTATATATGATAACATCTACCCAAATAATGCAAAACTTCTCTCTTATAATGTATTAAACGGCTTATTACAGGACCATTTATTGAGTTTATCTATAAGTACGGTCATTGCGACAGACGTCTTACAGTGTGAAGAAAAATCTGGAATTGGCATTTTCTCTCTCGCTCTAGACTGGTCATTTGCAATCAGGATTCCGGACTTCTTTTCCGTCTTTTTCGCTGAATTTCTAGCTGTAGTTCTAGCCTTACGAAAACTAAATTCGTCAATATCGGCGGTAGTAATAATAACAGATTCTTTATCCTTACGTTCCTCGCTCACAGCAAATGGTGTCACTAACCTTTTACGTACATTTCATTTTCTAGTGCCTGCCCACATAAATTTAATTAGATTCCTTTGGGTGCCTGGACATAAAGGATTAGTCGTGAACGAAATGGCTGACAGTCTCCCGAGAGCGGCCTTCAGTGGCCCATTACCATTACCATTACCATTACTTCCTAAAATAGCTTACCTAACAACTACTACATTCAGGTGATATACAATTATTCAAGACTTTTTGAACCCAGCTGTAGCTAATTTTTTCAGAATATCGACATCTCTTATTCCGTTGGCCCGAAAATTCCTTTCAGACCAGAAAAACTGAAGTCATCTTTACCTGATTACGTTGTCGAATACCAAAATTAAACTTCTATCGTCACAGGGCTGGTCTAATGCCCTCCCCTCTGTGCCCAGTCTGTGTAGACGATAAAATAATAGATCATATTTTCATATTCTGCCGCCGTTTTACTTCTTTAAGAAAAAATATTCTAGAATCCAGATTTACACAGCTTGGTTTAAGCTTCTCAATTATAAATATCCTTTCTCTAGGAGCCTCCTCTCTTGGAAAGTGCCACAGAGATATTTACTCAACCGTTGAGCAATTTGTAATTGCTACAAAGAGATTGTCTTGAATTCTGAAACATTTTATTTTTGTTCATTTCCTCCAGTTAGCTTTAGCAATTTTAGTATTTAATAAAGATTGCCTAATTTCATCCAAATCTTGGCCAATCCCCCACACTGGATGTGCGCCATCGCATAAGGAATACCATACCATACTACCGCTGCTCTACGCTTGTTTGCTCAGCCATTAAAGCCATCTGTAAATAGACGCTCCCTTCTTCCTTCCCTTAACATCATTGGTGGACAGGCGGGGTAATCACTTGCGCAAGACGGAGCTCCGCAGCGGACGTAACCTAGCCGTCATGTCATCCGAAGGAGAGAGTTCAACCACGGCGCCGTCATCGCCACCGACGGTCTTCCTGGCCCACCCTCGCGGCCCTGGCATGTTTTCCGGGATCGACAACGTTGACGTCAATGACTGGTTGCAGAAGTACGAATGGCTCAGCGCACACAACAGGTGGGATAACACGCTCATGCTGGCTACCATAATATTCTACCTCAAGAAAACCGCACGGGTCTGCTTCGAAACACACGAAGAAGAGATTACGAGTTGGGACCAGTGCAAACAGAAGCTTAGAGATTTGTTCGGCAAGCCCGTCGGCCTCCAACGTGCTGTGAAGGACCTTGAGACCCGTGTGCAGGCGTCCACTAAATCTTACATGGCATATATCCAGGACGTCCTCGCTCTTTGCCGCAAAGTGGTTAACAATATGGCAGAGGGAGACAAGTTCAGCCACGTTTTAAAAGGCATCGCGGACAACGCGTTTAACCTGCTTGTTTATAAGAACATAACAACGGTCAATGAGATCATTAACGAATGTGGCCGCTTTGAAGACGCGAAGAGTCACCGCATAGTTAAACAGTTTACGCGTCTATCTAATATCGCAGTTTCATCGACGTGCGAAGACATTTGTCCACCGCGTGAGCCCACCTCCTGCGAGAACATCGCACGTATCGTTCGGCGAGAAATCGAAGCAGCGTCTCCTGCGACGTCAGTCACGCAGTGCTTTGACGATTCCCGGCCACTTGTGTCTCTCATTCAGTCGGTAATTCGCCAAGAACTTGCCAATGTGGGTCTTCCGTCCATCTGCTCCGCCTTTGCTTAACCCTGCCCCTCTTAACCGGAGCCAATACGGTCCATATCCGAGCTATCGCAACCCGGCCGAATGGAGCACACATCTGCTTTTACTGTGGAAGTGTGGGCCACATCTCTCGCCACTGTCGATGTTCCTGGCCAGCCCACTCTCGACCAAGCTTTCCTGCCTACCGGCGCTCCTCACTGAATCCTCGCCCGCCATCAATCTCCACCGAGGTTGAAGACACACCTGACAACGCTCGAGCCACCGCGACCAGCCGCTCGCCATCACCACATAGTCGCCGCTCCTGTTCGCCCCAGCTGCGTCGCTCTCCATCCCGAGCTTACCATCGTCGCTCTCCGACAGGAAACTAACTAGGGCAGCTCCTGGAGGTGACGCTGCTCTAGAACACCGCCCTGAAACTCCTCTGCTGACCCTGCCTACTAATCGGAACCTTCTGGACGTGGACGTGGACGGTTTGCCCATTACAGCACTCATCGACACTGGAGCCAAAATTCCCATCATGAGTGCGGAGTTTCGAACGCACTTGAAGAAAGTACTTACTCCTGCTCCGACTCGACTACTCCATGTCGCCGACGTTGGAACTCCGGCTGCGCTTGGAATGTGTATTGTTCGTGTCAGTGTCGCCGGTCACCACACGTCCGTTTTGTTTAGTGTGCCAGAACGTTGCCCTCACATTGTGATCCTCGGACTCGACTTCTTGGCCACCCATTATGCTCTGATTGACTGTTCCGCCGGTGTGGTACATCTTGACCTACCCCTGCCAGTTCCCGTTGACCTTCCTGCTCAAGCTCCAACTCAGCTTTGTTCCCCGTATTTTATACGCCTGCCATTTCTTGCAGCAAAACCTGCATACTTGTCTTAGCCTGCCCACCTGTACCTGACGGAGACTATGTCCTTACTCCCGCGACTTCAGCCCTGCTTTCGCACAATGTCTCCTTCCCGCATGCCATCGTTTCTGTTGCAGACAATCAGGCATGTCTTCCCATCCTAAACTTCCGACAGTGCCCACAAGTACTCCCTCGAGGCATGTCTCTTCCCACATTGTCACCGACGCACGAGTGCCACGTTTCCGCTCTATCTGTTGCGCTGTCTTCGACCAATGCTCATTCTGCCCCTTCTGCATCAGCCCCGACCGACGACTTTGCAAAGATGATTGCACCGTCAAAAGAAGGATAACAGCTGGCGATACTGCGTCGATTATCGTCATCTAAACACGATCACCAAGAAAGATCTATATCCACTTCTCCGCACTGACGATGCTCTGGATTGTCTCCACGGTGCCACTTATTTTTCATCTATTGTCCTTCGCTCTGGATATTGCCAAATTGCCGCGGATGAGATGGGCAGTGAAAAGACCGCATTTGTCACACCAGACAGCCTATATCAGTTCCAGGTGGTGCCTTTGACTTGTGCAATTCCTCGGCGACCTTTGAACGGATGATGGACATGCTCTTGCGTGGTTTGAAATGGTCCATCTGTTTGTGCTACTTGGATGACGTCATCATAATCTCTTCAACTTTTGTGACTCATCTTGAAACACTTTCATCTGTTCTTTCTGTTTCTCGCACCGCTTCCTTGCAGCTCAACTCGTCCAAGTGCCACTTCGGTCAACGCCAAATAGCCATACTCGGACACCTCGTCCATTCAACAGACATCATTCGTCCCGACCCAGCTAAAGTTCATGCTGTGCAGAATTTCCCCGTACCAACTTGTGCCAAAAATGTTCGCAGCTTTATTGGCCTTTGCTCGTACTTCCGCAGGCTTGTGGAAAATTTAGCCCGTGTTGCCCGTCCCCTGACTGACGTCCTGAAGAAAGACGTCCCTTTCTGTTGGGGCTCTGAACAAACGTCTGCTTTCTCGCAGCTCATCACGCTGCTCACCACACCTCCTGTTCTCGCCCATTTTGACGCCTCCGCTCCGACAGAAATCCGCACTGACGCCAGTGGCTACGGCATCGGCGCAGGTTTAGCTCAACGCCAATGTGGGCACGACCGCGTTATCGCCTACGCCAGCCGCCTCCTCTCTCCCGCAGAGCGCAATTACTCGATTACTGAGCGCGAGTGTCTCGCCCTCATTTGGGCGGTGGGCAAGTTCCGACCCTACATATATAGTCGACCATTTGCAGTTACAACAGACCACCACGCCCTTTGTTGGCTTCCCTCCCTCAAGGATCCCACCGGACGCCTCGGTCGCTGGGCCCTACGGCTACAGGAATACACATACACTGTGGTCTACAAGTCGAGTCGTCTACATATAGACGCCGACTGCCTGTCTCGTCATCCCGTCGATGTACCCGACGGTTTAGTGGATGTCGCACCGACCTGCGTTCTTTCGCTCTCTGCCTTGCAAGACATTGGCGCTGAACAACGACGCGATGAGTCGTTACGCCCCATTATCGAACGCCTGCTCTCTGATCCGTCTGACCCATCCCTTCACATGTTCGTATTACAAAATGCCATCCTGTATCGCCGCAACATGCACCCCGACGGGCCCGAGCTCCTAAACGTCATTCCGTCTCATCTTCGATAGATTGTACTGCAGCAACTGCACGACGTTCCCACCGCTCGACACCTTGGCGTCACGCGGACCTATGACCGAATTCGGCGACGGTTTTTCTGGCTCCGTCTCAACCGCTCCGTCCGGCGCTATGTTGCCGCGTGTGAGTCGTATCAACGCCGGAAAAGACCAGCTGTGCCTCCTGCCGGACTGCTGCAGCCTTTGGATATACCGGCACACCCTTTTTTCGCGTTGGCGTTGATCTTCTCGTACCATTCCCTATATCAATGACGGAAATAGGTGCATTGCCGTCGTTACGGACTATACAACTCGCTATGCCATTAATAGAGCCCTACCGATCAGCTGCGCTACAGACGTCGGTGATTTCTTGCTTCACGACGTTATTTTGCTCCGCAGTGCACCTCGTCAACTTCTCACCGATCAAGGCAGACACTTTCTTGCCAAAGTCATAGACCACCTACGTCGATCATGTGCTACTAAACATAAACTTACTGCCTCTAACCGTCCTCAAACTAATGGTCTTACCGAACGCCTCAATCGCGCAATAACTGACATGCTAGCAATGTATGTTTCCTCCGATCATCGCGACGGGGACATTGCTCTATCATTCGTCACGTTCGGTTACAGTTCCTCGAGCCAAACAGCTGGCTATTCACCCTTCTATCTCCTCTTCAGCCGTGAGCCGACTTTGCCTTTCGAGACTCTCCTTTCGACCACATTCGACTCGCCGACAGAATAGACTCGGGATGTCATAGCCACAGCGACCCAAGCACGCCAGATTGCCGCATTCGTCTTTCTGCTTCACACACATGACAGAAGTGCCGTTACGACCAGCGCCATCATGACGTGCATTACGAACCAGGTACTCTTGTGCTAGTTTGGTATCCAACTCGGCGCGTTGGTCTTTCGGAGAAATTCCTCTCGCGATACTACGGCCCTTACCGCATCCTTCGCCAGGCGACCCCTGTCTCATACGAAGTGTCTCCGCTGGATGTCATGGTGCCGTCAGCTCTCTCTGACATCATCCACGTCAGCCGTATCAAACCTTACCTTTAACAGACCGATGAGCCGCACCAATAAGGTGCTTTTTTCGACGGGGGTGATGTCACAGTCGGTAGTGTGGGAACAAGAGTACGGTGATGGTGGCCTTGGAGACGACGAAGAAGAGTTAAGTTTCATCGCTGCTCTACGCTTGTTGGCTCTGCCATTAAAATCCATCTGTAAATAGACGCATGCTTCTTCCTTCACGTACCAATATTATACTTCCGTATGTCAGCTGTCTTAGGATTGTTGATTAGCTTGGAAAGTTCTGCCAGTTCTATTCTAGCTGTAGGGTTAGAGGCTTTCATGCATTGGCATTTCTTGATAAGATCTTCTGTCTCCTGCGATAGCTTACTGGTATCCTGTCTAACGGAGTTACCACCGACTTCTATTGCACACTCCTTAATGATGCCCACAAGATTTCCATTCATTGCTTCCACACTAAGGTCCTCTTCCTGAATTAAAGCCGAATACCTGTTATGTAGCTTGATCTGGAATTCCTGTATTTTCCTTCTTACCGCTAACTCATCGATCGACTTGTTATGTACCAGTTGCTTCCGTTCCCTCCTCAGGTCTAGGCTAATTCGAGTTCTTACCATCCTATGATCACTGCAGCTCACCTTGCCGAGCACGTCCACATCTTGTATGATGCCAGGGTTAGCGCAGAGTATGAAGTCTATATCATTTCTAGTCTCGCCGTTCGGGCTCCTCCACGTCCACTTTCGGCTATCTCGCTTGCGGAAGAAGGTATTCATTATCCGCATATTATTCTGTTCCGCGAGCTCTACTAATAACTCTCCCCTGCTATTCCTATTGCCTATGCCATATTCGCCCACTGCCTTGTCTCCAGCCTGCTTCTTGCCTACCTTGGCATTGAAGTCGCCCATCAGTATACTGTATTTTCCTTTGACTGTACCTATGGCCGATTCCACGTCTTCATAGAAGCTTTCGACTTCCTGGTCATCATCACTGGATGTAGGGGCGCAGACCTGTACGACCTTCAATTTGTACCTGTTAAATTTCACAACAAGACCTGCCACCCTCTCGTTAATGATATAGAATTCCCGAATGATATAGAATTCCCGAATGTCTTTCCGCTAAGACCGGTAGCACAGGACGTGCCCACTTTTTTGCACTGTATATGCTTCTTTTCCCTCCTAACATCACTGAGCCCTGTTATATCCCACATCATCATCATAATCATCATCTGCACCATAATTATCATCATCATCATCATAATCAGCCTGGTTATGCCCACTGCAGGGGAAAGGCCTCTCCCATACTTCAAGTACCCCGGTCATGTACTAATTCTGGCCATGTTGTCGCTGCAAACTTCTTATGTCAGCTGTCTTACGCTTATTGATTAACTTGGAAAGTACTGCCAGTCCTATTCGAGCTGCAGGGTTAGACGCTTTCATACACTGGCGTTCCTTGACCAGACCTTTCGTCTCCTGCGATAGCTTACTGGCATCCTGTCTAACGGAATTACTACCGATTTCTATTGCACATTCCTTAATTATGCCCATAAGATTGTTGTACATATCCTCAACACTAAGGTCTTCTTCCTGAGTTAAGGCCGAATACCTGTTCTGTAGCTTGATTCGGAATTCCTCTATTTTCCCTCATACCGCTAACTCATTGATTGGCTTCTTATGTACCACTTTCTTCCGTTCCCCCCTCAAGTCTTGGCTAATTCGAGTTCTTACCATCCTATGGTCACTGCAGCGCACCTTGCCGACCAAGTCCACAACTTGAATGATGCCAGGGTTGACGCAGAGTATAAAGTCTAGTTCATTTCAAGTCTCGCCATTCGAGCTCCTCCACCACCACTTTCGGCAATCCCGCTTGCGGAAGAAGGTAGTCATTATCCGCATATTATTCTGTTCTGGCAACTCTACTAACTCTCCCCAGCTATTCCTAGAGCCTATGCCACATTCCCCCACTGACTTGTGTCCAGCCTGCTTCACGCCTACCCTGGCATTGAAGTCGCCCATAAGTATAGTGTACTTTGTTTTGACTTTACCCATCGCCGATTCCACATCTTCATAGAACCTTTCAACTTCCTGGTAATCATGACTGGATGTAGGGGAATAGACCTTCAATTTGTACCTCTTATTAAGTTTCATAACAAGACCTGCCACCCTCTCGTTAATGCTATAGAAGTCGTGTATGTTACCAGCTATATCCTTATTAATCAGGAATCCGACTCCCAGTTGTCGTCTCTGTGCTAAGCCACGGTACACTGTAAACAGGTTTGACCCTTTTAGGGAGTTTTGGCCTCGTTGCATAACTTCAGCCCTTAAGGGAGGACAATATCCTCCATTCGAACGGAGTTTTTTTTCACACCCTTGTGTTTGGTGGTGTTATGGGGAATTATGGGAGTTTTTTAATTCTCCTTTGAACACCAACCCCTGAGTGGTTGCAGGAGTCTATATGGGGAATTATGGGAGTTTTTTAATTCTCCTTTGAACACCAACCCCTGAGTGGTTGCAGGAGTCTATATGGAGAATTATGGGAGGTTTTTAATTCTCCGTTGAACACCAACCCCCGAGTGGTTGCAGGAGTCTATATGGGGAACGTTGGGAGTTTTTCATTCCTCTTTTGAACACCAGAACTATGGAAGTTCTTATGAGGAGCTTTGGGAGCTTTTACAAGTTGACATGGGTATTTTATTTTGCTTCTTATGGGAATTTATAGGAGAAGCGATGGGAGTTCTTACGTACATATTTTCGGAAACGTTTGGCTTCTTAAGGGCGTTTTGAAGGATACCTTTGGGAAATTATTTTACCTCCTTGTAGGAGTGCTTAGGTGTAAACCTGGGAGCAACCGTTCCCATATTTTGGGAGCTCTGCTTAAGGGAGCACTTATGGATAGTTTTGAGAGTTCGATTTTCGCTTTTTATGGGAACATATAGGAGAATGCTTGGGAGTGAATTTTTACAGCTTTAGGGAGCTGTTTTACTAAGGGAGTTTTAAACAGATGTTTTGGGAGTGCATTTTAGCTCCTTATTAGAGCTTTTACAGGTAGGTCTGGGAGTTTATTATGCACTTTTTGGGAATTTTACGAGGTTGAAGGGAGTTCTTTTTGTGTGTGTGTTTAGTAGATTTTGTCTGACGAGTGCAAAAACCATGACAAAGCAATAAAATGTGAAAATTTATTGCAGTTCCAGAATCAAATGTGCCAGCATGATAGTACAATCAATGACTATTAGCATAATGAAAGTGAAATAATTTAATAAATTGGATACAAACAAGCAAACCAGTTTGACAGGAAATTCAAGCATATTGCAAGCTTCAGTACAGTTGAAAATCCACAAGTGCAGCCAAGACTGAAATTCAGCGGCTCAAAACATCATGAGCTATTGGGCAGTCCTTGCATGCATTAGAACAGGCCACGTTTGTTTTTGCATGTAAAAAGCATGCTACAAAAAATCATGCAAAGGAGGCCAGACAGCACCAATGACCTAGAACATAATGAAAGTACCTTTGAATACCTATGCTATTTCTAATAGACATCTACGTACAACTTATTCTCTCATGTAACACACAGCTGCAAAGAAAAAGCAGAGGTGGCACCACCCACTCTGAATCAATTTCCTTAGCATGCAGTACCTGAAATTCAAGCTTGCCAGCTAGAGAACATGATAAGTTCACAGCAAAATGGGCATAATGTGATAACAGTAGACAAACAGGTGATATCTCAGGCTGAGGTTAATTCAACAAGGGGACTAGTCGTCGTCAGGCAAAGAAAATCCAAGCAGACAATTCCAGCTCACACTTACTTGCATACACAGATGTCGCTACATAGGTTTGTGTTGTGATGCCCCATGACCTAAGTCAGCATCAAAGAGGTTCATTAAAGAGTGGCACATATGCAGTGGCACACACCCAGTGTACATACACAAGTTTGTGTCAAAAACAAAAAAGTTCATCGGAGAGCTGCATCTACCCAGTGGCCCCAAGTGCTCGTAGTAGCCCCAGGGGCACATACTGAATTTCCACAAATATAAGGAGTTTTTTTTTCAAAATTTCTGGCCTCAGAAGACGCCTCGCATTATATAACTGACATAGACACAAACAACAAGATCACTCATAGAAGTTGGTGCCAGCAACCTGCCAAACTCCCATACTTCTACACACCTTGCTACCCCAACTAAACCCCCATGGTGAGCATTTAAACTTACCTCCCCTTCTCTATGCACTCACTCATTTTGCTGGATATCCATTGAGTGGAGAAAAGTGAACTATATAAATACTGCCAAGGAAAACGGTTGTTACCCTAACGAAGAAGTCCACTTCTCAAAAAAATTTCTCCACCTGATATAACACTTGTTCGACCTCTGCTGATCACCTTCAGCTGAATATTGCATATCACACAAAGCAGCAATTCAACTATAATTTTTAGTTTTATAATGAAACAATAATTTCTTAGGATGTGAAAGAAAATATGATACAGGAACCCTTAACAGTATCCATAAGTGTGAAATTTTTACACAGGCAAAGAGGCAAACACTTTGCCACCAGGGCACACATAAGGCGTCATTACATTTTCTCTGCAAAAAGCCTTAACACCCCGACGACAGGTGGTGTTGCATGCATTTCAAAAAATAGGCATTTTGTATTTTCTTCTTCCGCAAGATCAAGGCAGGCAGGCGGTGATGCTGTGCAAACAGTGGTGGCCTTCAAAAGGGAAGGAATCCACACAAAAAGCCATGGTACTGTTGAGATGGCAGTGCATGATAGGGAGCATTCTGGAAAACCAAACGTAAATAGATTATGTACTATTGTATTGCAAACAGACACCGCATGAATATTTAAACATAGCATCACCAATTATTCAACAGTGCTGGGCCATTCAATGCTACCACTCCAAGTGCATCTTGGCCACCTCAGATTTTAGGAAAAATTACAGCCCATTGTACAGTTGCAGACTGGATGAAGTGGAGAGTATGACGAAAGCCCGTCTGGTCGGGATGATGCATACTAAAAGGAAGAGGTCCAGACACCGACCAAAATGTTTAAAATAGTTTTTTACGTTTTCAAATTCAAACAAATTCAAATAACTTCAAAAATTCAAATAAGTACTTTAAAACATTTTGGTCAGTGTCCGGACCTCTTCCTTTTAAGTCGCAGAATGCACAAACAGAATACTTCGCGAAAATTTCACATGGTGTATCGTTATCTTGTAGGCTAAGGTTGAAACATCACGGCACTGACAAAGCTACAAACAAGTGTTTCTACGAATGACCACAAGGCCTTCCAGAATGTTTCATTATGTGAGATAGACCATTAATGTTTTTTTATCTGCAAAGAGTATCTTCTTATTCTGACTTAAGTATAATAGACCTTCGAGCAATTTCTGAAAAGTATTTTCATCCAGCTCGGGTGGTTTATAGGCGCAAATAACCAATTTAGGAACCCCCATTTTGTAGTGAAGAAAGCTTATATTAAAAAAACCTATAGCTGCAGTGATTAAAAGTTTCTGAAATTTTGAATCAACTCTTTATATCTGCAGAAGCTCTTTAATTAGGTATTAGGACGCCTTGCAGCACTGACAATGAAAGGAAATCATGACAACATATTACAAAAACTAATAAAATGAATGTGTTCTTGATAATATATGTTGTATTATACACAGATTATACAAAACACCAGCAGTAATGTGCATATCTTCAGAGTGCACACACAGTTCACCAACGTAATAATAAATACAGGTCAACATCATAAAGCAACACATAGGTACTGGCGTTTTTCTTTCACATTGGCCTAAAAACCAATCACATGAGCATTCAGCCATCATATAAGCAGCACCTGCTTGCATGAATTCAAGGAACTTTCAGATGTGCAAATTCGTTTAGGAGCTTTTAAGCAATAGGCATGACACTACTATTATGGTTAATTTGTTGCCTGTAGGTAAATCAAGTGAACTGCTAGTTGTCCTTCCGGTGAAGGATATTGCAGAAAATGTGAGGACAAAAAGATTATAGTAGCTATTTGGAACTCATGAATGTTAAGAAGATAATATGCAATGTTACCATGCTGACAGACAGTCAGATAAAAGATGATACAAAGAAAATATTATATATAGATTACACAGATGCAAGCATTCTGCTTCTTTATTGCTGCAAAACTCTGTAGTTATAGAAGTGCTTCATCCCCTGAAAAATATTTTTAGCAATACATTCACTATGGAGTTCTATTGAGGATGCATCATATTTGCATGCTACAAGTGGTTTGAACTGTTCAGAGACAGACATCTGGCTTGTAAACGCAAGAGCATGACGAAATACTGCAAGTGCTCCAGAAAAATGCTTGCATGGTAAGGGAAATGACAAAAACAAGAATGTGGATGAAAAGACCAAACTGCCCCAAAGTCTAATTTTAGCAATGTAAGGTTTTATGAAACATAATTACAGTTCTAAGACAAAACAAAATACCAACATGATATGCAGAGAATGGGTGCTGGACATCAAGCAACCTCACTAAACAATGATTACATACATAAAAACGACACATTCGCAGGAAATTTCACAATACACGACATAAACTATGTGATTCATGATGCACCCATGTCATACATCATATTGTTCAAGTAACCAACTTCTTTATTCAAGACCCCTGTAGAAGGTTTGTTAATGCAGTTATTGGTTTCTTGGATGGAAAAGACCTAGTATACAAATCTGCACTTCCCTGCCTTATATTTGCAAACTGCATGTGTACAGTCACAGTTTGGCACAGTTTGGCACAGTTTGGCACGTTTTGCAATGTTTTGTGAGATATCCAGATGCTGTTACCACCTACATCTGTGCACAATGCTCCTGCAGCCTGCCATTACCACAAATCCTGGTCTATCCTACATAATACCCCAGTCACACAGGCACTTTCAAAGTCCTTTGAACCAAAGATCCTTTACTTCAAGGGAGAATGTGCACTGTCACACAGGCACAGCAGAGGAGCCCTACTGGAAGGGGGCTTTGAGTCAAAGGAGTGCGCGTTCGTCCTTTGAAACCTCAAGGGAATACTCCCAAGCCTAGAGGGCGTCTGACAGTAGAAAAAATAATCTAAAGATATGGAAGTTCAATTTTTACCTCTTCAGAACGAGCTTATAAGTACTGAATACTGTTACTAAAGTACTAAACACTTTCGGGACACCCGCAATCTCCATCATGAAAGCGCCGGTACAGCAACACCGGCACGGCCTGTCGTCAGCAGCAACCTCGACACAACACGGTTGCCATGTGCGATTTGGTTCTTTGGTTAGTGGCTGCTAGGCATCCCAGTCTCCTTGGCTTTTTTCAGCACATCTTTCCTTGTCACTTTTGTTTTTTAGTTTTTACAGCGTTTACGTGTACCTACCGCTACCTAGCCACAACGAACGAAACAAAGCAGCTGAAGCAAAGGCAACAATGAATAATCGACGCCAATGTGCGGTGTACGAAGCGGTACACATGGTGGCCATCATTACAATAAATACATCTGTTTGTGATAAAGTAATGCCTTTACTACGTGTGCATTTTGTTTTGATGTTTCTATGTATTAGGAAAAATAAATGTTGCTGAAAAAAATGTGACAAATTTATTATAAGACGCATTGGGCCATATTTTTTTATTACTTTCAAGGTGATGGTAGCGCTAAGGATACATTGCGGTTTCTGTTAAAAGCTTGAACGGAGACTACCTGGAGACCATGTAGCACCGATATATATCCGTTGAACTAATGTCTTTGAAAGCTCAATGCTCCTTAACTTCAAAGGACCTTTGGCATGCTCGTGTGACGGGTATAACACTTGCTGCTGAAGGCATTAAAGGCACTCAAAGGTGCCTCAAAGACAGGCTGAGCATTCTGCGCAGGTTAGCGTGTTAGCAAGGCCTGAAACACTTGCAGGACATTGTAAAAGATGTCAATACATGGCAAAATACAACAGCACAACATACTCAGAAAATGTAAGGCTAAAATTGCACACTGATATATAAGGGCCTTCCCAGACAAACCGATAAATGCAATAGCACACCTTCTATTGAAATCTCTAATATAAAAATTGATTACTTGAAAAAGATGTATGGTACATGCGAAATAGAATGAGTGATGTATGTTATATGTCACGTATAGTCAAATTTTGCTGCAAATTTGAGCATTTCATGCATGCATATAATCGCACTCATGTACTAAAACAAGTTCATGTGTAGTGCTCATCCTGTGCATTTCATGTGTTTCATCTTATAGTGTAGTAACTATGTTTCCTAATGCCAGTAACCAACTCTCCCAGCTTTCAGCAATAGTATGCAATATTATTTATTCTTAGAAGTATGATAGCAGGAAGAAACAAGGATAAAGACCTGTCAACAGGACTAGCATCAACTACAAGCTGATTTGGCTCCTGGATGGAAACGAGTATTAGTAACCGTAATCATTATCAATGTTTCAATGAGGGAGTGGGTGAACCCAGAACTTGCACAAATAACTACAGTAGCCACATGGCTGAACATATGAGCCGTGGGTGTTTCCCTATCTTCCAGCACCTGAGGTTAATTGCAGAGCCCTGAGAGAGCTGAGAGGGAAGTGATTGTGGTTTTCCACATTAGCAAATAAAGATCGACATGTGTCGGAAGATAATCACCATCTCTCATCGAAAACATGTAATTTTTTATAGAGCACTTATCCTCAGTTCATTACACAGATTGCGTTAGGTGACTAATTTGTTTTACTACTGTTCTTAGTGCCCCATACAATATTAACCTTTTCCATGCCAATTTTATTTTCAGAAAACCACTGAAATTTCTAAAATATTTTTATTAGCTATTCTTTGTGAAGAGTTTTTATTACTGCAATATCAGCAGTTCGTTTAAAATTTTCTGCTGCCTTTTACTAGCTGTTTTTCATGTTTTTAGGTTGCAAACAGACAAGGACGCAGAAACTGTCTACATGAAGCATATTTTTTTAAAGAAAGTCAAGCGTGCTTTTGTTATCCTCCATGAAACATGTTATTGCAGGAAGAAAGGTGGTTAACCGAGGGCCCCTATTTTTATTAGTCATATCATAAGCCAACAAACACTGACACCAAGGACAACATAGGGGAAATTACTTGAGCTTAATAAATGAAATAATGAAACGATAAATTAGTGGAAATGAAAGTGGATGAAAAAACAACCTGCCACAGGTGGGGAACGATCCCACAACCTTCGCATTTCGCATGCGATGGTCTACCAATTGAGCACCGCGGCGCCGTTTACCGATCCACTTTCTTGGGTATTTATGTTTCCTTGTAGAACCCTGGGAGTGTTAGCCAGCGTTACCACTCAGAGACCTTGGCGGCGGACATGGAACATCATTCCTGCCGCAGGCGTCACGAGAACGTGGTCTTTTTTTAGTGAAGGCAACCGGTCAATAAACCCACACATACTACCTGAAGGCATCAATCTTGCCTGATTCGAGACACTCATTATGTAATAAATGAGAAGAGAGAGGGTTAACCGAGGGCCCAATTTTTACTAGTAATATTGACACGTGTACTTATCTTTATCGGGCGACCACGTTTCGCCGCTTAACAATCTGTAATCGCACAGCGCGGGACGCGCCTGCATGTATCCGACGTTTCTGGAAAGTTATCGATGCTTCTACCCGGCTGTCTGTTGTCGCCGAACCTCGCGTTATCTGATTTCATCGCTTGACGCGAATTGTGTAGAACTTTGTAGAAGGCATGCGGGTCCCAACGATTAGTCTGGAACATTCGATGACTGCTGTATAAAAGCCGACGCGCTTGACCCGCTGATCAGATTTTCGACGATCGCCGACTGTGTTTGCCGCTTTCGTTGTGCTATAAGTGTAGCCTGTTTTGTGGGCACAGGTTCGCCCAATAAAAGGCTAGTTTTGTATTCCACCGTACTGCTTCTTTTCGCCGTCACTACCACGTGACATCTGGTGGAGGTGCTTTACGTCCATGTACCGGGCGCCCCCGACAAGCCGTAATACAAGCCCGGACCGCAAAGACAACACCAGCGCCGTCCCGGAACATCGAGCAAGCCGCCGTATTCAACAGCTGCCCCCGGAGCACGGACTTCTACCTGAGAAGACCAAGAAGATTGTGGCCACGGAAACCCCAATGGCAGCCCCAGCGTCCCCCATCGTGCTGCAGCAGCCCAGGGAGCCTCCAACGTTCCGCGGTTCAACATTCGAAGACCCGGAATCATGGCTGGAAACCTACGAACGGATCGCGACATTCAACAACTGGGACTCCGACGACAAGCTGCGGCATGTCTACTTCGCCTTAGAAGACGCCGCCAGAACTTGGTTTGAGAACAGGGAGTCGACCTTGACAACGTGGGACCTGTTCCGTAGCGGCTTCCTGCGCACCTTTACAAGTGTCGTGCGCAAGGAAAGGGCCGAAGCTATGCTGGACGCCCGAGTGCAGCTACCAAATGAGAACGTTGCCATCTTTACGGAAGAAATGAGCCGTCTGTTCCGCCACGCCGACCCGGATATGGCCGAGGAAAAGAAAGTACGCCTACTCATGCGTGGTGTGAAGGAAGAACTTTTCGGCGCAATGGTACGAAGCCCACCGACGACCGTAGCAGAGTTCCTTCGCGAGGCCACCGGCATTGAGAAGACGCTCGAAATGCGGAACCGGCAATTCAACCGCCGCACAAGCTCTACCCACTACGCAGGAATTCAATCACTGGCCACGGACGATCTGCGCGAGACCATCAGGGCCATTGTGCGCGAAGAACTGCGCAAGGTCTTGCCTTCGTCGCAGCCTCAAGTGGCCTCTATCGCCGACATCGTGAAGGAAGAGGTGCACCGATCCCTTGGAGTTCCTGAGGTGCAACCAGAACCACCGCAGCCGGAAGCAATGACCTACGCCGCCGCCGTCGCCCGCCGTCAAGGCCCCCCTGCGCGACCGCGCCAAGGTCCTGCAACACCGCAATTCCGTCGTCCACCGCCGCCGCCGCCAGCGCGTCCACCCGTCGCCCAGCGCACCTATGCGAGGAAGACGGACATTTGGCGAGACCCCGACCACCGCCCGCTCTGCTATCACTGCGGAGAAGCCGGCCATGTGTACCGCCGATGCCCATACCGCGACATGGGACTGAGAGGGTACGCCGTCAACGCGCCGCGTCCACAGCTTGGGGAGCGCCCACGTGACATTGCCGATTACCTAGCCGCCACTCAGTGGAACTCTCGACGACCGTCCCGTTCGCCGTCACCAGGCCGCTACCTGTCGCCGCAGCGCCGTCCATACACTGGCCCAGCCCGGGGCCGCTCTGCGAGCCCATACCCGGAAAACTAAAAGCAGCAACCGATGGAGGTGCGGTTGCTGTTCGTCGAACTGACGAAGATCCTCCGCCGCCGACGAAGACGACGAAGAAACCATCTCGACGACCTAAAGACGACACGCCGCCGTCCCGAAGAAGTCGGGAAGCCAAGACTACACCGACGAAAGACGACTTGACGACGCGACGTTCCCGCTTCAGTTCAACACGACGCAGCCGTGATCCGACGCCAAGACCCAACTGCAACGCCAGACAAAGAACCACCGACCTCGACGTGCTTCTCGACGGCCACGCAGTCACTGCCTTAGTCGACACAGGGGCCGATTACTCCGTAATGAGTGGACACATCGCCGCCCAGTTGAAGAAAGTTAAGACCGCATGGGAAGGCCCTCAGATTCGCACCGCTGGAGGACACCTCATCACGCCGACTGGGATCTGCACGGCAAGAATAACCATTCATGACCGGACTTACCCTGCCACCTTCGTTATCCTCCAACAGTGTTCACGAGACGTCATTCTCGGTATGGACTTCCTGGACCAACACGGCGCAATCATCAACCTGAAGTCGAAGTCAGTAACGCTGTCGGAAGATAAAGGAATGCCGCCGGAGAACCCTCGTAGTCACCACGCCTTGAGTGTGCTCGAAGATCAAGTGAGCGTCCCGCCTCGCTGCAGCATCGTTATTTCGGTCAGCACCGAAACACCCGCTGACGTAGAAGGCGTCATCGAAGGCGACCAACGTCTACTGCTAGACCATGAAATTTGCGTCGCAAGAGGGATCGCTCGACTGCATGGAGGGAAAACTGAAGTGTTGCTGACAAACTTCAGCCAGGAGTTCAAGCACATCAACAAGGGCACGACGATCGCGTACATCGAGGAAATTCTGGAAACAAGTAATGCGTTTGTCCTCTCGGATTCCGTCGCATCTACCCCGACGACCATGGTTCCCGAACCAGACTACGACATTAATCCAAATCTCCCTATGATTAAGCAACAGCAGCTCAGAAGTCTGCTCCGACGATACAAAAGCTGCTTTTCGACGTCATCGAGGCTTCGACAAACACCAGTCGCCAAGCATCGCATAATCACCGAGGAATGCGCTCGCCCACTCAGTCAGAGCCCTTACCGAGTTTCGGCGCGAGAACGTGAAGCTATAAGAGAACAAGTCGACGAAATGCTGCGCGACGACATCATCCAGCCGTCGAAAAGCCCGTGGGCATCCCCTGTTGTTCTGGTAAAGAAAAAGGACGGAACCCTACGTTTCTGCGTCGATTATCGTCGCCTGAACAAGATCACGAAGAAGGACGTATACCCCCTCCCACGGATAGACGACGCATTGGATAGGCTCTGCAACGCTAAATACTTCTCGTCCATGGACCTAAAGTCTGGCTATTGGCAAATAGAAGTCGACGAAAGAGATCGCGAAAAGACCGCCTTCATCACCCCAGACGGCCTCTACGAGTTCAAGGTTATGCCATTCGGACTGTGCTCGGCGCCTGCAACGTTCCAGCGCGTGATGGACACGGTTTTAGCAGGACTGAAGTGGCAGACCTGTCTCGTATACTTGGATGACGTCGTTGTATTCGCCGGAAATTTCGACGATCACCTTAGGCGGCTTGCCACAGTACTAGAGGCCATCAAGACATCAGGGCTCACTCTGAAGCCAGAAAAATGCCGCTTCGCTTACGACGAGCTTTTGTTCCTAGGCCACGTCATCAGTAAATCCGGAGTACGCCCCGACCCTCAGAAAACAGCTGCCATCGCAAAGTTCCCGCAGCCCACCGACAAGAAGGCAGTGCGTAGATTCCTTGGCATGTGTGCCTACTACAGGCGCTTTGTCAAGGACTTTTCACGCATCGCCGAGCCGTTGACACGTCTAACTAAATGTGATGTTGAGTTCAAGTGGGAAACGCCGCAGGCCGAGGCATTTCAAGAACTCCAACGACGCATGCAGTCGCCGCCCGTACTTGCGCACTTCGACGAGCACGCCGATACCGAAATCCACACTGACGCCAGTAGCCTAGGCCTCGGCGCCGTCCTGGTCCAGAGAAAAGATGGACATGAACACGTGATAGCTTACGCTAGCCGGTCGTTGTCAAAAGCGGAAGGCAATTATTCTACAACCGAAAAGGAATGCCTCGCCATCGTTTGGGCTACAGCGAAATTTCGCCCTTACCTATATGGCAGGCCATTCAAAGTCGTCAGCGACCATCACGCCTTGTGTTGGCTAGCGAATTTAAAGGATCCCTCAGGACGGCTGGCACGGTGGAGCCTCAGACTACAAGAATACGACATCACTGTAACATACAAGTCCGGACGAAAACACTCAGACGCCGATTGCCTATCGCGCGCCCCCATTGACCCGCCGCCGCAAGATGACGAGGATGACGACGCCTTCCTTGGAATAATAAGCGCGGAAGACTTCGCTGAACAACAACGAGCGGACCCGGAACTTAAAGGCCTCGTCGATTATTTGGAAGGGCACACCGACGTTGTCCCCAGGGCATTTAAGCGCGGATTATCTTCCTTCACGCTTCAAGACAGTCTACTCGTGAAGAAGAACTTCTCGCCAGTCCGCGCCAATTACCTTCTTGTTGTCCCGTCAGGACTTCGTCCAGAAGTATTGCATGCCCTACATGACGATCCGACCGCTGGACACCTCGGATTTTCCCGGACACTATCGAGGATACAAGAAAAGTATTATTGGCCGCGCCTGACCGCCGACGTCACCCGTTATGTCAGAACATGCCGAGACTGTCAGCGACGCAAGACACCGCCGACAAGGCCAGCCGGATTACTACAGCCAATCGAGCCTCCTTGCCGACCATTCCAGCAGATCGGGATGGACTTGCTGGGACCCTTTCCGACGTCAATAACCGGAAATAAGTGGATCGTCGTGGCGACGGACTACCTCACCCGCTTCGCTGAAACAAAAGCACTGCCGAAAGGTAGCGCAGCCGAAGTGGCGAAATTCTTTGTCGAAAACATCCTGCTGCGACATGGCGCCCCAGAAGTCCTCATCACCGACCGAGGAACGGCCTTTACAGCGGAGCTCACCCAAGCCATTCTGAAATACAGTCAGACAAGGCACAGGAGGACAACGGCTTACCACCCGCAGACGAATGGTCTTACGGAGCGGCTGAATAAGACCCTCGCCGACATGCTAGCGATGTACGTCGACGTCGAACACAAGACCTGGGATGCCGTCCTGCCGTACGTAACATTCGCTTATAACACGGCGGTGCAAGAAACAACACAGATCACGCCGTTCAAGTTGGTTTACGGCAGGGACCCGACGACGACGCTCGACGCCATGCTGCCGCACGTAACTGACGAAGAGAATGTTGACGTCGCTAGCTATCTCCAGCGCGCCGAAGAAGCCCGACAGCTCGCCCGCCTGCGAATCAAGAGCCAGCAGAGAACCGACAGCCGACACTACAACCTCCGACGACGCTTCGTCGAGTACCAGCCTGGCGACCGTGTTTGGGTCTGGACCCCGATACGCCGACGAGGACTCAGTGAGAAACTACTCCGACGCTATTTCGGACCCTACAAGGTCATCCGACGTATTGGCGCTCTGGACTATGAGGTCGTGCCAGACGGCATTTCGCATTCACAGCGGCGCCGCGCACGATCTGAAGTGGTCCACGTGGTGCGCCTTAAACCCTTTTACGGACGCTGACGAACTTCATTTTTGTTCTTTTCTTTGCTACGAGTGCTTTTGTTTAATACTTTCGTTTGTTTGCAGCATCGGGTCGATGCTTTTTAAGAGGGGGGTATTGACACGTGTACTTATCTTTATCGGGCGACCACGTTTCGCCGCTTAACAATCTGTAATCGCACAGCGCGGGACGCGCCTGCATGTATCCGACGTTTCTGGAAAGTTATCGATGCTTCTACCCGGCTGTCTGTTGTCGCCGAACCTCGCGTTATCTGATTTCATCGCTTGACGCGAATTGTGTAGAACTTTGTAGAAGGCATGCGGGTCCCAACGATTAGTCTGGAACATTCGATGACTGCTGTATAAAAGCCGACGCGCTTGACCCGCTGATCAGATTTTCGACGATCGCCGACTGTGTTTGCCGCTTTCGTTGTGCTATAAGTGTAGCCTGTTTTGTGGGCACAGGTTCGCCCAATAAAAGGCTAGTTTTGTATTCCACCGTACTGCTTCTTTTCGCCGTCACTACCACGTGACAATATCATAAGAAGCCAACAAACACCAAGGACAACATAGGGGAAATTACTTGAGCTTAATAAATGAAATAACGAAATGATAAATTAATCGAAATGAAAGTGGATGAAAAAACAACTTGCCACAGGTGGAGAACGATCCCACAAGTTCACTTTCTTTTTTGGGGGTGGGGGCAAAAACTGAACACATAACTAATCACTGATCTATCATGCAAGTTGTGTTTGCCTATCTCAATAGTATATATAAAGACAGAAAACTAGGCTCAGGTGTTTTTATCTCTAAAAGAAAAGACAAGCTTTTATACGGCAACCTATCAACTTGAAGCCCACGGTAGTAGTTCTCTTCTATGGCATCTAGCTGTTGAGCACGAGTCAAATAAAGATTAATGCAAATGTATTAGTGTTCCATGCTTTTAATGCATGGAAAATGGACACTAAAGGAAATTAATGAGTTAAGTTAGATTAAAGGTTAGCCTTTTGTAATAACAAATTCATCATTTATACCAAGAACAGAGCTTTTATAAGCAAGAAAATTAGAGAACTGGAACATCAAAGGGCACCAACTAATATATTGAACCAAATTCTGTAGTTTTATTTGCCAAAACCACAGTATGATTATGAGGCATGAAGTACGAGGGATTCTGGAATAATTTTGACCCCCTTGGTTACTCTACTGTGCATACAGTGCAAAACACACATGCATTTTTGCATTTCACACCTATCAAAATGCAGCTGCCACAGCTACAATTTGATTATCCACCATCAGGCTTGGCAGCGCAACACCAAACAGCCCAACTCAGAGCCCATGCTTGTCAGCAACCTTCTGCAGTGAGTGCATCACTTGGTGCTCATGAGGCAGTACTTCCAGCTGCTTCAGCTGCTTTAAAGTGTGCGCACTGCTGGCTTTTGCTGTTTTACAGCCCTTAAAGCCCAACTACAACAAAAGTTAGGGCTGCATAAAAAAATGATTCAAACAGTGTAAATACAAAACAGCATTCTAGCAATCTTGATACCGAGACTGAAATGAATGCCACAATTACCAGTAACTGGCAGTGAGGCATGACTCAGATTGCAGGGCACCATAGTGTGGCCTACAAGATAAGGGACCACCTGCAGCTGCCTGCAGTGATAAAAACCTGGAGGCGATGTGGACTCTCGTCATAGCCACTAACCACCAGGTTCATGTGTCGTCTGCTAATACAGTATTAAAAGAATATCAAAAAGAAAATTAGATACCAGCCCCGCAGCTTTGCCAAGATCACTACAGTAGTATTTACTACTAATTTATTACCAATATTGCCAAAGTTAAGTTTCATTGCATTTGGAATTTAAGCTTTTGCAGTATGGGTTTTGAGATGTGATAATCGCAATGCTCCTGTGCTTTGTGAAATTACATCACTAGATATTTGACAACGCCGTGGTTCTAAGTGTTTTTACATACATCGATATCTTGATTCTTTTACAACCTAACTCTAATATGACACATGAGAATACGGTAGATAACATTTGAAATGTCTTTAATGGGCACGGAAAAGGACTAACCTTTACACATGAGACACGCATGGTGAAAGCATTGTAAGCAAGGCTCCCACGTGTCTTTAAATAATTTTTCACTTTGGTCGGTGTCAGTTCTGTTTTTTCCCTTGACTCTTCCAAACCGGACAAGACTTCGTCAGACTCAACTTCATTAACCCATTGACAATATGCTGCATATCTTAGGTAAACATTTGATGCTCACCCTAACGCATGTTTCCTGAAGTTACCAACTAAGAGCAAAGAAAGGTTAGCTACTGTATGAACCAGCCTAAATCCATGTTATGCCCACAATTGCCCAATGTGCCTTGAATAGGCTCTAAAAATGTGTATTAACACAAGGCGCAATAGATTTTGTGCTCACGTTGGCATGTTCATAACAGCTGGCCTCCCTCACTCTCATCATCGGAGTCTCAGAATCCCTACTGCGAAAACTTCAGGAGTGGAAAGCAGCAAAGGTAACAGTGCACAGTTTGAAGCAGCCAGAGGCACTGCCTCATGAGCACAGCAGTTGCACTCACTGAAGAAGGTTAATGACAAATATGGGGCCCCATTCGCGCTGCTGGTTCCGAAGAAGCCCTCTAAGCTTTTTTTCCCACGCTTGAGTGTAAAAATACAGCTGCTTTTAACAAAAGGCATGCAACACCGTTCATGAATTGTGCCATTGGAATGGTTTACCAAATAACCTCTTACTTCTGGTAAGCTCTACACAAGCCAAATTGGACGCTGCACTGATGAAAGGGCAAGAGAACATTTGCAGAATATAAAAACAAAGTAAGACCAATGTAGGTGAGCATAGTAACACATGCACTTGTCATCCACAACTTGAAATATATTCTTGGCAGAAGTAGAAAAATGAATTCACAACTGATATCAGAAGCTCTTTTAATATCGAAGAATGACTGTGTAATTATTCTTTTTTTTTCTATTTCTCACAAGTATGTGTATGAATGTTTTTTGCTTTCGGTTTACACAGGTTGCTACACCTCAATTTGTTTGACCCTGTTCCCTTCTTTGCAATCTTTCCTCCCTCCCCCTCTTTTATGAACTTCCAGAGAGATTATATGAATAGTTCCTGCTTTCTTAGAAAGCATGGCACACACGCGGTGGATGTGGAACATCCTTTCTGCTGCAGGCATCACAAGTACGTGATCTTTTTGGGTGAAGGCAACTGGTCAATAAAGCCCCACATGCCAACTGAAGGCATCAATGTTGCCGGAATCGAGACCTTTGTTATGTAATGAACGAGAAGAAAGCAGGTTAACCGAGGGGCCCGATTTTTATTAATCATAAGACGCCAACAAACAAAGGCACCAAGGACAACACAGGGAAAATTACTTGTACTTACTAATTGAAATAAAGAAATTATAACTTAATGGAACTGAAAGTGGATGAAGAAACAACTTCCCGCAGGTGGGGAACAATTCCACATCTACGCATTACGTGTGTGATGCTCTACCGATCGAGCTAACACAGCACCGTCTTCCCATCTATTTTCTGGGGTATTTATGTTACTACTAGAATTAACCCTGGGATTGTTAGCCAGTGCCACCACTCACAAACCTTGGCGATATGTAGAGCACCCTTTCTGTCGCAGGCATCACGAGTATGTGATCTTTTTGGGTGAAGGCAACTGGTCAATAAACCCACACGTAGTACCTGAAGGCACCAATGTTGCCAGATTCGAGACCCTCGTTATGTAATGAACGAGAAGGGGGTTAACCAAGGGGCCCGATTTTTTACTGCTGGTGTAGTACACACTTTCCTGCGTTTAGGGTGGTGCCAGCTTCTTGCAGGTGCTGAAGTACTTTGTGCAGCCGTGCATCATGTTCTGCCTTCGTGCGGCCAAACACTATTATGTCGTCTTGCAGACATGCTTGGCCGTCCAGGCCTTCTAGCAGTCTTAGCATTTCCCTGTGGAAAAATTCAGTTGCTGTGGAAGTTCTGAAGGACAATCGGAGGAACTTAAAATGGCCAATTGGCGTCAGGAAAGTGTTGTACCTCTGGGACTCGGGTAACCAGTAACCAATATCCGGCTATAGCATCAAGTTTGCTAAACCAGGCAGCTCCGGTGAGTTTGGCCAGGCAATCATTGATGGTGGGCACTAAGACTCATTCTCACAGAATGTTCTATTTTAACCCTCCAAAGTCACTGCTGATTTGAAGCTCATCTCCTTTATTTTTAGCCACTACCATAGGTGCATACCACTCTGTGGTTTCTTCGACCTTTATGATGACACCCAGGCTCTCCGTTCTCTCCAACTCACATTTGGACACTCGGCAACATGGGCAGAGGTACTCGCCCCGAGTACATAATAGCACACTGCTTGGCATCAGGGAGTAGCGATATATTGTAATCAGTCCTGAGAAGGTAGGCCCAGGTCTGTAGCCAGGTACAGGTAGTGGCATAATATGTTGGCTGGGTAGCTGACCTTGCCTTTTGACTCCGCTACTTCTAGGAGACTTGGTTGGACATTGAAGGATTTGATTGCGGGGGGACGTCAAAAGGTGCGTCATGCAGCTTGTCTATTACATAAATTTGTTCTTGACACAACCAGCCATTTCAGCACACGGTAGCAGTCTAACCGTTGCTTATTTTGGTCCTGCCGGGTCCGAGCAGCTGTTCTTTTGCTTGCTTCAGGTTTCCCGTGACTTGTTCGTCGTAGAGGCTTGTTGGCATGGCAGTCACATCTGCACCAGTGTCTACCTTGAAGCCATTGACCATCACATTGATTTTTCATGGCCCAGGATCCTGTTGGTCAGTTAATTGTCCAAGTAAACCTCTTCCAAAACAGCTTGGCATGTGCATTTTGTTCTGCTTTTTGGAAGCGGAAAAGCATATGGCAGCTGTGTTCCTTTTTACTGCAGGACTGCATGTTTTGCCATTCGCTGTGCACATAGTGTGTGATGGTGAACCATAGGTGTCTTGTTGAGCCATACCACTTGCATGTCAGCGCAGTTTGGTCACGCTGGTTTTTACGAGAATTATTTGACTTTCCTTTGCTCTTCGAGAAGCTGTGCATGGCGTCTACAGCTTCAAGTGATTGTACCTGTGGCCGTAGGTCCTTTTGCTGCTGTTTGATTGTTGCCATGTTGCGAGCAGCGTTGACAGCGGCTTCCAGAGTAAGCTCAGCATTAAGTTGCAGCTTCTCACTTACCTACGTGTCTGTGGGACCGACCACGCGTCTATCACAGATCAGTTCCTCTTTCAGGGCGCTGTACTCAGAGGCTTCAGCTAGCCTGAAGAGTTCGGTGATGAACATATCGGCTGTCTCATGCACGTCTTGCTTCTGGCTGTTGAACTTTGCACACTCGTATATCATGTTCATCCGTGTCAGGAAATTTTTTATGAACAGTTGCATTACTGTGTTGTAGTCGAGTTTCTCAGCATCACAGAGCCTGAGCAAGGCTAGGACGTCTTTGGCTTCACGACCCATGGCATAAATGAGTGTGTTCACCTGCGTCTCGTCGTCGTCTTTAGTCTGGAGATAGCTCTATAGCACTCCCTTCTCGTGAGCCACCGTTTCTACTCCTCGGGCTGCCGAAAATCAAGTTTTTCCGGCAGTTTGAGGACGAACGAGTTTAGTGGACCTGCGTGGTGGGCTGTGGACACTGTAGGTGAAGCCATGGGTAGCAAAGTTTCGTATTCACCGCAGTGCGCTGTAGGTGTAGACTTCTACTTTCGTGGTGCATTTCTCACAGCGTTGTCGAGTATCCCACCGTTGCCTCCATGTCATGGTCGGGTGACGAGCATAAGTGATTGACAAAACGTAAGTGTTAACTGGAACTGTTTACTAGGTTGGGTATGCAAAACAAGCACGGCTACATGCCGGCTCGGCTTACACGGTCTGGTCCGCTCTCCCAGAGGCGTTGTTCCGCATCTTACATGACCGTGTACATAGCGCCATCTCGTTGCGGTAGCTCGCATGACACGGTGCACCAGTGTAACTCAATGGACAGCAACTTCAAAAAAAGTATATTTCGGAAGGCTGCCCAAGTTTAAACAACTCTCAGTTAACGTTAAGGCGATTTGCCCTCTTATTAACATGCACATTTACGCCACTAGACCATAACCTCTTTGCTACATTATAGCACAGTTTTGGTCCGAATTAAAACACTGATATAACACAGCGGAAAAGTTACGAATAAGTGCCATAAATACGAAGAATATTAGAATATTCTTGCTAACTGCTCATTTGTTGAAATTCTGGCAGTCTTCTGAATTATAATTTTTAAACGTGCTGCCCATTGAGTTATGATAATGCATTGCGGTGAAATTTGATAGATGGCCGCAGAGCCAATTCAACATTTCAGTTTCAACCACAGCTAGTTACCCCTATGCTTTTCTTGGCTTCATTGCCTGCTGGCTTTATATGGTCGTGATTTTAAAAAAATGAAGCCCGTTTTCCTTCTCATTCATTCATGCGAGGGTTTGAAACCTCATAGCTTTGATGCCTTTAGGTAGCATGCATGGGTTTATTAGCCACATGCCTGCTCTCTTCAGTTCAGGTGTTACGCGACACCATCGTGCAAAAAAAGATGTTCCACATCTGCCCACCATGGCTCTAAATGGCGCTGGCTAACACTCCCAGGGCATAAATACCATAAATACCCAAGTTAGCACAATTGGTAGTGCATCGCGTGTGTACTGCAAAGGTTGTGGGTTCAGTCACCACCAGAGACAAGGCCCTTTCGTCTGCTTTCATGACTTTCTTTCAATATTTTGTACATTTCAATTTCAACCACAGCTAATTACACCAACGCGTTTCTTGGCTTAATTGCCTGCGACCTTTATATAATCAGCAAAAATAAGGTTACAAGAAAATTAAAATAAATAAGTGGAGGACAGGGTCATCGGTGTTCAAAGAAGCACCTTCCTTTTTGTATCGTTAACCAACATGTGCACCCAATAGGTAACTCCTCTACCTGCACATCGAATGACAATGCAAGAGATGCAGCTGGAACCCACAGTCAAATATATGTACAGCATACCAATGCATCTCTCCTCCGAAGGTAGTGAAGAGCACAGGTGCCTGTAGAGTTGCGTGCCACGGTTCCTCTTGCCAACCCATGGAAAGGAGCATAAGTGATGCTGTAGAGCTTGCTCCTTCAAGCAGTGTTCAGGTATCCATTCATAATCCTGCATGTAGTGTCCAATGTATTGTAGATATCAAGACAGCTTCAGTCCTGCAGCAAATAAAGTGATCAGTTCTAACCAAAATGTTGAGATGTAGGCACTTTGGCAGGCGGATGTTAAATGTTGAAGTTTCTGGGATGCCAGTGATAATTTCATTAAACAAAATATGGGCCACTCATACAGGGATGGAAGCAGTCAAAAAAGTTTTGGAGCAGCTCTGGGAGGTGGCAAATTTGACACACTGGAGCATGAATTGCCCGTTTTCGAGCAGTAAATACATGTTTACATGAGTAGCTTGGTAAAGGTCAATGAGTGAAATACAGGTATATGAAGAAAAGGTGTTCCTTATTTTACTTTACAGAGCACTATTTGATTATGGCAGATCAGTTCTGTGGAAGCCTGCAAGGCAAGTAAAATTCATGACAGGAAAAATTTTCACCCACCCTACTTTAGCATGAAGCTACGAAGGAGACCTGTACAGGTTTCTCGGAAACCACCATTAAATTACATACTGGATGTGACAACTAACTGTGGCCAAGAAAAAAATTAATGAGTGCTTTCCGTGAACATCACCCACTCTATGTTGATAGGTTTATGTTTGTGCTACTCAAGTTTCTTTTTTCCATTGTGAACAAGCAATTAATATGTACTTGTAATGAATGTTTATTTCCTTACTTATTGAATATGGTGCCAATGCAAAGGTTGTGGAATACGCCGAGAAATGACCGATAACAGCGTTACAACGACCTAGTTCATGTGTGGTCTTTTTTTTTTTCCGACAAAAAAAAAACAAACAAACAAGCGAATTTTTCTTTAGAAATTCACGTGACAATGCGCTCCGCATCAGTAATATAAGTGGTCTCAGACAGAAACAGTGTCATCAGTGCACTGCATATATTATGAATGTGCAAACCTGGGGCACAGTCTTGTAAAGGTTCGCAAAGCGAACTGTTACCAAGATCGCGCTACTTTGCATTTGGTAGGGACTGTACTTGCACGCCAAAAACTGCTGACATGTCGAGAAAAAACTGCAGCTGCTCTTTCCCAGTGCCTCTATTTGACAAAGTTTTTGTAAAGATTGATGCAATAGTGCGCAGAAGCATTGTCATGGTAAGGGCAGTTTATTTTCACCTTTTATTTATTTTACGGGCTTTCATTCTCGTGCCTTCACAAATCCTAGGCTGTCTTAAATGCTGTTACCGGCCATTTGTAACCATCATACAAAGCTTTTCACTGACATCTCATCGATTAGGTAAATCAAGACACTCATCAGATACAGTGAACACCATTCGAGTAGTGCACTCTGGTAATTTTTCATTCTTGGCAACCTGCAGTTGAGATCGCAGAATATCGCAGAATAAATGTGAAGTGACGTAGTGGTCCTTGCATGTTTGCGAGTATTTTATATCTGTTTTGACACACTGGTTGGAAAAAGGACATGAACGGGCATGTTAATTGCACTTGAGCTATGGTATACAAGTTTCCCTTGTTGTGCAAGGGCGTCTACATTAGACAGACGGGAAGGGGTATCAATGATTCATAATAAGATTCGGTACAGCGCAACCTAAGACAAGGACAACAGAAGGTACAAAATGACGACACGGCGCTGTTTTGTACCTTCTGTTGTCCTTGTCTTAGGTTGCGCTGTAACAAACCTTAGTATGAATCCCAACCAACTGGCCCAACTTGCCGTTCTGATGCAGTATCAACGATTGCTTGGGCGAGCATAGTTACAACCTTCATAAAAGTTAACGAAGTAGGCCCCTTGCCATGCATTGCAAGACTTGTGGATGCAAACTAGTTTTTTTAAAGAATGTGTCATCATAGGATGCAGTAACATTCAACTGATGCGCGAGATTACTGATCAGGCTAATGCCATTGCCAAATACGTTAGGGTGTGCGTGAGTACACCCTCCTTATCTTTATCAGGCAAGGAACTTTACTTTCTAAGTTGGTCGGCACGTTTTCAGTGAACTGCAGCCGTCTGCTTCTCGTAAGGTTGTTGTTTCAGTTGTTTTTCTCATGTGTGCTATGAGCGGCGCATATAATGTGCAGTAGGGTCGTGGAATAAGACCAGTTAGAAGTTAGTGCTCATCCTGTCACCTGTACTTTTTCTTCCATACTCAAACTGAGTTATGCTAAAGCAAGACAAGAATCCATTCAGTCAGTTTGTGCCTTCGAACCAGTTCACCTCCACAGTGCACAATGATGCTATTATAAAGGGACATTGAAAATATTGTTTATTTTCTTTGAATAAATAAAGTTTAGTATGAAGTTTAACACTGCATTTTGCAAGTTTTAATTACCCTAGTATAAATTTGTATTCTAGAATGTGAAGGATGAAAACAAGCATTTCCAACCTTACACATTTCCAATGACATCTAATCACTACAACTTAGAGGAAAGGCGCTACGATCTCAAACAGTCGCAACTTCTATCCGCGGTTGTTGTATATAAAGGCATTACGCACCGAGAGAATATGGTCAAATCTTAAAGCTAAAACTACGGTAAAGGCTTGTACCAACACGCTTAAACAAGGGAGAACATTTCAAAACACATAGTGCGGAGGTAAAAAAATAGATCATGGAGTTTTACTTGCCAAAACTACAATCTGATTATGAGGCACGCCATAGTGGGGGGACTCCGAAATAATTTTGACCACCTGAGGTTCTTTAACGTGCACCTAAATCAAAGTACACGGGTGTTTCCGCATTCTGCCCCCTTCAAAATGCGGCCGCCGTGGCCGGGAATCGATCCCACGACCTCGTGCTTAGCAGCCCAACTCCATAACCCCTAAGCAACCACGGTGGGTACAGTGCACAGCTGTGAAAATTTTTCCTATACCAGAAATAAGTTTTTGGCCAGGGGCTCAAGAACCGGGGGAATCGCGCCCTGTCTGGCGCTGTTCACAGTGCCACGTCAGCCAACTGGGACATTTGCACGCGAGAACGAGAGCACCAAGTCCGGCCATGGCTGGTAAACCCATATGACGATACATTACCAAAATATACAGTAACTAAAACAAAAGGACGCGTACAAACGAGATGTGTCCTTTTTATTCAACTGACATATTATCTTCGCGCCTTCTCCCCCTTGTACGATATAGAGGTTACACAGTTCTGCTTATCCTATCGTCTTACATCATGCATGCGCACTGAGCACATCAATACGTTCTGGATATCGCAGAAGCCGTTGTTCACGGCGTGAGACTCACGATAGCGAAGTCAAATGCGATCCTTCTAGAAATAAAGAAATTGTTTGCCTGCGACAAACTTTGCAAACAAGAAATAAAATACGAGCTTACCAAAATGCTTCATCCAGGTTGGTGGCGGCACGCAGTTCGTTGGCGTTCACCGTTGCGCATTACGGTGTGTTGTAGGCTTGTAGGCGTGAGAAGAGCATCAAAGTATTATTCTTTTCTGTCAAATACTGCTGCTTCGTAAGTACAAATAGAAAATTTTTAGTTGTCAAGCCTACCCCAGCATACTGGCACATAACAGCTTCCCGCACTCAAATCTCGCTGTGGATTCGAATTCGCGCTGCGTGCATTTCGATGAGCTGTTGGGGCGCCACCTAGAAGAGTTTGAATATGGACAAAACGAAACAAAGTTCTAACATATAACATATGTCCGTCTAGATTATTTTATATTTATTTATTTAAGATATAAGGCACATGCTGTTTAGAAAATACTCACGGCAAACAATGTTTTAGTTTAGTTTCTTTGGCCCCTCGGCCCCTCCGATCTATGTCCATTGTCAGCTGGCCTGCGGCCTTTAAACGATATTCCTTACATATTGTGGCTCAATGTCGAGGACATTAAACCTGGTTGAATGGGGTTTAAATGGAGGGACAATATTTCGTTTTGTAGAGTATTGCTGCTGGGGATAAAGCGAGAAATAGGCTGCTTCTCGTCGGCAAAAGGAGCCGGACGAGCAAGTCATGAAATGCAAGAAAACGAACGGCTTGCATGATTACTAGTACAGTCTCGCTTGGTTGACCAGTGAGAAACAGCATAATTAACAACCTAACAAATACAATGGACAGCCGCCAAATCGTTGGTCAATTAGACATGTTAATGATGAGTCAGAGTGGTTGTTATTTCGTGTTTGTCCGTTTGTAAACGTGTTGTGCAAAGCTTCGTTTATTCGATGTTGTGCCCCATTTCCACCAGAAAAAGAAAGAAAGAAAAGCGGCGTGTTTCTGTTGACGCGGCACGCGCAAGTGAAACGGATTTACGGGCAAGCCGCGCGTGTCACGTTCACACATATATCGCTCAATAAAGCATTCCGGCGGTATCGATCGACATACCGGCCGCACCACTGGTGGTAATGGCTATAGTGGTACCGGTGGTAATAAGGGGAGCCGAAAGGACCTAGAACCTCAGGGCACTACAAGAATATATTTCATGGTTTCACACCTGCTTACTGCAAAAGTGTACAAAGTACATGCATGGTATAGCACTGTACTCGTAATGCAAAAATAAACGAATTAAAATTAATTTGTAAACTAAGAAACCAAGGTGAACCTTCAATAATTCACGAACAGGTAGGTTGACACTCAACTGACTCATGAAACAGTATGCTAGCTGTGCCAAGAATCTTAATTAGTCGAGCAATTAAGGGTGGTGACTGTCATGTGCAATGCCTTGGGGAAATGCATGCAAAAGTAGGACAATAGCTGTTGCTCTGTCTTTGCTCATGCCCTATCAACTGATTAATCACTTATTTATTTATTTTTATTTTCACATACTGTAGTCCAATTGGGCTATCGCAGGAGTGGGTTTGTACATTGCATATAACAAAATATTTTTCTGCACAAATCAACTTCAATGCCTTAAAAAACATGATAACTTCAATATAAAAGATACAATCAGTATAATAAACGCAGCATGAATCAAGTAAATACAAAGATTTTTCTAATTTACCTAGTTTCACCTGGGAGTAAGTTCCATTTTTCAATTGTATGAGGAAAGCTATACTTAAACAGGTTAGTATGCAGTTGAAATGGTGCAAGGTTAAGTTTGTGGCTATTCCTAGTAGGTTTCAAATTATCAGGAGACAGATAGTTGTTCTTTAATGAGTAGTGTGGGGTGTTATTTGAATTATGCAACAATTTAAGGCATTCATAATCACGCCGCTTGGACAGAGGTAGTAAACCGATTTGTTGTTTATTTAAGTCATTATTTCAAAAATTGGAGAGTTGGAATTTTCCCTCACAAGGCACTATTGGCAATAAAATCACCTACAGTGCTTGTCGAATGGGTGCCGCAGTGCTACAGTTGACCTGCAAAGACGGGGCCGAACCCCTGCTTAGAAAATGGAAGAGAGGCCGAACTCTCTCGAGCCCTGGCTAACTTTGAGCACTGACTGTGTTGAGCGGTATACTGTATATTGTACTACCACACAGTACAATGATGTATATTAATGATTAATACAGTAATAATATGTATATAATAATAATAATAATAATAATAATAATAATAATAATAATAATAATAATAATAATTCAGATCTGCGACCATATCTGCATCTCCTTCCTTCATGCTACAGAAAATGTCTATGGAATTCTTGCTGTCAAATCAATAAATATATACTTCAGAGCATTGTTGCGTTGTCGTGACAGTGTAGAATAAGGCACTGGAAACATCACTTCACAGCATTAAATCTTTATCGGTCAAACCTGTGCTCAGAAAAACATGTGGCACTCAAAGCACAACAACCCAGCGGCGAGCATGGTGTGTCAAGCGCGTCACATGACTCGTCAAAGGTCGTAACATAATTGCTGGTGCTATATATATATATATATATATATATATATATATATATATATATATATATATATATATACATACCTTCCGCAAAGTACAACACTATTTGCATCTCACGTTTACTGATATCTTTCAATTGTTAGTAGGTGAAATGCAATCCACAGAAAAAGGATAAACAATTGTATGCATATCTATCAGTATAATCACGGAGTGTCAGGCTGGGCATCAACCAAATTGACTCTTAATATCTGTAACTGTGGCGAGGAAAGCATATGTCGCCTTGAAGAAGACAAGTCCACTTGTTGAAACGTTGGCTCCTGCTTTCATCTTGTTCTCGGTTTGCTCATCGTCTTGAATTTCCATTTCCCGCCTTCCCCATGTTTTCCCTGGGTTTGTATACATGGTATTTTAACACGCAGCCTAAAAGATTGCAGATTCTTCTCCTATATGCATAGTTGGTATATAATTGTGAATCAGCAACACACTAAAAAAACGTTTTCTTCTAGCATAACACTGAAGCATACAAAGTTGAAAATTTACTGTGCCTACCTGGGCGTCATATCACATATTTAAGAGGTGAATCATTTTCCTTTGTGTACATGTGCATTGGGCTAGCTCCCAGATCAAACTATATGTCATCAATCTGCACAGTTGGCACAGTAGGAATTCACAAGACAAATTTTACCACAGTGCACCTTGTTTACCCTTTTCTGCATTTCTGTATGCAAGACATAACACTACAATTTCCGCTGAAGATACTGTGCTTGTTGTGCAGGCCATGTTTTGATGCTAATGGATGGCACCTGTATAATAATGTAAGACTTTTGTGAATATATTGGCACAGCAGCACCTTCTGTTATTTTGTATGTATATTTCTGACCAGCAACACAACCAAGCAGAGGTATATTGTGCTGTTGGCAAAACAAGTGGCCACTTAGATTTGGCAGCTCTAGATGGGCACATCGCATCTAGTCGTTCCTCACCCCACTTTAACATTTACGTTTCACCAATGGCAAAGGACAATGTTGGATTCCGTAAAATATCCAATTTCAAACGCACTATGGATGACTGACTTTTGAAAGAACAATGAAGTGATGCCTGGAAACCTGTGTACCAACTTTCTTCCCATATTAGTTACTATAATGCCTTACAATGTGTCTTAAAATTCTTCACATGGTGCACCTAAATTTGGTGCTAGAGTGGAGAGGAGTGCAGTAGTTTGACTTTACCTAGGGTAGCAAAATGCCTCATAACACTGCTACATCAAAGTAGCAGTGTTGCAGCGCTCAACGGTGCCCTTAAAGGCATCAGTTGCGCCCATCACATAACAGGGGCAGGGGGAGTACAAACATAAATGAGATTACAAAGAAATAGTTACAACAAATAATAGGACAAAGTACAGAACAAAGGTATGCTAACATTGTTTAGGTATTAAGAAACAGAATGTAAGAAATCATAAGAATTGCAAAACAAAAGTTATGCACACAGCAAAATCAAATGTTGAAAATATGCATGCACACATAAACTACGGTATTAATACAGGTATTTATTAGTAACTCACAAAAGCAACTAAACAAGAATGTAATAAAAAAGGCAACTAATTAACAGTGCGTAGCACGTCGTAAAATTTTAATGTCAGATTCTGTGGCAATATCAGAGGGAAAGCAGTTCCCTTCAGTGATGGTGCAGGGTATAAAGGAGCATGCATATTGTAACGTGCGAGATGGTGTACGCTTGAATATGAGGTGGTGATCCCGGCATGAAAATACGACAGGTGGTGACTGAAAGAAATCATTGTGAAGAGAAGTACGATTATAAAGTTTGTCAAGCTGGCAAAGACGCACTGATTTGTGGCGAAGGGATAGTGCTTGTAAATCAGTACGTGCTTTTAATGATGACACGGAAGTGTAAGATGAATAGTTGGAAAATATGAAGGTGAGCAGCCCAGTTTTGAACAAATGCAATCTCGTCAACAATGTTTACCTGCCAGAGTGCTATATTAGCGATGCGTATTCGAGCTTTGTGTGGATTAGCGTAGTGTAAGCAAGTTTATGTATGTTGACAAAAGCATGCTTTAGGTTTAATTTGATGATGCCAAGAGAGTGGTGAGCTGCTGCAAAGATGAAGTAAATGTGGTGGTTTCATGCTAAGTCGTAATGTAAATGAAAACCTGTGCTGGTAGTTGAGTGTTAAACTGGGATCTTCGAAATAGTCGATGACTTGTGAATTAATAACGTGTTCCATAAGTTTGCGAATTGTACTGGTTAATGATATTCATTGGTGGTTAAGGGGTGATAAACACTCGCTGGATTTGTAGAATGGGATGACTTTAGCCACTCACCAGTCTTAAGAATGAACCCAGGGGGTATGTTGCGACACAAGCTGGGACACATTCTTGAGTAGCTTGTTATTAAATTTGCTGTGACCTGTTGTAGATGAAGTTTTTAATTCGTGTAGTAAGGTAAAAATGCCCGACCCACTAATAACGATTTCAGACATGTCAGATTGCATGGGGAAGTCAGGGCATGCAGTGATGTCTTCACATTTGGAAATTCAACAAAACATGTCATTTAGTAACTGCACACACTATAACTCAGGAACTACATCACCACCAGAATTAGGATTATGTCAGGCTGTGAATAGGGGTTTATTACGTGCCATAATCACTGTTATTCATAATATATCATAGCTGTAAACCTGTTGACGTGTGGATTTTAGTAGCATCTGGCATTCTTTGTCACATAATATGTATCTTTGCCATGTCTTGCATTTTTTTTTATTTGCCATTCTATAGAGCGCTTCATTTTATTTATGAGGTGCTGCAGGCGTTTATTGAATGTTTTGTTGCATCTAATGCTGAGAAAAAGGGCGAACATTTTGATAAGATTTGCAAAGGTGGCTCTAAACATAACCTAGTTCTCTTCAATAGCTCGACTGTGTCTGCAAAGGTGGCTAATTAACGATTATGCCGAGTAATGTTGGCCCTATTGTAGCACCTAATGTGTTTAGTAGTGTTTTCTTTTTTGTTAAAGAGAAGTTAAGCAGACCTACTATAACTGCATGATCAGACAGCCCGTCCAGGTGAGTAATATGCCGGAACAGATTAGAGGATCGCTGGTCGAGATGAGGAGGAGGAGGAATAAACATTTATTTTTGAAACAGTATCCCGGGTTAAGCCCCAGTTCTACTCTAGGTGGAAGGTCTCCTCATTCCAGAAACCCTCTGGCCTTCGCTGCCTCCTTGGCCCTGGCGACGAGGTGTCATTGTTGCTCCAGGCCCTCGGAGACGAGCTTGGCCTCTCACGTTTCAATGAGGTCTTCGCTTTCTTGTCTGGCGTTATATTCTTTCGGTGAAGCCGATGCGTCTGTATCTAGATGCCATGGACACTCGAGGATCAGGTGCGCCAAGGTGTATGGTAAGCCGCACATTGGGCAGTGGTATCCTTGTAGCATTGGGCATAGTCTGTGCATGAGTATTTCCTTGTAGCATTTGGTATAGTCTGTGCATGAGTATTCCGTGGGTGTAAGTGTTACTCTGTAGTCTTCTGAGTGTGGTACTTCTTCGGTGAGCTTTGGGTGAGGTGGTGGGTGCACCCTGCGTTCCAGCCTGCGATATTGAAGGATCGCTGAGTAGGTGATGGGTACGGTCTCTGCCCCTGCTGACGCAGACCGGCATCTTGAGAGTAGGAAGGGTTGGCCCGGCAGGTGTGGCCTCGGGCCACGGCGTGTGCTGATTCGTTCCCCTCCAGCCCGTCATGCCCAGGAACCCAGGTCACGCAGGTGTAGCGGATCGAAGCGCTGTCGTGCTTCAATATCTTTAGTGCTTCTGTCGACACTAGACCCTTAGCATAGTTCCTGACAGCTGCTTCAGAATCGGGAAAAACTACAGCTGCGTCCAGGCACGTGGTAGTTGCTAGGGCGATCGCCGTCTCTTCTGCAGTCTCAGAGTTTTGTGCACGGACTGTGGCAGACGCTAGCTCTCTGCCCTTAGAATCTGTGACGTTCAGGGCGTAAGCATTTCTTTGCGGGTATTTGACTGTGTCGGTGTATCTGGCATCCGGACCTTGCCTGTGTCTTTGCCGTAGGGCATCCACTTGGGCTTGTCTTCTTTCCTTGTGGTACAATTGGTGCTATGCACAGGGATTTGCAGATGTTTGGAGGAATTCTTTCTTTTCGGTTCGTGGTGGCCTATAAAGGTTTCACTGTAGCTCAGCCGTTGCAGCACTGATCTCCCGGTGGGCATGAGCTTAAGTCATTCTAACTGACTGGCTTTATGAGCTTCGGCTAATTCTTGCCAGGTGTTGTGTATGCCCGTCTTGAGAAGTCTCGTAGTCAAAGCCGTAGATGGTAGGCCCAGGGCAGTTTTGATGGCTTTGCATATTTTAATGTTAATTTTTTTCTACCTCTGATGAGATCTAGAATATTGGCCAGTGTACATGATGAACAGGTTGGGAGAGTAATGAGTTGAGGTAACATGAAGTGTAGACAGGAATGAAGGAAAATATGCCATTGAGAGTGAGCAGCCGTGACAGATTCTGTTGTCCGGTTAATAATGGAGAAATTAAAATTGCCATAAATGATCACAGTAGAATGCCAAAATAGCATATGCACTTCATTTAGAATGTTTTGAAACTCGCTTGAAAATGCACAATTTACATCCGGAGGACAGTAGTATGCACTTATGAGAACATTCTGCTTGAGCATTGAAGTGAAATGAAAATGTGCTCTAGGAATGAACGAATGCCAGTTGGAACTGCAAGAATTTATTTTTTTAAAGCTATGAGCATGCCACCTTCTATGCAGTTGCATCATTCACAACAAAAAGTGTTGCATGCAGATGTGAAAAGAAAAATTTTATAGGAGATGGTATCGTTTAGCCACGTCTTGATTAGTACAAGAAGAGATGTCACGCATGAATCAATGAGTGATGAAAGTGACGTATATTTTGACATCACACTTCAACCTCTAGTGCATAAGAATGACAGGTTTGTAGACGTGTTATGGGTGTGTGGTTGCATAAGCTGTCAGTTTCCACACTTGCATAAGATGAAGGTTTGGCTTGTCATTCCAAAGCATGCTGAGACAGACGCACTGCACAGTTTATTTCCGAGTCCCAAACATATGTGTCGTTGTTGACCAAGAGCTTGTTAAAAACCAAGCAAGCTTAGTGTGAGCTGTCTCATACTGAATACAAATTTTAAAAAATTAATAAGAAAATAAATATACCTGTCATCCTGATTGCTGATTTGCTGTTCCTAAGTGATGGAGTAGTGCAAAAGTGACATATTTTATTTGTACATATTGTACTCAACCCACTGCAACAGTAAAAAAAAGGAAAGAAAGGAAGGAAAATGTAATTATGTGAAATTATACAGATGGAGCATCCTTTCTTTTTATGCTGAAGTAAACAATCAATATATGCACATGTGAATACGATATATGTGCATGCACTAGAATAACTTTCACCAGTCATATTATGTCAGCAAGACAGCAAGGTGGGCGAATTGGTTAGGATTTATCTTAGTTTTGGTAACAGCTAGCGCAAAGGTACGATGAGTAGAAAACGTTATTAAATACACGAGCAGGGCTGTTAATGGTTTGTGAACACTTTTCTGTAACGCTATGTGTTATATCCGCGTCCACAGCGACCAGGCCGACATGGATAAGCGTAGGTTATGATTGAGCTCTCCCTTGTCATTTCACGCGCTGATAACCACGACTTATTACAATACGGCAGTTTCTTAACGTTTGCTAATCCGGCTTGAGCAAAGCTCCCGTCGTTGTGTGCCACCTCACGTCCGCCGTACGCGGTGCCGGCCGGGCAATAATAGATTGACTTTTGGATGGTAGTACGCTCGCTGCGCGAGGGCACCCCGCAGGTGAAGGGCATGGGAAAATAGCCCATTCTTACGACGCGGGGTTCGGTATGTGACCTGTGATTAGCCCGAGGGTTCAGATTTAACTGCGTAGCTGTTGCGCGGCCCAATGCTTCGCGCTGCCCGATTGTAGACGGTGGACATTGTAACATATTTTAATTTCGCTTGCGTTTCGCTCGCGCAAGAACTTTCCACGACTCGCTGACTTCCCGTCTGTCGCCAATGAATGTTCCCCGGCCAGACGCTCCTAGGTCCAAGCCCGGCCCGGGCCCGAGTCAGCAATTGCTTGGCCGCCCCGAGCATCCTTGGACCGAGTTTGGCATATGCGGCCGACAACGCTTTCTGTCTGGCCAGCGCTAGTAGTAAAATCGTGTTTTGTCAACAATTAAGTTAGCGTGTTGACGGTACGTGAAACGTCGATCGCTTCAGTATCGCAGCTCTGTTGGCATTAGCTTTTTTTTTCTTATTGTGTTACACAATAGGTGCGATTGCGATCACTTTATTCCGACGGTTATGCTATGTTATGATAGAGCAGGCAGGCCGGATCGAGATGCCGTGCTCGCTAGGGCCTTTCCTTGCCGTGCTGCGCGTACACTATCACCGATAGGTCGTTTATATGGACGGTAGGTAATAATAATAACGATAACCCCGAGAAAGGAATCCATTGACATACTGGCCCTGAAGATAGGTTCATGTTTGCTGAATCGCACCGTATGTATGTATGTATGACTCGGTCGAATTGGCACGTACAGTTGAGAGGCTCTCATGAGATATGCTCGCCGACGACATGCCGATGAAGTGCTGTTTAGTATTTTTCTCGCACACAACTATGTAAACGAACTTCCTATTAGCGTGTAGACGAATGATGAGGGCGACATATAGGTACAGTACCGTACATATTCGCCTGAAGAGGAACATTACAAATGTGCACATGGTATTCACATTTTATTAATTTAATGATGATATATATGTGGGCTGTGTGGACCTTTAGGGTGTAGTGTAATATGCAATGTAGGAATGAAGTATTAAGAACACAACAAAATTTCTTGTCATATGACCAGCTGAGTAAAATCTGCTTTTCAAGTGAACAAACATACACCGCAGGAATGCCACTTGTAGCTTTTTCAACTGAGCTACCACATTTTTATCACATATGCAGCTAGGGTATGCAATCCAATTTTAGAACATGGCTTAATTAGCAAAAAGCTTTCACAATCTTGAATACAGTTAATGCATTAGAGGTGCAGCCTTAGTTACTGTACACATTGCATAATCTGCACACTGCAGAGCATTAATTTGCATAATTTGTTTTGTACTTTCTTCTGCATGTGGCTGCAAGCCTTTGTTTTCAAGAGTGCGCCTAGGAAGAAAAGTGTTTGTGTTTGGTTTGGATGATGCACTTCGGTGGCCAAGAGAAGAAACATGCAAATTATAATATTTTTTTATTAAGATAGCTGCATTGGACCAGCAGGACCTACCTTTCATACCATGATTAGGGCAAGAGAGATGGCACCTGACAAAATCCAGAAAATGTATCATCCACTCTGAGTAATTGGTGAGCAAGCTTCAATACCATGAGGGGCCAGTGAGCCTTGGCTTTGGTATGACAGGAACAGTCTTGAAAATACCAAAACATATGTGCATAAGGGACAGGAGTTGCCTCTGTCTGAAACCCACTGATGACTCCATTATAAACGTAAGCAGCAGTGCTTGTGCCATGCCCTGCTGCTTAATTTCAGAGAGACTAAGAGATGAACGAAAGGCATAGATAGAAGCATTGAGAGGAGCATTATTTATTGCTCTTTTGCAATATCATGCTGCAATTACCACAAATTATAAACACTGCAATAGTTGTCTCTAGCTTGCTCATTTTAATAATCGTTCCATTCACAGTCTCAACTCAACAGCATAACACAACATATTAACTTATTGCGCTAAAGTCTGAGAGTGTGTTGGTTACATATACTACATTTGGTTGCATTTACGTATACTGGATGAGTGAGGGGCATATGAACACACTTAGTGCTGCTTTCCAACTGAGATTATTCAATCCATTGAGCAACCTGACTTTAAACTTTTGCAGGTGACTGTTCAAGTCAATGCACATACATTTACCCACATCTACTGTTTGTTCTATATTGATTTCTCTTTTACGAGTAATCACTGTGGATTATAAGGGATATTACAATTAAACATTGAAGGCCATAATTATGAAAATAATATGGCCTTTGAAAACAAAAAGCATAGACAGGCCATCAAAATGACAGCAAAAATAAAGAATAAATTAATTGTTTGTTTAAAAAGAAGCCTAATAAGCTTATTAAATCACCCATGACATGCCTCTTAATTGGCTCTTGAAAGTTGAGCTCCAAGACTGGCATGCTGTGTATATCACTGACAGTAAGCACCAGACTAGCAATACCAGAGTAACAGGGGAATCACCCATTGCAATCACCTCTGAAAATTTAGTAAATGGAGTTAGAGAGCTCTTCTAAATCACCTTTCTAGCAGCGGAGTAACACTGTACCATTTTGGAACAATACATTTGTGTTTCTCTGACATGACCCAAATACCTCAAATGGATCCCAGCACATATGGCAGAAGTAACCATGAATGGCCCTCCCAACCTCAATGAGAAGGCCGACCGAGCCGCGCGAGAACTAACCCACCGCGTCTCGGACAGTGACGGCACAACACCCCGCAACCCCCAGGGAAAGCGGAAGGACTGCGGGAAGGCAACAACAACGAAGTAGCGATACGAGACAACAGGGACAGACTGGTCACGTACCACGACATACTGACACACTATACGAAACGAGGAGAAACATACCCACAACCCCGCAAACAACTCGACAGGTTTCAAGAAACAGATTGGAGGAGGTTGCAAACCAGAACATTCCGAAACCCAGTACATTTAGACAGAGTAAATTCAACACAATACCCAGACGCGAGCTGCAAGCTCTGCAAGCACGAACCTGCAGACAATGCACAGATCTCATGGAAGTGCACACAGATCAGATCGATATATCTAGTGGACAAGATAGAACAGGACCTTCTCGAGGAGCGATAGCTAAGCGCTCTGACTAGCTCGGAACTACACGACCAACTATAGGCTATCCGGTGGGCCCGGGCAGCAGTGGAAAGGCTATGCCTCACCGCACATAATGCCCGGGTGGCCTGAGCCTGGGCTGGAAACCTTGCAGATCCTTTTCTCATTAAAGTTATTTCCGTACGTCCCTCCCTGGTTCAAAAAAATTTACCTTCCTAAACGCCATGTGCATCTTTAGAGGCATGACTTATAGAGATACACTGGCAATTTAATCTCTCCCCCATGGATGCTAAAAAGTCTCAAAAGGCAAAATGCTACTCGCTGATAGATGCTTCATATCAAAGAACATTTGCCCTTTTTACACACAATGCTTTGTTTAAGGTCACATTCAGAGCAAGTGAAAAGCACAATTAGGCCTATAATTCCCTGCCTGTAATGATACTTTGTACAAACTTGCTGTGAAACAGTATTGCATGAAGCTACACTGACTCTCTACAACTACAGAAGATTACTCTTTTCATTCAGGCAGCAGTGACATTTCTTTCCATTCATAATAAGTGAGTCAAGATGCCTGTGCTCACATTATTAAAATTACGTATTTCCTGATAATAAATTGCAGTTAAGAATATTGCGTCCTTGACAGTGCTTGCAAAATTGATGCAGCAATGGCTGTCAAACTTGAGCGTAAAAGCATGTGTCGCATCAGAGCAAACTTTTCGGGGTAGAAAGACTGTAAGTGAGCCTGGCACAAGAGGTGCGGGTAGATACATGTTCTTGATGTTGTTGTGTTCTTTGTTATCTGCCATGGCATTGAAAAGGCCAAAGATGTGTCCCTGTACCTAGTGTAAGCAAGCATTAAAAGTGAGTAGTTGTGAAGCTTGTGTATCTTCTGACAAAGCTATGTGGCTTTACTGTCTTGCTTCAGCTGCTAAATGGCACTCAAGGAATTGGTGTGTCTGTATTTGGGTGAAGTTTGATAAAAATGAGGCTGCCTCATTGGTGTCATGTGTGACTTTACCGTGTACCAGCCCCGTTCTGCAGACTCTTGTCATGTGTGGTATGAAGCTCAAGTAGAGTTGCAGACATCCATTGTAGATTCCTTATTTTTATAAAGAGGGAAGTACTTAATGCTGACTGATACTATGCTTCCATCTCTTGTAATAGCAGCGTCTGTACAAAATACATTGGTCCAAAGGAACATCAGTGTACAGCCGTGCCATGGCCTTAAGTCTGTTCTTGCACCCAAGCAATCAGAAGTGACTGCAACATGCAACCTCTTTAATTCAAATGCTCATTCACATTGAATTAGCAATGCAGCCGTGGTGTTCACCTGGGCATGTTCTTGAGCGAACAGAGGGAGAGCAGCTATTGCCCTCATCACGTTCTGAATAATGATCTCAATCTGGTCCCTCTGCTTCAGTGAGGGCCAGTAAAACTGAGCCTGATAAATAATATGTGGCTGGAGTACAGACCAAACAGCATTACTGGCTATTTCGGTACAATCTTCTCCACATTTAGATGCAATCATTCATATCAGGTGGAAGGTTGACATTGGTGTCTTCTTTATTTTGCCTAGCCAATTTGATCTTGTTCCGGATTCGCGAACATCGAGACCAAGGATCCGTACTTCTATTTCTTGTAACAAGGACCAGTGCCGGTAGCCAGGAATATATTGGTGCTTGTGTTGGGGGAGGGTGAGCATTGTCTGCACATTGTCCTATGCCAGGTAAACAGACATGTTGGGTTCGGGGGCAAGGAGTTACGTTCCCGGTGTAGAGCATGCTGCAAAGCAATGCCGGTCTAGCCTGGTGTGGTTGGAAACGCCTTTCTCAAACTAATTGCCAATAATTGTTAGAAAGCTATATTGTGGCTACTTTTCCTTGCAGCAAGGTGTGTATTGTCCAAAATGAGTGATGCACGAATGATGGATGTCGTTGCACCTATTGCTGCCTGCAAATGTGAGCCACCATTCAGGAGCACAGCAGTACTGGACGGTAGTGCTAGTAAATTTACATAATTAGCAAGGCTTCAATATGCATACCCTGGAGTTAAATGTCATTTTTGATTAAAATGGCTGTGACATATGAGTAGGCTTTGTTTTTTGTGGCCATTATCTTGCTTTCGCGCACCCCCTGGATGGGCTGTATTATTCTTGCATCCCTCTGACAACAAACATTTGCTTGTGAGTACTTCTTGCTACCTTTATTACTGAATTCTTTTCTTGATACTCAGATCCCTGTCTTTGCAATGTGGCCTCTGGCTGTTTATGTTCTTAGGAATGCAGACTTGTATGATGTTAACATATCTGAAAAGAAGCAGTATACACACTGAATACTTGAATGATAGAAAGCCACTGCTGTAAAATTATTGGTCAATCTCGGAAAGGGTCCCCTGAATTGGCCACAATTAATAATTTACTGAAGCTATAAAAGCTGCTTTTCTGAATAAATTTTCCAAGACAAATACAGCAATATGCATGTCATGTTTGACGAGAATTCACAATTACCTGAAGCATATTTGCTTTGAGAATTAGTCCCAGGTGCCACAAGCACACTTGATGCAGAAGCTTGAAAGCAGTACAGTGACAGCCACACACCTCTACCACGTGGAATAAAAAAAATCCCAGACGGTAGCACACTACTCACCCAGTTAGAAAAAAAAAACACATGTTGTCATTTATTGAAATTGCTCTTTATTTTTAAAAGTTCAATTCAGAACAAGTTACTACAGAGTGTATTAATGTTTATGTCGGTTTCCATATTACATACCCCTCTGTGGCAACAAAATGCTGCACATACGCAATCAGTCATGCATGCCCTCCTACAAAGAGTGAAATGGAAACTGAGTGAATCAAGTGACATGTGGCTCATTTGTAGTTGTAGGTAAACTTGATGGCTGATAGCACTAAGGGCAAGTAATAGTAGTATTAAGTTTATTTCTCTTAGTGGTTTGGGCGGTCGGTGCGTCCCTCAGGCCAGGGCTCCACTGATCTCTGTGGTTTGCTGGGCTTGATCGAGAAGAGCTCTCTGGCTCTCTACATCTTCACTAGCAAGCCAAACATCCCAGTGCCTGTTACTTGGCACTTACGCCGTAAGGGGCTATTTGGAATTTGGAGGCTGTAGTTTATACGTTCATGTTACGTGGGCAAGAGTTGGCAGCTCCTCGCACCAAGAACACATACTTTCATAGAATGCAGGGTGTACCTTAGTGAGTATTTGTAGGTGTAGATATGTGTTAGTCTGTACACAGCGCGAATCCCTGGCCTGTTCTTCCAGAAGGTTGGAGTGCGGGCGGCTGTATTTTTGTCTCTCTTTTTTCTGGTTTTCGAAGGTGTCGTGTGGGTCAATGGGAGTTCCTTGAAAGGACTGACTAGTGCTCGGATGCTTATTGCTCGAGCAGTTCGGTCCACCCTCTCATTTTCCTCGAGTCCAGAGTGCGCCGGGCACCAAATTACCACCTGGTGCAATTCTGTGAATTTTGTATGGGACGGTACCCGTCATGCACGAACAGCATGCTGCCTTAGAGTCCATCATGGCCAATGCAGATTGTTTCTTTTGCTTCTGCATCTCGAAAGGCCAGCGCTATGGCTGCTGCCTCCACGGTGCAAGTTAAAGGGTTCCGAATGGAAGTTGTTATCCCTGTGGACCAATTGAAGGCTACTATTTTGAATTTGTCTGTTGCCACTCTACATGCATCTGTGTAGTATACATCTGGATTTTTCACATTTCTTTTGTAAAGCCTTTGATTGCGCTTTTCTTTTCTTTGGTGGTGTTCCGTGCACATATTCTTTGGGATTCGTGAAACTAGAATTTCCTCTCTTGTTTGTCTGGGTAGCAAAACTGTTTTTTCTCAGCCATACTGCGCTATCAGGGGATATCCTGCCTTTTGTAACAGAGCCTTTCCTTGTTTTGTAGAATTCAGATGTTCTCTCTGAGGCATGACCACATGCCGTGTCATGTTCTTCATATGTGTTGTGAATACCAAGAGCCTCCAGCTTTTTGGCACAAGTGTTTCTGGGAGCCCTAGCTGCCCTGATGATGGAGCTCACTTTAGACATTTCAGCCTTATTTAGTTTTTGAAAGGGGAGGCTATAGGTCACCCTGCTAATAATTAATGCTCGCACAAGTCTGACTGCCTCCGCTTCTTTGAAGCCTCTTTTTTGTTTTGTGACTCTGTGGATCATTTGTGCCACATTCCTTGTTCTTTGTCTTAATGTTTCTAGCATGTGTGATGCCCTGCTGTTGTCTTGGTACAAAAACTCAGAATACATTCAGGTATGTGGACACCAAGGGCAAGAAACAAGGAAGGAAATTGGGATTGGCTGGGTGGTTTCTTTTGATGCAGTGAAACGTAACTAAAGTCCAAGTATGCATTCACACGACATCTGCACATGAACACGTTACTAAAATACACCAAAGCCTGACCAAGCAAACAAATTCACAGGCCTATTTGAATTTATTCCGTTTGTCCTTTTCAGCACTGGTCAAACGTGCAATACATGACTATGAAAACACAGTTAGTGTCTGTATACAAAAAAAAAGAAATTGTAGGCTGTAACTGCCTGAAACTGTGATTTCTAATGCACAAACCTTTGTGCATAGACAACTTGATACAAGGAAGTGCTGGTACAGATTTCCCAGTGAAAATGCATGCAGTTTGAAGCTTATTTCACAAAACTGACAAAATGAACATAATTGTGTGCACACACTGCGTGCCTCCATTTAACACAGAAACAGGCTGGCTGTTCGCATTGTTCATGCTGCATAACAGTAATTTGCCGCCTTAAAAATAATGTTGCTGTGACGCAAATCGCTCCCAGTTGAAAAAGACAACAGGAATTCCTGTCGCAACTACGGAAATTTCTGTTGTACGACAGAAGTTCCTGATGTTTCTGTAGTTGCGACAGACATTTCTGACATTACGACATAAATTCTGATGTCCCAACAGAATCATCCTGTCGTGAAGACCAAGAGTTCTGAAGTCGCAACAACAACTTTCTATCGCAACAGCGATTCTGACGTCGCAACAGGAACTCTCTGTCGGGACTGCACATTTTCGGTCGTGGCGTTAGAAATGTGCCACTTTCTGTCGCAGCGACATAATTTCTGACGCCGCGACAGAAGCGCTTTCAATCGCGACGCTTTAAAATTGTATGTCAATTTCGCATCGGTGGTGTACCCTGTACTTTTCTCTTGCGCGGTATTCAATCGTGCTTCTCTGAAGCCGGCAATGCTGATAGCACAGACACCGGTATTAAAGTCGACGTGGCCAATTGTTATAATTGTGCCGTGACGACGAAGCACCATAAATGCCCTACCGGCCTCCTCAAAATCGGCCGCTGATGAAAATCATATCATCTGCGGGAATGGCTGCGTATCCGTTTTGTGTTATTTGGTAAGATGTGGCACACAGGCCTGTGGACTTACATGTGCCGTTACACTGACACAGTTAACTTCCCAGAAATATTGCATAAGCTTTTACAAAGCGAAAAAGAAGTTTTGGGTTGTTCCACAAAGTTGCGTGAAAAGCTGTCTCGCTCGGGTCTCATTATTCTGGTACAGCGCTGCCGAGAGATGCCAGTATGCTGTCAGAATGAACAATCATCCACGAATGTTTATGTAGCTATCTTGCATTGAACACAGAATTATATGCGCGCTCAAAAGTGCAGAGCGAGAGACAACTGTCGAAATTAGCAGTAACAACCTAACAGTGTCCCCGGTCACCGTTGTCTATTTCTGTATTTCTTATTTAATATGGATATCCTACAGCAAAATCGATGTTCTAGCACTACACAATGTACCTGTCGATGGTAAGAACACTTTTACTTTTCTAGAGATGCGGCAGTTGACGCGGTGAAATGAAAGCGCATGTTGACTCTTAAAATGCAAATATAAACATAAACGCAAAGTGTCTGTATAGCTGAAATATGCACGAAGGGCGCATATTCGGCGTGGCGTAGTGGTAAGATGCTGGGCTCGGGATGCCTTAGTCCGGAGTTCGAATCCCCTGCCGGGAGTTTTTTTTTTTCTTTATTTTTTTCTTTTTTCTACAAACAAATTTACATAGCCTTACAGAGGTCTCTGTCAATTTTTCATTGAATATTGATCAAGAACTGCAGGAGGTCACACTACGGACAACAGACCGACAGACTAAAATTTCCTGTTGTGTGAGCTGTTACAACCTATATCGACACTTAAGGCGAAGTGGTTATCAAACACACCTGATGACGAAACTCCAATACTCTTTGACCCGCCGTGGTTGCTATAAGCGTCCTTGGAGTTGTGCTTAGTATTAAGCACGAGGTCACAGGAACAGATCATGGTTCTGACACGTAAAACACGACAATTAAATTGAAAAAGAGAAAGAAAAAAGTTGAAACGTCTCTTTCTTGTGCGGCACTGGCTTCTTGAGTTTTATTGAAAGGACCGGTAAGTCTCAACACCGCGACATAAAAGGTGTGAGCATTATGCGCATAGCGCAATGCTTCCGCGCCGTACTCACCATCGCAGCTTGAAAAGGCCGCGTCAAACATGAGGCAACTGGGCAAGCGGTAATCCGAAACGCGCCGTTTCCAAAGCAGTCGACACCGTACGCGGTCCGATTTTGTGAGGACTGTGGGTGAGGTTTCACTAGCCGCTGTCATATCGTGGCGCAGGAGGGAATCCGAGCACGGCCGTGCGAACCACAAAAGTGTATTGTAGTACACAGATCACGTCAAAGCGATGACTACGCGGTGGCCGATCACCGCCGTGCTGCGCAGTGGGGCAGGTAGCTTTCTTGTGAGGTTCCACACTACACGAAACACTCTCCGACGGCCGCCAAAATTACCTCATAAGCACGCATATAGACACACACGCAGAACTACGATGAGCAAAACAGGTGCCGTCACCGGCGCCGACGACGGTGGCGCTTTGCGGGCTTTGCCTTCAGTTTCACTTTTAGTTGATGGGAAGACGAACAGAAGCGAGGACATTCTGCGGCCTAAGCCGTCGAAGTTTTGCATGGTCTCGCTTCCGAAGACAGCTCGTCAGATGCCGACCGGGGGTTCTGGCAGCGCGACAGGACATTGTGGTCGACGAGGCGAACAAAGCGTCTATTATATCGCCCTAAATAAGTTGGTTTGCACTCCGGAAATGTATAAATTTGCAGAAAGAAAAAAAAGAGAAAAAGAACCACTTGGACAATATATCTCTCCTTTCTCGTTTCCTTCTCACAGATGTGTAAAAGAAAAGAAAATAACGCATAAAATAAGAAACAGAACTCCGTTTACGCTAAAGGGAGGCCTGTATCTTCTAAACTCCCTCTTAAAAAGGATGTAGAATTGAGGTTCTGTCTCCTTCTTTCATCCGCATTTTGCGAGGGAGAGAAATGGAGGACGCTGAGCATTTCTACACCACTCTAAGGGAGCACGGTTTTCAGGCACGTAGTCTCAAGGGAGGTCACATCCCTTAAAATGCCTTTTTCGGCTCATTTCCGTTTACAGTGTAGCACAGGACGTGCCGGCTTTTTAGCATTGTATATGCTTCTTTTGTCCTCCTAACTTCACTGAGCCCTATTATATCCCATTTACTGACCTCTAATTCATCCAATAGCACTACTAGACTCGCCTCACTAGGTAATGTTCTAGCGTTGAACGTTGACAGGTTCAAATTCCAATGACGGCCTGTCCGGCCTGTCTGTCTTGCACGTGGGGTGCTCTATATCTAGCGATCATCAACCAGGCTGTTTGTCTGGTGCAGTATTTGCATGCAATTGGGTTTCAGATACACCTTGATCCGCAAGACTGAAACGTGTCTGCACCAAAAATATGAAACTGTTTCTCAATGACGCATGACTTCCTCTAAGCTGTCAGTGCTGTAATAGTACCATCTGTTTTTTTTCGCCGAGTGCTGCAATGTTTCTGAATAACTGACTGCATTTGTAAAATGTCGAAGTGTTGCCTGCCAATCAGTCTAATTAAGACGTCGTGTTGTAATATCATTGACGAGGTTCCCTGTTGCCTTAATTATCACCCTTGGTGTATCTGGCTCAACACGGCCTGCAGCCGAAGGCTTTTTGACCATTTGTTAGGCGCAACCTCGATACTTGCCTTTGATGGCATGAATGGTCTTCTTATATCTATTAGTCTACTCTGTGCTATATTCATTAACAAATATAAGCCGACGGAATTCGAAGCACCATGCAAGTCACAGGAACCTCCCTTCCTGTGACACCGCCGATAACGGTCATTTGCAGCGCCCAAGCAAAGCGTCCAACTATCAGCTGACTTCACCGGGGTTCAGCCACTGACGCACTTGTAATTCGGGCGTGCGATTTATGATTGTGCGCCGATGCGTCGCTCCAACACCCGGGCGAGCGAGGCGTAGCAAGCCAGAGCGGCTCATTCATTGCCGCCTCGTTCACCGAGCGGCCGGAATGTTGATGAGGAGTGCCTATTCACTATTCATCAAGCGGACGGACGCAGGCTCGTCCCCGAGGTCGCTTTCTAGCCGGCCGACTTCCAAAGAAGCGGAATTTCGGAGCTCGCTTGGAAAGGAAGGAAACGAAAAAGACAAGTACGTGACAGAGTCGGTCGACTTCCTCGCATCAAACATTACGCATTGATTAAATAAACCACTGGACACCTGAGCCAGTGGCTCTGTGCTTAAGTGCCTCAGAAGTGGCCTTCCATTTACATGGGCGGTTGTTTAAATATGATGTTAAACATAGTTTTCACAATAGTCGCACAATACATCCAAAATATATTTACACACAGGCAAACTGCTCCGGCAAGAACAAAAATTTTTAAATGAAATGTGGGTGAAAAAGAAATTGTCATGTATCCCTAAGTTGTACGTACTGGGGAGGCCCCCATGGGTTTCTCATAAAGAATTAGGCTATATGTCCTTCTCCTATTTGTGACGGTGCCGTTTCATGTTTCAGAATATGCAGTCTCGAAACCCATCTGTAGTCTATAATTTAAAATCTGCTTTCATCTACGGAGAAGGCAACACTATTTTTCTTAATATTGAAGAATATTCTATCGTATCTATAGAAGATGTGCGATGCCAACGGAGTGGCGTAGGCGGTACAGGATTTCATCATTGGTGTTCATGACGACTTTTTCAAGAAGGAAAGTATGTTCTTCAAACCCGTATGGAGTTCCAGAGGACTGATGTACATATGATACGCGCCGGACTATTCTTGAGACCGTGCTAGCACGCATACCCATTACGGTTTGCAGTTCTTCGCTGCTCTTGAAGAATTTGGTTTCACCATTGCAGACAGCAGGATTAAGGCAGACGATGGGTATAATTTTAAAATTTTACATATTTACGCGTGTACTTTATCTGGGGACACGTTTTATCGCCTAACAAATGTTATCGCACAGCGCGGGTCGCGCCTGCATGTATCCGAAGTCTCTGGAAAGCTATCGATGCTTCTATCTGCTGTCTGTTGTCGCCGAACCTTGTGTTATCTGATTTCATCGTTTGATGCGAATGGTGTAGAACTTTGTAGAAGGCATGCAGATCCCAAAGATTAATCTGGAACATTCGACGACTCCTGCATAAAAGCCGACGCGCTTGACCCGCTGATCAGGTTTTCGACGATCGCCGACTGTCTTCGCCGCTGTCGCCGTTCTTTGAGTGTACCCTGTTTTTGAAGGCCCAAGTTCGCCCAATAATACGCTCGACTGCATGGAGGGAAAACTGAAGTGTTGCTGACAAACTTCAGTCAGGAGTTCAAGCACATCAACAAGGGCACGACTATCGCGTACAACGAGGAAATTCTGGAAACCTGTAATGCGTTTCTCCTCTCTGATTCCGCCGAATCTACCCCGACGACCATGGTTCCCGAACCAGACTATGACATTAATCCAAGTCTCCCCGTGATTAAGCAACAGCCGCTCAGAAGTCTGCTCCAACGATACAAAGGCTGCTTTTCGACGTCATCGAGGATTCGACAAACACCAGTCGCCAATTATCGCATAATCACAGAGGAGTGCGCTCGAACACTCCGCCAGAGCCCTTACCGAGTTTCGCCGTGAGAATGTGAAGCTATAAGACAACAAGTAGACGAAATGCTGCGCGACCACATCATCCAGCCGTCGAAAAGCCCGTGGGCCTCCCCTGTTGTCTTGGTGAATAAAAAGGACGTAACCTTACGTTTCTGCGTCAATTATCGCCGACTGAACAAAATCACGAAGAAAGAAGTATACCCCACACCACGGATAGACAACGCATTAGATCGGCTCTACAAGGCCAAATACTTCTCGTCAATGGATCTCAAGTCTGGCTACTGGCTAATAGAAGTCGACGAGAGAGATCGCGAAAAGACCACCTTCATCACTCCAGAAGGCCTCTACGAGTTCAAGGTCATGCCATTCGGACTCTGCTCGGCGTCTGCAACCTTCCAGCGCGTGATGGACACGGTGTTAGCAAGATTGAAGTGGCAGACCTGTCTTTTTTACTTGGATGACGTCGTCGACATCACCGAAAATTTCGACGATCGCCTTAGGCGCGTTGCGACAGTACTAGAGGCCATCAAGTCATTAGGGCTCACTCTGAAGCCAGAAATGTGCCGCTTCGCCTACGATGAGCTTCTGTTCCTAGGCCACGTCATCGGCAAGTCTGCAGTCCACCCCGACCGGCAGAAGACCGCTGCCATCGCAAAGTTGCCGCAGCCCATCGACAAGAAGGCAGTGCGTATATTCCTTCGCATGTGTACCTACTACAGGTGATTTGTCAAGGACTTTTCACGCATCGCTGAGCCGCTGACACAGCTAACTAAATGTGACGTCGAGTTCAAGTGGGAAACGCCGCAGGCCGACGCATTTCCAGAACTCAAACGACGCTTTCAGTCGCCGCCCGTACTTGCGCACTTCGACGAGCACGCCGATACCGAATTCCACACTGACGCCAGTAGCCTGGACCTCGGTGCCGTCCTTGTCCAGAGAAAAGGTGGACATGAACACGTGATAGCTTACGCCAGCCGGTCATTGTCAAAAGTGGAAGGCAATTATTCTACAACCGAAAAGGAATGCCTCACCATTGTTTGGGCTACAGCAAAATTTCGCCATTACCTATATGGCAGGCCAATCAAAGTCGTCAGCGACCATCGCGCCTTGTGTTGGCTAGCGAATTTAAAGGATCTTTCAGGACGGCTTGCGCGGTAGAGCCTAAGACTGCAAGAATATGATATCACTGTAACCTATAAGTCCGGACGAAAACAGACTGATGCCGATTGCCTATCACGCACCTCACTTAACTCGCCGCCGCAAGATGACGAATATGACGACGCTTTCCTTGGCATTTTAGGCGCGGAAGACTTCGCTGAACAGCAGCGAGCAGACCTGGAGTTGAAAAACCTCATCGAGTATTTGGAAGGGCACACCGACGTTGTCCCTAGGGCATTTAAGCGAGGATTGTCTTCGTTGTCGCTTCAAAACAACCTACTCGTAAACCAGAACTTCTCACTAGTGCGCGCCAACTACCTTCTTGTTGTCCCGTCAGGACTGCGTCCAGTAGTATTGCACGCCCTACATGACGATCCGACCGCTGGACACCTCGGATTTTCCCGGACACTACGAGCATACAGGAAAGGTATTATTGGTCGCATCTACCGCCGACGTAGCCCGTTATGTCAGAACATGTTGAAACTGTCAGCGACGCAACACACCACCGACAAGGCCAGCCGGATTACTACAGCCAATGGAGCCTCCTTGCCGACCATTCTAGAAGATCGGGATAGACTTGTTGGGACCGTTTCCGACTTCAACAACCGGAAGTAAGTGGATCGTCGTGGTTACGGACTATTTCACCCGCTTCGCTGAAACTAAAGCTCTACCGAAAGGTAGCGCAGCCGAAGTGGCAAAATATTTTGTCGAAAGCATCCTGCTGCGACATGGCGCCCCAGAAACCATCATCACCGACAGAGGAACGGCCTTTACAGCGGAGCTCACCAAGCCATTCTACAGACGCACGCACTATTCTAGGTATTTTACCCTATTTTCCCGAATAGTCCCCACACCAGTTCAGATATTTGTCGTGTTGCAGCACTAAATTTCAAATTCCCCATTCGCAGAATTCGTCTGCCTGAGTGCGGAACCACGGTCGGGCTGCTGTCTCTCCGCTAAGCCCCGGTAGCACAGGACGTGTGCCCGCTTTTTAGCATTGTATATGCTTCTTTTGTCCTCCTAACTTCACTGAGCCCTATTATATCCCATTTACGGGCCTCTATTCCTCCAATAACACTGCTAGACTCGCCTCACTTGATAACGTTCGAGCGTTAAACGTTGCCAGGTTCAGATTCCAATGGCGGCCTGTCCCCACCCAGAGATTCTTAGAGCCCTCTGCTGCGCCACAGGTCTGACCGCCGCTGTGGTCAGTTGCTTCGCAGCTGCTGGGGACTAAGGGCGGGGATTGATTGTTGTTTTCATATAGGAGGTTGTGGCCAAGTACTCTACCAGGGTGGCCAATCCTGCTTGGTTAGGGAGTGCGTTACCGGTTCTGTTCACCGGGATCAGGCCGCACACCAGGCCTGTTTAGGCAATATTATCAACACGCGGATCCTTTTTTCTTTTTTTTATTCCCGTGAGAAATTGCGCGGTACCGGGATTTGAACTTGGACGTGAGGCGGATTCTCTACCTCTATGCCACCGCTGCACCGCTTCAAGAGTGTGTGGAACACTCTTTCATAAACGTATAAGGACTTCAGAGGCGAAGCTATGTGAGCAACTGCCTATTCAAGTACTGCCTTGGATAGAAAACTGTGAAATCATCGTTGTGTTGTGGTTATTGATTGCATTTTATTTTTTATTGATTTAATTGTTTTACCATAATCAGTTATATATTTTTACTTTCGGCTGCATACTATACAGAAGTGGAATCACCGAAGGGCTCGGTATTCTAATCCGCGCAAAAAAAGAAACCCTGTTTAACAGAACATAAGGCAATGCAATCTCACAATCGCGTTTCAGCGATCACTCGCAGTACATTTTTGCAACTGTGCGCAGTGACAATTGATTTCTTAGACGAGTTACATACGTAGTGCAGTGTGAAGAGACTGAATTATTGCATACATGCGTGCCATACAATACAGGGAAACAGCCTAGAGAGTGATAGGACAAGGGAAAGCTTTTTAGAAACTGCCTTCTTTCTATCTCCGCTAGTGTGTGTCCCCACAGTATTGTGCTAAGGACCTCTTAATGATTTGCAGATGCTTTCTCAGGATGAGATGAATAAACATGACTGTTATTCTGGGGAAGATGAGATTACAAGCGACCTAGACATACAATGATTAGCCGAAGGAACCGCAAGCTAATAAGTAATGCATGAGATAGACTGCTGAGACTATATCTTCACAGAAACTGGGAGCTGTACGCAAGGCGTTATTCTCTCTCCTGTCTCACTTCTGTCATTGTGGACTTGGCATTGGTCCTGAAATTTATATAATCTAGCTTTCGAAAGTTGCACAACTGCACCTAGTCCCAGTGGCTGCAGGCCATGCAGTCAGTGCATCGGCGTGAGTGCAGCACTCGGTACTGACAGCAACTACACGATTTGGAGGAGCTTGTTCCTAAATGGTAATGTCTAAGAAGTGGCAGTGCTGATAAACCTGTTGGAATTGTTTTCTTTTTCCGTTTGTTACCTCTTGGCGCTGGTTCAAGTTACATTTTTTTACAAGCCTTACGACTGCCAGCATGCTTGGAGCTGTATGTCGTCCTCGTCACTGTGTCAACCTCAAGGTACTTTGTTGAGCATATAAATATAACATACCAAGACCTGCAGGAATACCACACTTAGCTATAAAGCTTTTCATAGTTGTCAAGCAGCTGGCGATTTGCAGAATACAACCTTTTCACACTATGGACAATGTTTATCCGATTCTTTAGGCTTACACGACCTAGAAAACGAGGAGTTCGCAGTAGCTTTTAATACCTGCACCATTTTTGGACGGCTGTGACCCGTTTCTGTGAACGTCACTGATCCGTAATTTATTGTCACAGAGGCCTATCGAGTAGAGATTTTTCTAGCCTACTCTCAACGGTTTCGCAGCAAATCATTTGCAGTGGATAAAGCTTCTCGCGACCTTGACTGAAAAAGAAGTAAGCGCTGCGAGTAACTCAACAAAAGACAGCAAACCTCAAAACTGGCAGTTATATGAAACCGTTACGGAAAATAAAAATCCCACCACTTTAATACTCAGAGCATCATCATTCGCGCCAACATCATCATCAGCTTATTTTATGTCTGCTGCAGGACGAAAGCCTCTCCCTGCGATCTCCAATTACCTCTGTCTGGCGCCAGACGATTCCAATTAGCCCTCGCGAATTTCCCGATTCCATCGCCTAACCTTGTCTTCTGTAGTCCTAGAGTGCGCTTCCCTTCTCTTGGCATACATTCTCTAACCCTAATGGCTCACCAGTTATCGAACCTACGCATTACATGACCTCCCCAAGCTTCATATTTTTGCACTTAATGTCAATTAGGATATCGGTATACCCGTCTGCTCTCTGATCCAAACCGCTCTCTTTCTATCCCTTAACGTTATGCCTAGCATTCCTCGTTCCATCGCTCTTCTCGCGGTACTCAACTTGTTCTCACGTTTCTTTGTCCGTCTCTAAGTTTTTGCCCCGTATGTCAGTAGAGGTAATCGTACACCTTTATGATTGTACTGATGAGTACTGATCGTACACCTTTCTTTTCAGTGATAATGTTAATTTTCCAGTCAGGAACTGAGAATGTCTACCGCATGCGCTCTAATCTATTTTTATCCTTCAGTAAATTTCCTACTCATGGTCAGGGTAATTTACTAGGCAAACATACTCCTTCACAGACTACAGAGGCTGACTGGTGATCCGGAACTCCGGTTCACTTGCCCGGCTATTCATGATTATCTTTGTCTTCTGCGTACTAATCCTCAACCCCACTCTTACACTCTCTCTGTTGACGTCCTCAATCATTTGTTGCAATTTGTCTCCAGGGTTGCTGACACAGGACAATACCATCTGGAAACCGAATGTTGCTGAAATATTCTCCGTTGGTTCTTACTCACAAGCCTTCCCAGTTTAATAGTTTGACTACTTCGTCCAAGCGCGCATTGGAGAGATTGTGTCTTCATGTTTGACCTCTTTCTTTGTAGATATCTTCGTGCTTTTCTTGTGGATAATTAAGGTAGCTGTGGAGTCTGTAGATATTTTCAAAAATATTTAAATAAGCGGACTGTACTTCGTCATTGCTGTAATGCTGGACTGCTGGTATCTTTGCTGAATCAAATGCATTTTCATCATCTATAAAAGCCATATAGGGAAGCTGATTACATTCTGCAGATTTTTCGATTGCATTGTTACTGACATGGGTGTGATTCATTGTAGAGTACACCTTCCTGGCGCCGTTATGTTGCTTAGGTTTAGCGTTGGCCTCATTCTATTGGAAATTATCTTCTTGAATACTTTTCATAATACTGGGAGTAAGCTAAGGTTCCTATAATGTTTCAGTTCTTTAACGTCTCCTTTCTTGTGGATTAGTGTAATGTTTGCATTCTTCCAGTTTTCTGGGACCCTTGCAGTCGATAGACGCTTCGTACAAAGAGCCGCCAGTTTTTCAGTCATTATGTGTCCTTCATCCTTGATTAAATCGACTGTTATTCTATCTTCTCCTGCCACTTTTCCCCGTTTCATATCTTGCAAGATCCTTCTAACCCCATCGCTTCTTATAGAAGGAGTCTCTACAAATTGTTCGTTACTTTGATTGGAAGTATCGTGTATCCGGTGGGAACTGTACAGGTCAGTATAGAATTCTTTCGCTCCCTTTATTATAACTTCGAGATTGCTGGTGATATCACCCTGCTTATCATTCATTGCATATATCTTGATTTTTTCCTATGTGAAGTTTCCTTCTCACTGATTTCATGCGGCGTCCATTTTTTACCGCTTCGTCAGTCTTTATCAAGTTGTAATTTTGAATATCCCTTATGTTCTTCTTGTTGATCAGTTTTGACAGTTCCGCGAGTTCTATCCTATCGCTTGAGTTGAACATTTTCATTCTTTGTCGTTGCTTTACTGGGCACTTTGTTAATTTGAAGAGCTTCCGTGCTGGTTGCCTTGGTGCCTTAGGTTCCATTTCAATTGCTGCCTCTCAAGCCAGCCTACTTGCAGTTTCATTCATTACCTCTATGTCCTCAACTCTCTTTTCTAAGCCTACATATTTGTCGCAAGTAGCAGCCCGAATTGGTCTGATTTTACTCTTACAGCGTCTCACGTTGGTCTGTTTCTTCCTGACCAATTTTACTGTTCGTCTATTTAAATTGTGGTGAATCCTAGACCTCACAAACCTATGATCACTGCACTTTACTCTTCCTAATATTTCACCATCCTTCACTATTCTGGGACCGGGAGAAAGTAAAAAAATATATTTCATTTCATGTTTCACCATTACGGCTTCTCCAGGTCTACTTTCTGTTGCTACGCTTCTTGAAGAATGTGTTTATTGGTCAAAACTTATTACTTTCCGCGAGTTTGACCAGGATCTTTCCTCTAGCTTTCCTAGAATCAACGCCAGTGTTGCGAAGTGCTTGTTCACCAAACTGCTTTTGCCCCTCTTTTGGATTTAAGTCGCCCATTATTACTGACACGTGTACTTGTTTGCCTTTATGGGGCGAGACGTTTCACCTCCTAACAAATGTTATCGTACAGCGCAGGGCGCGCCTGCATGTATCGGAAGTCTCTGGAATGTTATCGATGCTTCGATCCGCTGTCTGTGACCGAACCTTGTGTAATCTGATCGCATGTGTGCGCGACGCGAATAATGTAGAACTTTATAGAAGGCACGCGGGTCCCAGCGATTACTCTGGAACATTCGACGACTGATGTATAAAAGCTGACGCGCTTGACCCGCTTATCAAATTTGCGACGATCGCCCACCGTGTTCGCCGCTATCGTTGTGCTATAAGTGTAGCCGGTTTAGTGGGCACAGGTTCGCCCAATAAAGGTTAGTTCTGTCTTTCACAGTATTGCTACTGTGTTCTTCAACGTCACCACCACGTGACATCTGGTGGAGGTGCTTTTCGTACATGTACCGGACGTGCCCGACAAGCCGTGATCCAAGGCCGGACCGCAAAGAGAACACCAACGTAGTCCCGGACCATCGAGCAAGCCGCCGTCTTCAACAGCTGCTCCCAGAGCATGGACTTCTACCTGAGAAGACCAAGAAGATTGTGGCCAAGGCAACCCCAATGGCAGCCCCAGCGTCCCCAATCGTGCTGCAGCAGCCCAGGGAGCCTCCGACGTTCCGCGGTTAAAAAATTAGAGGACGCTTAAGCTTCGCCTTCAAGAACGGAACGCGATAGCGTCCCCGTCGACCCGCCAAGGGGTGTAAGACAATGCGCTACGGCACAGCGATCACTTACGAGGCGCCCCGCATCGGACTTTGCACCCACCAATCACGCGGTGAGCGCCGAGCAACGCAGCGTTCGGCGCGGCAACGAAACGTGCGTTTGAGCAAGCGGAACGAACCAAAGAACTCGGTGTCTCGAAGGCAGAAATGATCTACGCCAGCCAAACGTCGTGATCGGCACGGACTGCCGGGCCGCGACGCTCCATGAAGGCCGACGCGATCATGGGGTTGACGCCACGATGGGATCGTCATCTATCGCGCTTGGGAGCACCACGCAGACGCATGACTCCTCGGAAGCAGCTCGGCACACATCGCAGGGGACGCTTTCCCACCAGACGCACTGTGGCGCAGCGATCACGTCACAGGCGTCCCGCATCGAACGCTGCACCTAGGAATCGCGCTGTGAGCAGAAAGAGGAGCCGCGTCGCCTAAACACGAGAGTTCGAGTGACGCACGCTGGAAGTTGGAAGGGGAAAGAGCGAGAAAACTTATTAAAAGCAAGGATAGTGGGGCATCCTCGCACCGGTCCCCGCACGGCCCGAAGGGGTGAAGCGGGCGAGTGGCGCACCATGTGTCGGAGCAGCGCCGCACATTGCGAGGGGGGGTCTTCTGTGTTTGCCGCAAGATGGCGCTGTGTGTGCGCAGAGCGGAGAAGAGATGTAGCGGAAATGTGCTTCGCTACTGGTGTAACTGCGACTTCTGTAAATTACAGGCTCATAATTACCGATATACAGCACAGTATAACTTTCTACGGCACGTTCCTGAGGCAACACCGCATTCACTAGAGGCGCTTTTGTACCGCTTTGAAGCAGCGAACTCGTGGGTGAGTGGTAGCGTCTCCGTCTCACACTCCAGAGACCCTGGTTCGCTTCCCACCCAGCCCATCTTGCAAGGTTTTTTGTTTTTATGAAGTGCCTCCCGGGATTTATCGCTCACGGCCAACGCCACCGACACCGGCTTTTCTGCGGCACGAGCTCCTTAACGCTCTCGCGTTAAAATTCGAGGACCCGGAAACCTGGCTGGACACGTATGAGAGGGTCGCGACATTTAACAGCTTGAACAGCGACAACAAACTGCGGCATGTCTTCTTCGCATTGGGAGACGTTGCCAGGACCTGGTTCGAGAACCGAGAAGCCACCTTAACGACGTGGGACCTGTTCCGAAGCGGCTTTGCAGACTTTCACAAGCGTCATACGCCGAGAACGAGCCCAAGCTCTACTAGAAACCCGAGTGCAGCTGCCTAATGAAACCACCGCGGTCGTTACAGAAGAACTGAGCCGCCTATTCCGCCACGCCGAGCCGGAAATGTCCAAGGAAAAGAAGGAAGTCCGCCTACTGATGCGTGGAGTGTAAAGGAGGAACTTTTCGCCGGGATGGTACGAAGCCCACCGAAGACCGTCGACGAGTTTCTTCGCGAGGCCACTAGCACCGAGAAGACACTGGAAATGCGGAACCGGCAATTCAACCGCCGCACGAACTCGACAAACTACGCCGGAGTTTGCGCGAGACTATCCGAGCGGTCGTGCGGGAGGAACTACAGAAGCTGTTGCCTTCATCACAGCCTCAAGTGGCTTTGATTGCTGACGCCGTACGTGAGGAGCTCCAACAACAACTCGGAGTAGGCCCTGAATCGCCGCAGCCTCAGCCGCAAGCGATGACGTACGCCGCTGTAGCCCGCCGTCACGTTCCCCCTCCGCGCCCACAGCAGGAGCCCGACGACGACGCTCGGCGTCATGATGCCGCACGTCACTGACGAAGAGAATCTTGACGTCGCTACCTATCTCCAGCGTGCTGAAGACGCCCGACAGCTCGCCCGCCTACGCATCAAGTACCTACCAGCAGCGTACCGACAGCCGACACTACAACCTCCGACGACGCTTCGTCGAGTACCAGCCCGGCGACCGTGTTTGGGTATGGACCCCGATACGCCGACGAGGACTGAGTGAGAAACTATTGCTACGCTGTTTTGGACCCCACAAGGTCATCCGACGTATTGGCGTACTGGACTATGAGGTCGTGCCAGACGGCATTTCGCATTCACAGCGGCACCGCGCACGATCTGAAGTGGTCCACGTGGTGCGTCTTAAACCCTTTTACGGATGCTGACGAACTTTCCTTATTTTGTTGTTTTCTTTGCTACGAGTGCTTTTATTTATTACTTTCGTTTGTTTGCAGCATCGGGTCGATGCTTTTTAAGAGGGGGTATTGACACGTGTACTTGTTTGTCTTTATGTGGCGACACGTTTCCCTGCCTAACAAATGTTATGGTACAGCGCAGGACGCGCCTGCATGTATCGGAAACTTCTGGAATGTTATCGATGCTCCCACCCGCTGTCTATGACCAAGCCTTGTGTAATCTGATGGCATGCGTGCGCCACGCGAATAATGTAGAATTTTGTAGAAGGCACGCAGGTCCCAGCAATTGCTCTGGAACATTCGACGACTGATGTATAAAAGCGGACGCGCTTGACCCGCTGATCAGATTTCTGACGATCGCCGACCGTGTTCGCCGCTATCGTTGTGCTATAAGTGTAGCCTGTTTTTGTGGGCACAGGTTCGTCCGATAAAAGTTAGTTTGTTATTCACAGTATTGCTACTGTGCTCTTCAACGTCACCACCACGTAACAATACACTATACTGACTTTCCACTTTTCTTATCGCTAATTGAACATTTTCTTAAAACTTATCTACTTCATTATCATCATGATTAGATGTTGGAGCGGAGGTTTATATAACCTTGAATGTATACCTCTTATTAAATTTTATTACGACTACTGCTACCTTCTCATTAATGCTGTAGAATTCGTCAATGTTCCCCGCTATGTCTTTATGGATTAGGAATTCCATCCCATATTCCTTCTTACCTGGGAGACCTGTATATCGGAGGGCATGACCATTAGTGAGCACTTTATAACCCTCACCCGTTCTTCTAATCTCACTAAGTCCAATGATATCCGAAACAATACTTCACTCGCCAGAGATAGCCTCATTCGACAGAGTTCGGGTGTTAAAGGGTGCAAGGATCACTTTACATTGGTGGCCTGTCCGGGTCCAGAGATTCTTAGCACTCTCTGCTGCGTTGCATATCACAGTGCCGCCTTGGTGAGGTGCTCCGCAGCTACTGGGAAGTGAGGGCCATTGGTTGATCGAACCAGTAATTAGGGATGAAGTGGCCGAATACTGCACCAGTGTGACCAATTCCTGTTCTGGTGAGGAAGTGTTTTTTGTTGAAGTTTAGTGGGTCCTCCTAATTTGGTTGTACCTGGATTAGTATAGCCCCCCTGGCGCTCGCCATCTTTTGATGTTGCCAGGCCCCACTCCTAGCCTGGAGATGTAGTGCACTGGTGGAGGTGAAATTCGAGCTTGCAATCGTCAGATTTAATAATAGTAACGAAAAAAAAAACATTTTGCCATACGAGGAGTCGAACTTCTGACTATGACAACACAGAAATCGATAAATTTCAGTCAGATAGTTCAGCAGGTGGCGAGGCTACCTTACCGCGGAGAAGTCCAGGCCGTAGGGCCTAACATGCCTAAAAGATCTCTTGATTTATCCACCATTGCCTGCTTTTGCTGATCGGGATAGGTAGCACGGCGCAACAGTGCCCTCTCAAATTAAATGCCGATTAATATTTCAGGCATATTATTTGTTATGAAAATAAACACATTGCAAGAAGTGGAAGCACAACATGTGCAGGTATTTGAATGCATCTCCTAGTGTGCTCTAGGACCTTGCTGATGACGAGCAATCTGGGTTCTGTTTGAAGCTTGTGGCCTTACACAGCGTATCAAGATACAAAAAAATTCCTGAGTGCGGAAATTCTAAAACGCTTAAAACAATGCTAACATTTCTTACGTTCTATGTGTGGAGCATTTCAGGCAAGGGAACATTCATAGCATTACTACGCACACTACAGATTAAAGAAATATGCGATTAAATAAACCTGATGTCTTCCATGATGGTAATACAGTGCCTTCCACTTCGTTTGAGATACATTTATTATAACTAGAAAATAATACTGCTTCTGAAAACATTATTTGTTTCATTTCTTGGTGTTTTCAGTTTTGTTGTAGATGTTCCATTCTCCAATATTTCATTTCAGATATAAGTCCTGTTGGAACTTTTTTTTGCCGTCGCCTGCTGGCATAAATTTTGCCCGCGTGCCGTAAAATAGATGCATATATTTGTTCTCTTGGCTGCAGATATGCTCAAGGTGCTTTTGCCAAGTTTCTTTGTTTGGGGCTCAATCCCTAACATACAGGGACCAATAAAGCTTTAAGATAGTGCCTATTTACTCCGTTTTCATATTAGCAAACGTTCGGGAAAATGTCCTGAATTTTTTTCTTGTTGAACGGCAGAAATATGGCTTCACTTAAAAAAAGGTTTTCAGCCTACTCGGCAGGAAATTCACCTTCGGCTGATTTTAAAATGAACTAACAAACAATTAATAATAGCCTTATTCTGTTTTCCTGCATAAAGAACAGCTTTTATTGTTGTTTGGCGGAATCGTTCATTTAAGTGTAATAAAACAGGGATTTGATGAGTCGGTATTCCATATAGCCAGTTTAATGGAATTATGGGACACGCAATTGTTTTAATATGGTGTTATATGCAAATGAAGATTAAATTTTCATAAATTGTGAATAACCGTGTTGCTTTCAATAAAGAATATTTTTTTTCATTTGTCGGACTTCCTTTTTTTTGACATGTTGCTACCATATGTTTATAGCTTGCACGCCCTAATACCAGTTCGCTAATCAGACTTACTTGTTATATCCATTACAAACTTAAATAAATAAAGACAATGTTAACAATTTATAGATTCTTGTCGTGCAATTGTAGCACAATGTGTGCGTTAAAAATTGGAAGGCAGCTGTATACACCAAGCTGCATGAGTTATACCTTCATCATTTGAGTTTGTTTCTTGTGTGTGTTCCTTCTCTCGGAATATTTTTCTTAACAGACATCCATAATTGCGCCCGACACCTTTTTTTAGTAATCACACTCTTTCTTGGTGTCATGGAAAATGTCAGAATCTCAAGAATATTAAAAATGTTCTCTAAGGAAAACAGGAGGTTCATAACGGCGATTTTACTTTTACTCGTGCGGAGACTCATTCCATTACATTTCGCGACTGTCTGGCTCTCTGGAGATTGGGTCTTGGTTTTGCTGGGACGGTAAAAAAAGTCGCATTAGTTTTTTGCGCGCTGGAGCCGGCACAGTTTATTCCTTGAGAAATGCTGGGCTGGTGTGATTTCAATTTTAAGCAAGACTTGCACAGCGACGTTGATTTCGTTCAGTGCTGCACAAGGGAAATAATCAAGTCGATTCTACTTCGTGTAGTTTGCACAGGATGTCTACAAAATTAGAAATTACTGCTTCTTTACCGTAACTCAGGCGCGAAATAGAATTACCACACAAGTGCCTCCTTGCAGTTTGTCTCAATTTACCTATGCGAGGGAGTGTGTTGAAGTGTAGGGTTTTTTATATACCACTGTCGGCATGTTGCTGAATAGCACGGCTGGTGCGCGCTGTTTCACGCCGCAGTTAAACCGCTAAATATGCATAAAACAAAAGCTCTTCTATTACTTTCACAAAGTATGTATGTGTGCTTCCAGGCATTTTCTCACAACGAAAAATTGTCATTGAGAGTAGTAGAAAATTTCTATTTTGCTTCATCACGTGGCCAAGCGTGATCTTTTGTTCTTAGATCTTAAAGACTTGTAGGGGTGAAGCTGTCATCAAAGCGACCGGTGTAGATGAGTCGTTTCACAGCCAGCTGCTGTCAATGCAGCGACAGCTAGCAGAAAGGTATTTGTCTAAATATGCTCAAACCTTTTATTTCAATGAAACGGACGCACCGGATCAAAGACAAAAATGAGCACTGTCGTTGTGGCTGACGTTAACCTTTGCTATAGATGAGATGTCTCTCTCAGTAGCCAACGTCTAGACAAGACTTGTATTCTTGAGAACTGATGAAGAAAAGTCGACTTGTCAGAATGTTGCCTACTTGCGACGGATTGCCCTGTTCCGCCACTGCTCTTTCATTTACCACCTTCCTGCGAGCCATTGTCTTACTTAGGTTTTTCACGCTATGGGATTGTCACGCTACGTTTACACGTAAAACATATGGCTACGGAACAGCCGCCACAGTGTGGCTGCACTGAGGAGGACCAAGACGACGTGTGTACCGGCTTGATACAGAGTCGCCATTTTGGCCTCCGTGAGCTTCCCTGTAAATAAATTGTAAATAGTATTCGGCTTCAGCTACACGTAACAACATTGTGCTGCAGACGTTTACGCACTGTGTCAATGACAAGCAGCTTAAACATTCTTGAAATATTGGGCGTATATTTATTAAGAAAACATACTGCCACCTATTTTAATGTTTATTTGTGTTCGGCTGTGTATCACGATATGCTCTGTATCATACATTGTGTGGAGTTTAAATCATGGATTCGAAACCTCAATCTGGTGCGAAGTAATGGTAAAGCCTTTCTCTCGCTTTTAGCGCTAAATCAACAGAAAATATTTTCCTATAGGAATATGGAGTCACTATGTCTGAATTCGCTCATCCATTTGCGTTCAACGCAAGTTGATGAGCGATTGTCGCATAAGAGACGAGCTGCGAGCCACCAGGTGCACACCTTACGCAACGCTGTGCTTTCTACAAGCCTACAATGCGACGAGCGTATTGCGCTCGTTGCGCATAGCGCTATTGCAGCAGTTGCATGCTCTGCCTGCCTTTTTAGTCTCCATACTTGACGTGACAAGAGGTGTTGATTACCGAGTTTAAGATATGATGTATTCATAGCTGTGATAGCTTTTCCTTCCGTTTGTCTTATTGACTTTCACGTGGCACTGTCAGGTAGATCTGTAATAATGTCATCCCTGTTTGGGTAATTTTATAAGGTATAGTTTTTGCTCATCCTGTTTTATGTGCCCACATTGGTACGGGCTTTTAACAATGAATTTTCTGACAATGGCTCTTTGCTGTTCTAAGATAGAGTGCAGGTAAATGACAAACACATGTGCTCTACACGTGCTGAAAAAAAAATTTACCTTTCCATTCCGCGCACAATAAGGTTCGGAAACAAGCTATATCTTCTGTGTGGTTCGAATTGCTGCTAGTTGAGTTTGGGGCACATTTAATGCAGTATTGTTCCAGTAGCCACATTTTGCGCCTTCAGTGAACTGGTCTGTGCTTCTCAATATTGTTAGCTGTGTTCTAGACCCTCCTTCAACAAATGAAGGGCAAAAAGAAACCTAAGCCCAGGCACAGAACAAAAAGGCCTCAGGTGGTGCCATACGTGCGCTAAGTGTCGTGCAGGCTGGTAAATGTGGCAAATAATTACAAGTTACCTGTCGTGTTCGCAACACCACGCCATTCAATCTTACAGTGATGCGGCAAAAGATTCTCTGGCGCACAAGCTGATGTCTCAACGACAGTTTGCGCTAGCATCCCATGAACGTTCACATTGTTCTAAAGGCTCATCTGGAGATTCTTCACCGAGATTCTACGTGCACTTCTTCCAAATCAGTGCAAAATCAAGGTAACACATGTATAAGACCACGCTAACTTCTAAATAACCTTGCTTAAATTATTGGAGAGCTTAGCAATATGTTTTTGGGCGCACCAACCATTGGACTCTCCAAAGTTAACCTTGCATACCTTGCCACGTTTTGAGGCAAATTGTAGCAAATTTGGAATGAATGTTTTGTGATGTCACACGCGCTCTTTTTTACTTGGCTTCTTTCCACCAGTGTTATATTAAGTTCTTCATAATATGTAATAAATTCAAAGCAGCGCTGCTTTAGCTCTCGGCTCCTTTTCTATTTCCTAAAGTTTCTATACGCCTTAAGCCCTGTGGAAATGAAAAGTTATGAAACCACCTAGCTTCCAAACTTGGTGAAGTCCCCCCTGCTCTTGAATGTTGCATTGATGCTGTATGAAGGCGGGGCCTTTGATAATTGTGCTTCGATTTAATAAAGCGAAGCGTTCAAAGCATTACTCCTGTACTTTAGTGACCGTTTCTTCTCTTCTCTATCGACTGCGAAGATGCAGCTAATGTTATATAATGTTGTATTGGCCCATATAGCTCCTAATATAGACGACACAGAACGTGCGCGCTCAACTTTCACAAATATCTGATCAGGTCCACTTTACTGTGGCGTTTGACTGAAGGTTGGCAGCTGAATGTTCTTCTAGTACCCAAACATCACTTTTAATGAATGAGCAGAGTAGGAAAAAAAAAAAGAAACGCAGGGAAATTGCCGGCACGTGGTCTCTCAGTCCTAACAAGAGCAGCTATATTCCGCGATTAACTGGAGAAAGGTACTTTGAAATAATAACCGAAAAAAAAGATCCAATTCAAAATACTTCTGCGGTGAAAGACATACCAGAAGACGTAGTCTGAACGTACAGACAACTGTTGAACAAAAAGAGAAGAACCGAAACCATGAACACGTTGTAATATATAAATAAAGGGACTTGCAAAGTGCCAATATAGAGTGTTTTTTTTGTTGCAATGTTCCCTAGGCCAAGAAAGCTTCGCTTACAAGGAAACGCATTCCGAACGTGTTTTGCTTAATTTTCAAGCTGTCCATTATTAACAAACTCTACCTGAATTTATTAACATTTACTGCAATCTGTGCTCTAAGTTTCTCTCGGGAGCTGCTGCTCATTTGGTACCCACTATAGTACATAAATAAAGAAGTACGTGCCAGATGGTGGGATCGAGCATCAACTGCCCAGCACAGCGGTGCGATGCTCGGTTCATTAAGTCCTCACAACACGTATACTTCTATCGCCCCAATGGCCACTAGCTCTTTGAGATGAACAACGCTTGCGGTGCATGGCACAGCACTTGTGCGCAAGAACGCGTGCGTGCGTGCCACTTTCTTGTACGCGAAAGGCGAAGAAATGAAATGGAAAATTCTAATAATTTGATTACCGCTTCACGACACGCTTCCCTTCACATAGGTTCCAAGATGTGCATTGGACCTGCATAATTGCTTTTTTCTCATGCGTATGGTTGATCTCTTAAACAGCTTTTGCTTGCTTTACTTGCTCTGAAATCGTTACAACAGAAATTGAAGGCTAATTGTCGAATACAATGCAATACAACAAACATAAGATGAGAGATTAAGAGAAAAAAACAGGGCACGGTCGCCTTCTATGCTTGAGGCAAAGTCGATCGAAATAGGTCGCGAAGCTTCGAGCGAAAAGCCGTTCAGCACAAATCCTCACCGATATCAGCAAGGATGGTTATGGGAGCAGCGATTGAAGCGGGATTATGTTGGAGGGAACAAACAATGGGAAAGAAAAAAGAGTTTTTTTTTTTAATTCACGCGACACACCGTTAGATTCATTCAACGAGAATAAAATTCCTGGTCAATCTTACATATTCGTGACGAGTTAAGAAAATAGAAGTTTATTTAATTTCATTATTATTAATAAATATGTTTCTTTTGAGCGCCCATCGTTAAAGGAGCGTTGCCGCCGCTATCACTCGCAATGCGATGCAGCTCTTGAAATGAGCAAAAAGGCGCACTCGTAAAGTGCACCTGTTGAAATACGCCCTCCTGAGAAGTTGTGCTTTTTTGCTTGTTCAAGTTTGTCTGAATTTGGTGATGCGGGTAGCTTCATCGCTACTTAACCTGCTCAGTCAAAAGTAGTGAGTTACGACTGCCGAATAATTTTTTAGTTGTTTTCGTGTGACTGCGCTGGCCGACAGGCTTGGCACCCGACGATAGGATCAGCACTCTACACCCAGAGCTTTCGCCGGCCTCCAAAGAAAGTGTGATCTGTGCCGCGGTGCGATTTCGACAACCGTACGGCTGGCCTTTTGCTGCATCGCTTTCCGCGCTGAAATCTCGAAACGCCCAGCAAGTTTAATGGCAGGGCATTTGAATATATAGCTCTAAAGGCAGGCCAACAAAAGAAATTTAGCACCTTCGGAAACGAAATGACGTCACTTTTGTTTTTAACGGATATGGCGTCAGATTATTTTTCCTTCCGCCGGAAGTGTTTCCTCCACATACAGATGGCGCTAAGCCCCATGAACCGCTAAAGCCGCTTAAACTTCGTAAAGTAGCGACACTCTCCTCCTCCGCCTGCACTTCTACTTGTTTCTCCTCTCTTTCACGCTCCCTCCTCGACCATGACGCCGCCCTCACTGCTCGAGCGCAGCAACGGCGTCAACATGCGCTCCTCGCCAATCCGTAGACGCTTCTCGAGCAAAAGTGGCGCTGATGCACGGCTCGAGGGCCCACGTGATGCGATTAGGCCAATAGCGATGCGGCGTCGGCCTCGGCAAGAGCGCGCGAGGAGGAGGCGGCATTCTTCAATGCGTGCCGCTACTTTAAGAAGTTTAAGGGGCTTTATGAAGCGCTGATGAACCGCCAAGCTTTCAGCGTATGGGCTCCTATGGAAGCTTCGCTACCAGGTATATTTACCTTGCTTGAGGCACCTTGTTGAACATCGTGGCGGCGTGCATCGGACGGATAAAAAATGCCGCCTAAAACGGATCCTCAGGGGAACAAAGTTCGCAGAACTAACTCGTATACGGGTCAAAAGGCTAGAAAATGTTATACTGCCTAACGAAAATATTTATTACGCGCAAATAAATCCAATCTTCCCGGCAGCTCCAAATATCTAGTGCCAGAGTGATAGGTGGGCAGCGATCTTCTATTCCTTTCGCAACCGGGCAGTCTTCGGCTATTCCGAAAAAAGTAAGTTCAGCATAATATTGCATTTTAATGCATACATGTCATTTGGACGTGGTGAGTTTTCGCGATTTTGCGATTTTGCGTGACAGACAGGCCAAGTGGACGCAGCCCGAAGACTTTACAACAATAGCGGACGCCTAATGAGGAAAAAGACGTACGCGAAAAAAATAATTATTTTCTTTTGTTCGGCACAATCATAAATAATCAGTGTTAACACGTCATAGCATATGGGGAGCTCTCCCAGTTTTCCTGAAGTCGCATGAAAGACGGGTGAAGTGGGGGTATCCCTAAAACGTTTTCCTGATTCGTGGAAGGCTGACTGCAGAAATGCAAGACAAACATTTTAAAAAGCGTTACGTTGTAGCGTCATGGTTCGATTTCGCATGCGATCCGCCGTGCAACGCATTGGAAAGACCGAAGGCTGGACTTGCGGCATAAGATGCTACGGACATGTAGTACCAACTAGCGAATGGGTCGTGTACACGTTGCCCTAAATCCAGCACCACTGCAATAAAGCTCTAAACACTCCTTATCATTGCCAATAATGCCCATGCAAAGAACGAAGTACGGCAGGATCGCAGTCACCGTCAGCCATGTATGCAGCGGTCAGTCAGCTGGGCGGCTATCAGCGATCTCGGTGTGCGTGCAGCTGACTCAGCAGACCACGCAGCATTGCGGAAACTTACAGAAGGCGTATTCTAGCTTCTTATTAATATTGTTGTTTGGCAACGCAAGAGCTCTGTAGGAAGATGTTTGATTTGTCTTTCGGGTTGGGAGCACAACACATTCCAATAGTACATGCAGGGTCTTCAGATTTTTATGGACCATACAGCGCACAGCTTGCGAGATCTCGTCATATGTCTTAGTTGTTTTATGCAGAATGTCAACCCCTCTGGGTCGTACGACGTAGCGCGCGGAAAATTGCACCATGTCTCGACCATAGCCAACTTCAGGAACCAAGTTAATACTTACTGATGTGCGTTATCACGGGCTGCGGCCATTCATTCGGTCTAGAAGTCACGCGACGATATTAAGCGAAATATTGTTCATTTGATGTGCGATGCTTGAGCCATTGCATCATGTCATAACCTGTCGGAAACTTGTTGGATGCCGCTGTTGGCAAGGCATGTTGACATGGCACGCGGGATGTGTCTGTCTGAGAGTTCCTAATCTCAACGGAATTTCTAAACCAAGCATAGAGCCCGGCCTGTTCTGATCTCAACAGGGGTGGGCTGGTAAGTACGCAACATCATAATATCTTCAAACCCTCTTACACAACTCTGCAGTAAACTTCCTCTAATATCCCACGAAATAGTTTACTGTCTATGCCGCGTATTATTCTATAATTTAAAGTGACAAGAAAGTAGTCCCGTGACATAATGAGCTTCTCCCCTTCTTCAGGTGGATTTCAAGTCGCTTTCTCGAATTATGGCAACCTACATTTTTTCATGAAATGGTTGTGAAACTTCAAATTTCCTTTACCTACGCCAATGTGGCGTACTAGAGAAAATGTGCATGAATTATCACGATAAAAGAGTGCGATATCTATTATATACCATTGCAAACAAAAAAAAACACCCCGAGAGATGAAAACATGTTAGCGTGTCTATACTGAACCACTTCCTTTAAGGTACTGATAACAGTGCAAAATCTTCAAATTCTCCCACGATGTATCGCGCAATTGTAGACCCTCCAGGCTGCGTTTTCTGGAAAATAGCGAATGACATGAACATCAGCGTCGTGTCCTGTGTACTGCTTGTTCTCATCTTTTTCTTCGTTAGTTTAATTTCCACAATACTGAAAGACATCCCTTTAACAACTATCAACACACTTTGCAGGGCATACTACAACGCGCACTCCATACAACCTCTCGATGTATACGGAAAGACGGAGTGAAAAATATCACTCCGATGAACTTCCCACTCCTGCCCCATATATAAGCTACAAACACAGGATTTGCATAGTTATGAGTTAACGCGAATCGCGGCCGCCGCCCGCTCCTTCCGATGATTCCGATGGGGAATGCATCTGTGAAACCTTATAGAGAATATAATGTAGCGCAGAAAGTTCAAATATCAATATGAAAATCCCAAGCACCATGGGAATCGGTATGCACGAAGCTTTGATGACCCAGGACGGCAAAATCGCGCATTGCCGCATGAGAGGCGCTGCAGATTTCAGTGACCAATCTCCCCTTAACGGCAATGGTTGACGTTGCAGAGAAAGCAGAATTTTAATTCTGCTTTGAAACGCATTGAACTACAGCACATGATACACTTGGCCTTGTGTAAACGCGCCAAAACACAACAGTACCACGAAATCATCTCGGCGATGAACGCACGCCCTAACTTCTGCCGTCATTGTCAACTAGATTATGCGCACGTTCACTGTTCATAAGTAAATTGTTGCTATGCGATGTGCCTAACGTGTCAACTGTCTCAACGCACTGGCTCAATTGCACTGAGGGAATACGTAAAGGCAGTCGAATTCACCTTTAGGCACCGGTCCATGGCTCAGTAGTTGTAGCGTAGGACATATTGATATACGGTATACATATTAGGGCGTCCTTCACGGTCACACAAAGGGCATGAAGCAGACATATACAGTCAATGTGGGGGAAAGAACAATAGAAAGATATCGCTTTGCAAAATAAGCGAATGTCCCGGGCTCGAAAGCATGTGACGTCACTAGCACTGCTGACTAGTCGCGCTCCATTATGTTATTAGCAGCACCTACTAGCCCCACATCAGGTTTTGACGCAAAGAAACGCTCATGTGCCCAGCTTCCAGAGCACGTTCAATCTTTCCTTAGCAATATAAGTGTGCTCATTTTTGGTGCTTTCATGTCTTACCGTCAAATTTCAAGGCAGAACAATCTCAAGGTATGCCATCGTAAAACATTTTTCAGGTCTTTCGGAACGCGCTCCAGCACGCAGAGGGCCGCTACCACGTCGGTACAGAATGGCCGAGCCTCTCTGCTGCGTCGTGGGACCGATGGACAGCCCATACCTGTGGTCCAAGATCGGAGCTGGTTAGGGCAGCCTCCTATTTGGACGACGCGATGCCGTCGCCTTCGTGTAACGAGGAGGATGATACATAAAATTATAGCAGGATTAGTGGTGTTCTGAATGAATGTAAAGCAGTAATAGTTGCTCAGACAGTTAGTGAAAATTCCTATGCTAAACTTCCAACAAGCACCTCAAGGAACATGAATAAAAGCAATAATTTGCTTTACTTAGTAGAAGTACTGAGCGTAAAATATATCTCAAAAATGCAACTTATGCGCATGCTTCCTCGTTCCTAACTTTTGTAAGCCGCACTCAGCAAAAAATTTGTACGCAGGCGTGTAGACGTCAATATGTGCCATACTGATGTCTACGCTATGCAGAAAAGCAGTGCCTCTGCAAATGTGAGAAGGAGTGAATCCCTATGGCGCAGGGAGCATTTGTTTTACACATTGAAACAGGCACCTGATTTCTTTATGGCTGCATTTAATTAGCATGCGAACCAACGTGTTTAAAGAAGGCCAGGGAGCAGGCAGAAGCCTCTTCATACCTAATTATTGCCTTTGATAGGCTTTTCTGTGCGTGCGAGCGGGTCTGTACGTGTTCAACTGGAGGTGCAGCCTACAGGCGCTTTGTTCAGTTCCGACACAGTACAGTAATCTACAGTGTTTCACAATAGTAAACAGTAATGAATAACGGCGCACATAGGTGGTGTACAGAATGTCAGAGATTTTTACCGCTAGACAAACATCCGTCAATAGTTGGTCTGAAATCTACTGCGTGTTCTTGTATACGTGAAAACCCCACACGGCGGCGGCATTACCCAACGGCTATCTGGACTAAGAGAGCCGCCCACCTAGGACGAAGAAAGAACACTTTCTCGCTGTTTTTCACAATAAACGTTCATTTCTGCTCCTCCTCCCACACGGATTGCCTGTAATAGGTTGTACATAGCCGATTGAAACAACGATGTTTCAATGCAAGCCGGGGCGGGAAAAATAACGCTGCGCTTGATGTTTGTTCAGCACAGTATTAAAATAACACGCGCTCGTGAGCATCCACCATTGTTTGCGGCATCGTGAAAATAGGCTAGACGTCGGATCGGTAAATTAGAAAACCCCACAGAACATTCTGTGTCTTCCAGGGGCGTAGCCAGGGGGGGGGGGTCTGATGGGGCTTCACCCCCCCCCCGCCGAAATTTTTTCGCGCTGTCCATGCACCGCCGACCAAAGCAACGCCCTGCGCCGGAAATCATTCTGGATTTTGTATAGAACGTCTTTTTCACGCTCGAAAAGCCATTTCACCGCGAAAATTGCGAACTCGGGCTGGATTTCGCGGCAACGCCCATGCACCGGGAGTCACATAACGCAAGCAGCCCCATCCGAGCACAAAGTTTCAAGGACGTTTTGATGGCGAACGGGCTCGCCGCGGTATCTCGCGGAGGCCGCGGAATCTACATTTTATCATGGAATCTACGGAGCACGTGGATGTCAATTCTGAAACTTTATGGGTATAAAGTTCTCATAAACTTTTGATGTGAAAGGTGCATTGGCATTTCCAAACGTGTGCTTTAGATTTTCAATATGGGAATTTTGTAAGTTTAATGTTCCCATAAATATTTGACGCCAAAGGTGCATTAACTATTTCAAAGTCGTACATCGGGCCATACAACGAGACAAGCCAAATCAACACACTATCAGACAAGTTGACAAAGCCCGCAGCAAGGGCCGATGAGACTAAACGTTGTGGTGGTTCATTCGTGCCGTCATGTCAGATAAAAAATATCATTTTTTGTTCACCTGCGCCAAAGCATCCAGTGAAGACACTAAAGCCAGCCAAGGTAACTACGTTCTCATTTATTTTTTTCTACTTTGACTTTTAATCGCGAGGACACATTGAGCCTCTTCAATTTATTTGTACTCGCTGCCCTACCCGGGGGCTGCCAGAGCCAGCCAGAGCGCATGCGTTTTATTGCGAAAGCAATACTGCTCGCACTTTAGGCCCATCGGTGGTCGTGGCGCCTCCTTACACAGCTGCGCGTCACGTGACCGTGTGACGTCACGCCAGACCGATAGACGGGGCCCCAGCTCGCGGCATCGATAGTGGAGGCGAAGCCTTGCGCGCCGCTGCTGCGGCGCTACCGAGAGAGGACGCTCGCTGGTGTGACATCACGCTAGGAGGATAAATGGGGCTACAGCTCGGCTCCTCGCAGTGGCCGGCGCGCTGCCTTGCGCTATGTCGGATGATGTATAGACATAAGTTTAACAAAGGGCAACCATATCCACACCATCAGCCGAACCAAGGCGCAGCCAAGGGTATTGCTTTCGCAATCTTCCAGGCTTGACCAAGCTAAGCCTTCAGCCAATTTTTCTCGTGTTGCCCCGACCACCGCGGGGCGCACTTCGGTACGCGTTCTGTTTTCTCTGGCCGAGTGTATTTTCGCCTGGCAGAGTTTTGGAAGCTTTCTAGCTAGCAGACGAGAAAAAGAAACAATAGTCGCTCGCCGCCATCACAGTGGGGACTCAACGGATTGCACCGCGTTCGCTTGAGCGCCACCTCTCCAGAAAGTCTTGTCTTGCCGGTGTAGGATACCGAGCAGTATGCGCATGGTTCTTGCTGGACCAAGCGTCTCGTGTTTTCTTCGATATTCCTTTAATAGCCACATTAGTTGCCCAAAGTAGGCACTCGATTGTGACCAACATACTTTCTTTTGCGTTTTTTTTCATTGTGGTTCCCCCGCCCCACAAAAGGAAAAAGAACGTTGTGGCGCAGCGAATGGTCGCATGGTGAAAGTTCTATTTTGTTACTTCTTTTGCGGAAAGTAATGGGCCATGGGACGCTTCAGCTGCCGGATACTCTTATTCTATTATGGCGATCGCAATTATATGGAGACTGTAGGCGCATTCCTGCCGTCGCCCTCATGTTCCGCATAAAGTCCAAGGGCGATAACATCGTAACCGCGCGCCGCATGCTGTACGTGCGAGTGAAAGAGGGGGGGGGGGGGGTTTGGGGGTTGGGAATGGGTGAGCCGACAACGGTGGCTCAAGTCTTGTGTGCGCAAAGGAGAAAATCGGGGAGCAAGCGCGCCGCCTTCCGTCGCGCGCGATACATCGGGGCGAGTGGATGGAATTGGGCGGGATCTAGGATTCTGTGAATCTGTGATTGCGCAACATGTTTATTTGCCTTGTTTGATCCATGATATACCGTGACTTTTTTTTTTGGATACGTAGATTTATTGGAGACTTATACGAATGTTTAGATATCTTGTTGCGAGGTTTTGTGTACACGTGCAGTGAACTTTGTTTCCAGTGGCAATTTTTAGCCCTTTATCAAGCTGTATCATCGCATTTGTATATTCCATTGTATCTTCGCATTTCTAATGCACGAGGGCGAGTCAAATGAAAGTGAGCCTACCCACCCCGCGCAATTATGGTGCTGTTCATTATCTGCAAGGCCTGCACGTAGCACGCAGGCCTCTCTTATTTACAAAATTGGCACGCAGGTGTGAGGATAAATGGTCTTTAATGCGCTCATACACTGGGTTGAACATGGTTGCGTGACGTAATGGGCGCTCCAGAAGTTGAGCAGCGTGGTGCCGTGAGGTTTTAGACAGCTGACGGTGTTTCCCAAAAATAAATTATTAACCATATGGCTGCCGTGTACATTGAACATTTCATTTAATTGGCCACTGTGAAGCGTTAGAACAATCGGTTCAAAGAAGGACGTGATAGTTGCAAAGACTATCCCATACCGGGCCAAAGTCATCGTGCAATCCCCCCTAACAAAATTGCAGAGGTTGATGAGCTGATGACACAAGAACGGAATATAAGCATCGATGAACTGGCAGAGCGTGTGAACATCAGTCACAGTTCGGTTAACCGTCACCGTTCACGCCATAATTCATGAACATCTCGGTTACCGGCTCTTGTGCCCGGAATGGCTGCCCGAGATTTTGAACCACCCAAGAATACGGAGAAGTTCGGCGCTGCCTTTACTCATCTGATCCGGTATCACAATAAGAGGGACGATTTCTTGTCTGCACTTGTGATCGGGGACGAACCATAGTGCAACTACTACGAGCCTGAAACACGACGGCAAAGCTTACAATGGAAACATTCGAATTCACCACCCCCAAAGAAAGCAAAGGCCATTGTTTCCACCGGGAAAATGTTGTTGACTTTTATTTTTCGATCGTTAGGGGCCATTACTGATAGAATTTGCTAAATCTTGAGAGACTATCAATTGTTTCCGATATTGTGAAACACCGGATCGGCTGCGTATCGCAATCAAGAACAACCTACATGAAAAATTGACGAATGGGGTCATCTTGTTTCACGACAATGCCCGTCCCCACGTCGCTGATGTCGTTAATATAAAACTGGCGAAGTTCAAGTGGGAAACGCTGCAATATCCGCCATACGGCTCAGATCTGTCGCCTTGCGACTTCCACATTTTGGGGCAACCGAAAAAACAGCTCAAGGGAACCAGATTCGTATCGCACGATGACGGGAAAGTCAGTTGCAGACGTTTTGAAACAGCAACCCAAGGAGCTTTATGAGACGGGAATTACGCGACTCGTTAGTCAATGGGACATATGTCTAAATGGTCATGGACGCTAGTTTTAAATAAAGTACCCCGTTTGTCATATATTCGCATTGGCTCACTTTCATTTGACTCGCCCTCGTATATTCTGCAGAATTCCTGCTTTCTATACGTGCTCTCTGCTGTGACTATAATTTCGGTCCAATTATACACGATACACGACCGGTGACAGCTGCTCCTGCGCAATACATTGGAACAAATGACAACATCATTGCGATTTTTCACTGGCCGTTGCATGCGTGTACAAGAATGTAAGCAAGGATCTTGAATGACAAAGTTTCATTAACATATTTGTCCTCAACTTTTTCATTTCATGGAGTTTACATTTTTCATATCAGCGGCGCATGCACTGCTTTGCTGGTTTCGAACTGATGTAGTTCCAAAGTTCGTGTGATATTTTCTTTAATTATTGAATAGAGAAAGAACATGGAAACATTGACATCTGTTATGTTGGGTACAATTTTTGCACTACATGGAAACATTGACATCAGTTATGTTGGGTACAATTTTTGCACGTACGAGTATAATATTTTATGAAAAAATACATATTTTACTTGTATTTACAGTGTGTAGCGTTCAAGAATTCATTTGCAGCATCTTTGCCAATGGCAATGCAGTTATTATTCATGTATTTGATCCTTAGGCAAATTGTTTAAGAGAAATTTGTTGAATTTGAGAGAGTACGGTAAATTCTAGTGTCTATTGGAAGCGGAATATTGATTTAGGGCCGGAACTTTGTTTAAAATATTTTGAAAAATTCAATACTTCGAAAAACATAGAAGGACGAAGTGTACAAACTAATAGCTATGCATCAAGAATAGATATCGCGGTTCTGTAAAGGGCAACCATTACACCATTCAAAGCGGACAAATTCGATATGTCTATTTATATCTTACGTGAATTGGTTGTGTTGAATTATGGGGGTTTACGTGCCAAAACCACTTTCTGATTATGAGGCACGCCGTAGTGGAGGACTCCGGAAATTTCGACTACCTGGGGTTCTTTAACGTGCACCTAAATCTAAGTACACGGGTGTTTTCGCATTTTGCCCCCATCGAAATGCGGCCGCCGTGGCCGGGATTCGATCCCGCGACCTCGTGCTCAGCAGCCCAACACCATAGCCACTGAGCAACCACTTTTTTTTTTTTTCTTTATTGACCACTGAGCAACCACGGCGGTTGAATTGGTTGTGTTTTGTACAAGGGTTCTGCAAGAGCCGTATTTCCATAATACTTAATTTTTTGAGACTCATGTGTAACCTACCAACTTTGTCCGCTGTAGGTTTACTATTATGTGCGATACACAGAATTGTTATATCGATTTTCATTGCTGACTTACGGAGTTGTAAACTTCATTGTTTCGTTTTCTGAACATTTTCGATTTTTTGCCACTTTTCAATAAAATATTGACGATTTGAATCGAAAATTCGAAACAAATAGTCACTAGAATTTAAGTTTTTCTTTTAAATGCAACAAACCTCATTAAATTTGGTGCAGTGGTTGCCGAGAAAAACGAATTCTCCTTCTACATGTATTTAGATAGGAGCATCCGACCTAAAGTTTCCTCTTAGGAGGAGGCCGAGCTGCAATGTGAGCCACCCCCCCCCCGAACGAAATTTCTGGCTACGCCACTGGTGTTTTCACTGCTGCTGTCTTTTAAAAATTGCGGTGGCTAGTCGAACAAAGTGCATATTTGTCGTCTTATTAAGGAAGTGCTAGGGGCATAGGAGGCTGACTCTCCAAGATGTTAAATGGTCGAATCTCATTGGTTGGTCGAATTGGTTGGTCGAATCATTGGTGGGTCGAATTGCGCTGGTAATAAAATAATTCAAATGGACATATTTAACGTGTAGAGAAACTGGCTATGAAATTGATAGATTTCTATCAGCCTGAAAAGGTAAAATTAAGGTAAAAGACCACGAGTCATCATTATACTGGAGCTCCCCGTTACAGCGTCTTTCACGCATTGTACTGCTGGAGACCGTCATATCAAAAACCAGCACTCAATCAGAAACCAGCACTTCGGGCCCTATAACGTAAAACTATTCCAATCTGTTTTTATTCGAATCTCTTGACGTCAAATTGACGTAGCCACTTACGCAACCATCGGGCAGTAACCCTCAGCGTCGTTTCAAAAGCCCAATCAAAGGTGTTTCTCGTTTGTAGGACCTCACTTTCCTTTACCTTCAAAGCGAATAACATTGTCTACATTGAGCGGTTTTTCTTATCTAACTGGCTAAGAAGAGGTGAGCAGCACGCTCAAATTGAGGGAGTTTCGATGGGGCCACGCCAGCACACTGAAAGTAGATAACCGGATGGGGAGGATGGCGTCGGCGTATGTGATTGGTCCGCTTCCGCTTACTTGGCTTGCGCTAGCTTGTCGAAGATTGCGGCGGCGTGCAACGGAAGTCTAAAAATTTCGCTAAAACAGATCTTCAGCAAAGACGAGTTGGCACAGTGTGTCGTATACGTGCCGGAAGGTTTCCTCTTTGTGAAAGCATCGCCTATTGTCATTCTCTTACCTATATCCGTATTAAGCTTGACCTTCCGCTCCTTTGGAGTGGCTGTTGCATATTCACCTGTGGTACACCTCCTCTAAAGTCATTCTCACATCATAAATTCGCGCACAGAGAAGAGCACAAGTGTACGTTTACATTTTACTACTACAGCAGTCAGGTGCTCCAGATTGGTGTGTTCTTTGCCCGTCCACCCGCAAACCCATTCCGTTAAGCTGACGACGACTACTGTCGTCATCGATGTAAGAACTATTTTTGTCGTAGTCAGGCTACCTCGTCACTCAGGGGGAGCGAAATTACTACAGGGCGAAGGAAACGACAACTTATTCAGAGCGACTACCACTGCACGCTGCTACAGTAACCCACGTTACTGTAGCAGCGTGCATTTTGAAGTCGGACTCGCTAACAACCGCGCTATTGCGTGATTATTTTTAGTGCGTGAAAAAAAAACTCAGCGTCCTTTCAATCTGTGAAGAAGGATGACCAGCGAAGCTGTGTATGTGGGCCCCTTAATGGCGTACTGCACCTCCGCCGTGCGCCTGCCAGGCATTGCACAATCTTCGGGATCGGCCCACGTATGAAACATTGTTAGTCTACGTGCGGACGCGACCCATCAGATCTTAGCCATACACAGCTTCGCTCTATCAAGGCAGTACATCTCTACATGCTCTTATGTTTAGATACAAACGCAGTTAATGCTCCGCCAGGCGAACCTCAAGCATCTATCAAAGATATTCATTCAGGCTATGGGTCTTGTGGCACATGAGCACTTCGTTCATGTGCCACACTTTCTCAACAATAATGATTTGGTGTACAATGGGGCTCCTGGATGTCTATCGCACACACTGCTTTTTCTTAGAGTCTGTATACCAATTACTACACAGATGTCATATTGAATTTTACAGTGAAGCTGGTATTGCTTCTATAAATGCTCAACATCGTTATATGCCAGTTCTCGTGTTTTATTAAAGACTGCATAATTCACGAAGTTTCCATGAGAAAACGTGGCAAATGCTCTTATAATGTGAGAATGTGATGAAGGCAAATATTCAGAAAATTTTATAGCTTGCATGTCAATTAGAGCTAAATGATTATTGATAAACCCTCCCTTTTCGCCCGTTTAGAGGCGTTATATGAAACCCATCCAAAGGGTCGCCCTGCAGAGCGTCACAGGGTGCAGGCCATTACACTGTCGGGATCCGCAATGTTTTCCTAGGTTATAAGACATCTGAAAATGACACCACCTTCAAATTTTGTTAACATATGAAGCATTGCAAGTGTGCTGCATGGCTAAATTTTCATATTTCTGGATAGAACGCAAACGCTGTAAATAATTTGCGAACCCAACATTTTCGGTATTCACGCTCTGGAAAAGAGAATTGTACCTGGTTTTGCCGGTGTAGTCGTTTAACTATAAATGTCGCCTTGTTTATACTTGAGAGAATTATTAATCAGGTTGCTCTCAATGTGAATATGAAGTTTAAAGTTTGGATGAATTAGGGTCCCTTGTAATAAATTGCATATACAAACGCATTGGAGCGTTTCGCGTGTGTTACATGAGCATGCATAATGTTGTGAGCTACATTGGCGCAACTACGAAAGCCACTATGACGAACTTGAGCAAAAAAGGGAGAACGCTATCGTGATTTTGTCTGCCACGTTGAATGCATGTGTGTCAAACACAGCCGCTGTACAAAAAAGTCCCTGAACAAATTTTGGAAAGTGTCACGCTATCGTTTACAGCTGCGTTTCCGAATGTCAAGAAAAACTCTTCTGTACACAACATTTGTGGTGCAGGTGGGGTATACGTAACCCCTTCTCACATTCTGTACACAACGTTTATATTTTGTAGAGATGCGGACATTTTAACTACAATGGGTCCGATAATTTTCATATTCCTGGCTTAACAAGGAGCATCACAGGTATTTGTAGGATCTTCGTTTTTCTTTTATTCACGTGTGGGATAAGAGAAGACTATGGCCAGTGCTTTGGGGAAGTAAATAGTGTGTACATGAGTTACTCCCTCTTAAAAATTTCTTAACTTCTGCTTGAAACCGTTATTTCTTGCCGAGGTTTCAGACGCAACTGTGACAGAGGTGCAGCGGCTTCGAATATGTGATTTAATCAGAGGCAAGTGACACTCTTAGGACAACTGTACGAAATAACCAGCTTCGCCGGAAATTGGGTTCTGATTCTGCAAGGTCGTCCAAGTCGGCTGTTATATATTGAAATGCAGAAACGGAATTGAGATTGCTGTTACACCAACATCCTTCTTCAGAGTGTTTGAAGAAAATCCTAGAAATGTGCAGCATCCCTGCATTCCAAGAGGCAATTTTCTCTAAGTCTTTTCAACGACAATGCACTGTGCATCGCCATCATTCCCTCTAGGCATCAAGCCCCGCCCAAGAGTATTGCAGTACTAGCCGCTCATGCCTGTCCACTGCAGTGCCACAGACCAGAGAGGAGGCTCTCACTCTCCCGGTTGAACATGCCTGTAGCGTTTTCACCTCGACATAACGAGCATATTGTGTACCGTTGCGCATAACAGTATCTTGCTTGCTGCCCTATCATACCTGGACAGATAGTCGTGTGAAGTTAAAAAAAAGCAGTTAGAGCAATGGTGAAAAGTACATTTGACGGATGCATTTGAACACATGTTGGGCCGTATACCATGACAGTTCGCTTTTTAACCAGTTCACATTAACAAACGCCATTGGCCGGTGGTTCGTTGTCATCATCCCTGGTGGGCATTACTACAAATTGTGTTGCTGACATACAGGTTGTTAATCATCTGCAAAGCGAACCCGTCGTCTGCCACGAGTGCAACCGGGAATAAGTGGTTCGCTCGAGGGTAATGCGCGGTTGTGAGCATGGTCGAGAAGGTTGCTAAGGCAAGCGCGGCCGTCTGCTAGTTTCGCGGTGGCTGGTGCGACGTGACAGAGGCGCCAATGGCCGTTCCTTTGGTGCGTTGCTGGCATGCAGGAAGAAAATCGAAGGAGGGGCTCTGACGTCACTCTTTGTGAAGATTAGTGACGCCAGAAGTCGGCGTTCCTCCACCATCGTGTTGGGCCAGATTCTCCACTCTTGTTTAGTTTACATTTCTCTCCTTCTGCAGGGAACCACAGGCGCAACCACGCGGTGCAAGCCGTAGCGAACCACATGAGACCTATGGCAAGCCCATCTGCAGTTTATTAGAACCAACACGTACACTGTTGGTGGCTTCATCGGATTCGTTTTGCTTTATTGAACTCGTTCCGGGCGGCCACTCACGGCGGAGCTGTGACGAGCCATAGCGCGCCGACGAACAGTTCGCCAAAGGAGAACGTCGTTCCGCGTTTAAATACACCGACTGGGACATGAGGTAAATTGTTCTCAGGGTAAGTGCAGCTTCACGTATACAAAGCTCTTCGGTGCCGAACAGTTAGTCCGTATGCGTGCGGCTAGTGCATTGGCAAAGCCTACGCAATTTCGTACGTGCCATCAGTTGTTTGACGAGCGAAGAAGCTTACGTTCTTCTGTCAAGCCTTGTTCGCTCTCGCACCGGATCCTTCAACTTCAACCTTCAGTTCTCTGCACACAGGTAATACCTGTGTCACACGGGCACATTTGGAAGACCTTCCAGTCAACGACCTTCGAAATGCCACAACTCTATCGACTCAAAGGAGTGGTCGCGTTGCTACAGGGCACTTTTGAAAGACCGTTGAGTTGTTTAGGCGTTTCTCGCAAAATTGTGTGGCGCTGCGGATCAATATTTTTGTTGTAATGTGACGAAAAGTTAAACAACATTAAAACCATTTAAAAACACTATAATTTCTTTTATGTTTGTTTATACATTAAAAAAATTGTTTATACATTGCCATTCATATATGTTTAGTATTTAAGTTGTTGAGCTGAGTTGAGTTTTAAGTTGTTGAGAGCGGCTGCCGTTTTGGTGTGTTCTCAAATGTCAAGTGGCAAAAATACTTTACTGAATATTAGACAGTTTTATTTACACGTACGTAGAGGCTTCACGTACGCAAACGTGAAAAGCCTACTTACTTCACGTGCACGCTCTCTGAAACGCTTTTAGCTACACGTACGTGACGCGCGACAAGAGGGACCACGTAGCTCCATCTATCGGGAAGTATGAACACTGCGGCAGCCAATTCAATCCAAGATGAGTATTTCAGCCAAGCCAGTATTGTCATGGTGTTGTGCATTGATGCGTGCCGATCATTGTTTCAGCAATGTCTGGAAGTGTGTTGGGCAAGCGTTACCTGCTGTCAACGTTGTCCTGGATTGAAATAGATGACCTGTTGATGACAAAAACGCAGCGAGAGCTTCTGAAAGGTTCGTTGGACGACTTGGAGTACCACTTCAGGCACGAGAGGACGTCGGAGTTGCTTTGCTATCGGTCGCGGCGCGGGCTGCTCGACATTGACAACATGGAGCCCTCACTGTTCAGGCAGCAATTTAGATTTGAGAAAGAGGATTTCGATAACTTGTTTCGTGCTCTTAAACTGCCGGAGACCGTGAAGAGTGCTCAAAATGTGACTGTGCCCGGTCGGGAGGCGTTGTGTATTACCCTTCGACGCCTTGCCTATCCAAACAGGTGGTGTGATCTCGAAACTATATTCGGCAGGCATTCATCTGTGATGTCAAGTGTGGCGTCAGAAGTTATTTTCTACATCGTAAGCGAGTTTCATCATCTGCTTGAAGACTGCAACAACCATGACTGGCTGTGTCCTGCCACCCTTGAAGAGTTTGCAAATGTAAGTTGACTGTTTATTTTTTTTTCCAGCCTCGTGCTGGTACTGAACAGAAACAAGAACAGATGTTTTTGCTGTCTGTTTACACAACGTCATTTTTTTTGCCCCTGTATGGTACTGTGCCTTGTTTTCACTTTTATTTCAGCTTTTCTGTTTTGTTGAGGACTAAAGTTGCAGCGGTAGATGGGAATAAGAAAGTTACAAATTCACAAGCCGTCGACATGTGCCGGTATAAAATAGAGAAGACAATAGCCATAACAAGCGGGAGCATTGCGATTACTGGAACTACTCATATTCGCACATAAGACATCTATAAAGCAGTTATATCTGTCACACGTAATCGACATATTGTTCGAAAAATTATTTTGACACAGAAATCTTAGTCTCTTCAGTTTAGGTCGAACGGCACATCACCTCAACAAGGTTCGCATAAAATAGCCATGTAGACTACGTTACACGTGATCAGTGCAGGTTGTGTATTTCAAGGTACAAGATTTCACTTAAGTACGTATACATTATGGGCGATATAATCTACGACAGAGGGTTCTATGTAAGAAAGGTTATTAAAAGAACAGATACCATTTTACGCTTAACTACAGCCTGAGCTTTGATCACATTTAATTTTGTCTTGCAGGCCATCCGGAACCGTGGTGCAGCGCTGACAAACTGCTGGGCATTTATCGACGGCACGGCACGCCCCATATGCCGACCCAAAAGGAACCAACGCGATTATTTTTCTGGCCATAAGCGGATGCACATGCTCAAGTACCAGTCGGTGATGTGTCCCAATGGCATTGTGTGCCAACTTGACGGCCCTTATCCTGGAAGGCGGCATGATGCAGGTAGGTTGCCCTGTGTCTTGTGTGAAAGAACTTTGCATTGATATTTTTAAGAGACAGTCAGGTACCTGGAATGACTTGTCTCTTTCATAAATATATGTTCAGGAAGGTAAGTACGGGCAAAAATTGCTTTGGTGCCAACCTGAGCCTTGTTCTCCTCCCTTTTCAATTTGATATGTTTGAAATAGTTTTCCGCATATGTTCACACTTGCTATTACATAGCTTTCTTGACCCCTTCAGGAATAGTTGGTGAGGCAAATGTTTACTTAAAGTACCACTTTTAACATGACAGATTTTGTCTCATTTTGTTAGTCAATTGAATTCCTTTTCTGTTGTTGTTGTTGTTGCAGGGATACTCCAGAGCAGTGGCCTCTATGCGAAACTGGAAAAGTTGGTGAGGCCCCACCAGTTCGTCATATACGGCGATCCTGCGTACCCACTGAAGCCACTCTTGATGAAACCCTATGGCGGCTCTTCGCTGACAGCAACGCAGTTGGCATTCAACACTAGCATAAGTAGTGTTCGCCAGGCTGTTGAATGGGGATTTGGGAAGGTGATCAGTCAATTTGCTTTTCTGGATTTTAAAAAAAATCGGAAATTGCTGCGACAAGAAGTCGCTCACATGTACAAAGCAGCCACTATTCTGACTAACTGTCACACGTGTTTGTACGGCAGCCAGGTGTCTCAGTACTTTGAACTACACCCACCTAGTCTAAATGAGTACCTGAGGCCACATCACTGAAGTACTGACTGTCTCAAACATAAGGCATTATGCTTTCCAGATTGCCTTTACCCTTGTAGAAGTGATTGTTCGTAATAGCTGTCATGTTTTTATATGTTTAGTGCCTAACTGCACACATGTCTGAAGCACAATGCTTTCAACGTTGCTTTGGTGCCAGCTTTCTTTTTCTGTTCTGTGGAGTCTCACTGTCAACGACACTATTTTGTGTGGCTGCTGTAATAAAGTTGAGTTACAACATGTGTGCAATTTTGAGATGAGTTTGTCACTCTTATTCCAATTGCAATGCCAAAATCTACAGTGTTTTATTTGTTGTTTCTTACAACATGTTCCAGTGAGCTAATTTTGTTCAAAATGCTTTCCATGATGCTCGTAAAGATTTGCTGCTGAGCTGTAAACATGCGGCGCTCTTCAGCCCTTTCGCGCCTTTCCTCAGCACGTTCTTCTGCCCTCTGACGCCATTCCTCAGCACGCTCTTCTGATCGTATGCGTCTTTCCTCCGCCTTGTCAAAGGCGTTTTGATTAATTTCTTGCTCTTTCAATTCCATTTCCCTAAGAGATTTCTCCTTTTCCCAGGCATGGCGCTGTTCCTCCAGTGCGATGCGCCTCGATTCGATGACATAGTCTTTCTGCTTCATAAACTGATCATGCTTCATCCTTTTTTCCATGAAGTCGTAGTCAGCTTGGTCAAGCCCTCCAGCCTGATTTCTTTTTCCTGTAAGATACGGCAGTGTAGGAAAATGCACCGTTAGTAAAAATACACCAGTGTGACGACACATCTTTAAGAGTGATTTTGTGCAAACAATTTTTGGGGGGTAACTCATACACACACAAGATACCATTTTCTTTTCTGTACCTTTTCCGTACCTACTGGCATGGCACCACAGATGAGAGCACTGCATTAATTTGGGACACATTTATTCATACAGACTAACGTTCCCACACAAACATCACAAGCTGCTTTGTACGTCCTCGAATATGATAAGGAACAAATAACGGGTGGTCTTGAGTGCAGAATCGAATTGGCATACTATAATAGGCATAACGTAATAATTCAGGAGCATGAGGGTTTCTTGCAGAAACATATATGAGATGCTCCTATATGTGCCAAAGGTATAATTATTTAGGTTGAGGCCAAAACACTTTAACGTGCCTGCTTGGATTACCAATTCAAAATATATTTGATAGCAGTTCTCTTGTCAACGGCACATTGTGTCAGTTCGTGTCATTACTAGCATTCGCTGTTGTCAACATGCACGCAGGTGGAAATGAAAAACCAAAAATTTTCAGCGGCTGATGAATGCAACTAAATTGAGAAAGTATTGTTACCGCGGCCACGCGTGGACTCACTCCTAGGAGGCTGTGGATGATCCACGTTTCCTTCGGCACCCTGACGTGCATTCGTTGGTGGGCTGCTGATTCTTGCTGGCGAAGGCACTTGACTGCACTCTGTGCTACAACTGGAGCTGAACACAGTCGGTGCATCGTCCATGTCGAGTTCAGCTGGAGGGTACGATTCCTCGATGCCTTCATTGTCGTTGCATCTGGTCACAATCTGTGACAAGAGCTGCGTCGCTGTATTTCCGCCAGCGCCTGAAATTGTACCAAAAGAGACCATAAAACTAGGCCCAGCTGTATCGGCTGCACAGAGGACTAGAGGAAGAAATTGAGAACCTCCACAGGTGTTGTCCGACAATGCGTAGGCATTCATGTGAAGTTCAAGGACCAACCCGCCAATTTTTGGTACGTTCACCTTTCAAACTTCTTGGTTGTTTTCCCACGTCAAGGGACACTCCCAGACTTTCCAGTTGGCCCCGCTGAAATATTATAAGTGACCCACACTTTTGAAATCTAAGCCCCATCTGTCAAATTGCCCCCAATTTATCAAATTGCCTACCACTTCAAGGCGCTGAAAGCTGGGAGTTTGAGTCCCGGCACATTATGTGGTGGGCGCTGGAATTGTTATTCACGATATTGCTACGGCACAATATGCGCGATCACGAAAGGCCAGCAGTGTGAAGACGACGACGACGATTAGAAGCTAGCGCGGGCTGTTGCCTCTTGGCCAAGCGCAGCGTATTTTCCTTGTAAATATATTTGTACATAGCTTTTCGTCTGCGTCTTCCTACGTAACATATCTGGTGGAGGTGGACGTTCCCTGTACCTCGTCACGGAGCTTCGCAGTGGACGGTACGTCGAGCCTTCCTTCATGGCTCCCGGCGACGACAACCCGACTCCGCCGGCTCCGACACCTGCTGCCACTTCGACGACCTACATCACTCTCCCCGCTCCCCGTGATCCTGGCGTATTCTCGGGCCAAGATGGGGAAGACGTCGATGACTGGATCAGCCTGTATGAACACGTCAGCCGCAATAACCGGTGGGACCCTACTATTATGCTCGCCAACGTAGTCTTTTACCTCGGTGGCACACCTCGAGTTTGGTATCGCACGCACGAAGATGAGCTCACCAGTTGGGATTCACTTAAGACACAGCTTCGAGACTTGTTCGGCAACCCCTACGGTCAACAACTTGCCGCGCAGAAGGCGCTTTCCGGCCGTGTGCAGACGTCAACAGAGCCCTATGTCACGTACATTCAGGACGTCTTGGCTCTGTGCCGCAAAGTTGACACCCACATGACTGAGTCAGACAAGGTTTCCCACATCCTCAAAGGCATTGCCGATGACGCCTTCAACTTGCTCGTTTGCAACAACGTAGTGACGGTGGATGCTGTTATAAGAGAGTGCCGCCGCCTGGAACTCGCCAAAAGCCGACGTATTGACCAGCAGTTTGCCCGTCTGCCCAACACCCCAGCGACATCTTCCTGTGCCGACGCTCCTCGTCCCAACAACACTGCCGATGTTACCAGGATCGTCCGGCGTGAGATCGAGGCCGCCTATCCGGCTGCCTTCGACTCCAGTCCCACCAACACATCTGCAGTCACGGTCTCACTGATCCAGGCAGTTGTCCGCCAGGAGTTTGAAAACATGGGTCTTCACACCATCTGCTCGGCCCATCGCCCTAATACCCGCCCGGCTTCTTCGATTTCGCCCCGTCCCGCATCTTCTTACCCACCACGTTTCCGCAACCCATCTGAATGGCGCACTGCTGACGACAAGCCTATTTGTTTCCACTGCCATCGAATCGGGCACATTTCTCGGCACTGTCGTAGTCGCTGGAGTTCCCCGAGCCGGCCTACTTATACTGCCTACTCTCGCCCCTCAGGTGGCCCTTCTCGTCCCTATGCCGCACGCTCCGATAATGCCGCCACTGATTCTCCTGCAACGAACCGCCCCTATTCTCGTTCGCCTTCGCCCCAACGACGACAATCTCGCTCTCCCCAGCCCCGTCGCTCCTATTCGCCGACTCCCTTCGGACGCCGCTCCCAGCCGGAAAACTAGACGATGCAGCGCCTCGAGGTGACGCTGCATTGCTCCCTACGCCGCCAAATCCTCTACTGACTTTGCCCACTCATCTGAACCTTCTTGACGTGCAAGTCGACGGTGTTTCTGTGTCTGCTCTCATAGACACTGGGGCGCATTTGTCCGTAATGAGCGCTGACCTTCGTAACCGGCTCAAGAAAATTATCACGCCCGCCACGACGCCTGTTGTCCGTGTCGCCGATGGCGGAACAGCCCCCGTAATTGGTATGTGTACCGCCCGCGTCTCCTTCGCCGATCGCTCAACAATCGTGCTATTCACAGTCATCGCCCACTGTCCCCACGACATCATCCTCGGCTTAGACTTCCTTTCCGCACATTCTGCTCTCATCGATTGTTCCGCCAGTACTCTCCGCCTTGACCTGCCTGTTCTGGATCCTGCTGAACCACACCCCAGTCGCCTCAGTTCCGCCGACTTCGTTCGCTTGCCACCTTCGGCACTGACCTACGTTGACCTAGTGTCATCCCCACCAGTCCCCGACGGTCACTACATCGCGGCTCCTATGCCAGACGTCCTCCTTACACATGGGATCACAGTACCCCATACAGTTTTATCTATTACGGCGAATTGCGTCTGCCTGCCAGTGGTCAACTTTGGCTTGACGACACAAGTGCTGCCACGTGGGATGTCTTTGGCCCAGCTTTGTTCATTCGAGGATCACTCAGTAGCATCCATTGCAGTAGACGACACTTCATCCGATACTCCTCTACCATCGCAGTCGGCAAATTGTACCATCGCTGACTTACGGAAAATGATTGCCCCCGACTTGCCCTCCGAGCACGCTCGTGAACTCTACCGCGTTCTGTTTTCCTACCACGATATTTTTGACTTTAACGATCGTCCTTTAGCCCAAACTACAGCTGTCAAACATCGCATTAATACCGGCGATGCCCCTCCTATTCATCGCCGCCCGTATCGAGTGTCACCAGCTGAGCGTCAAGTTATTCACGCAGAAGTTCGCAAAATGCTTGCCAAGAACATTATTGAACCATCATATAGTCCATGGGCGTCACCTGTAGTACTGGTCAAAAAGAAGGATGGCTCATGGCGCTTTTGCGTGGATTATCGGCACCTTAACAGGGTTACCAAAAAGGACGTGTATCCCCTACCTCGGATTGATGACGCCCTTGACTGCCTCCACGGTGCTCGCTATTTCTCTTCTATTGACCTTCGCTCCGGCTACTGGCAGATTGCCGTGGACGATCTCGACCGCGAGAAGACTGCTTTTGTCACACCCGACGGTCTTTATCAATTCAAAGTGATGCCGTTTGGTCTATGCAACGCCCCTGCCACTTTTGAACGCATGATGGACTCCCTTCTTCACGGTTTCAAATGGTCCACGTGCCTGTGCTACTTGGACGACGTTATCGTATTCTCCCCAACGTTCGCTACGCACCTCGAGCGCCTCTCAGCAGTCCTGGACGTTTTTCGGCGAGCCGGTCTGCAACTCAACGCATCGAAGTGCCAATTCGGCCGTCGCCAGATTACCGTCCTTGGACATCTCGTTGACGCGAACGGCGTGCAACCGGACCCAGGCAAGATCCATGCTGTTACGCACTTCCCTGTTCCGAAGTGTGTCAAGGATGTGCGCAGCTTCATCGGCCTTTGTTCGTACTTCCGCCGTTTCGTGAGAAATTTCGCCGCCATAGCACGACCACTAACCGACCTTTTGAAAAAAGACGCTCCTTTCCAGTGGGGCGATAACGAGGCCTCTGCATTCTCTCATCTAATCGACATTCTCACAACGCCTCCCGTTTTGGCCCATTTCGATCCTTCTGCGCCTACCGAAGTCCGTACTGATGCCAGCGGTCACGGAATTGGAGCAGTACTGGCACAACGCCAGTAACTTGCTTAGTAACTCAGGGGACCAACTGCAATGCATGCTCACTGATCTGGAGAGGCAGAGCAGAAGGGTGGGACTAAAAATGAATCTGCAGAAAACTAAAGTAATGTTTAACAGTCTCGGAAGGGAACAGCAGTTTACGATAGGTAGCGAGGCACTGGAAGTGGTAAGAGAATACATCTACTTAGGACAGGTAGTGACTGCTGATCCAGATCATGAGAGTGAAATAATCAGAAGAATAAGAATGGGCTGGGGTGCGTTTGGCAGGCATTCGCAGATCATGAACAGCAGGTTGCCATTATCCCTCAAGAGAAAAGTGTATAACAGCTGTGTCTTACCAGTACTCACGTACGGGGCAGAAACCTGGAGGCTTACGAAAAGGGTTCTACTTAAATTGAGGACGACGCAACGAGCTATGGAAAGAAGAATGATAGGTGTAACGTTAAGGGATAAGAAAAGAGCAGATTGGGTGAGGGAACAAACGCGCGTTAATGACATCTTAGTTGAAATCAAGAAAAAGAAATGGGCATGGGCAGGACATGTAATGAGGAGGGAAGATAACCGATGGTCATTAAGGGTTACGGACTGGATTCCGAGGGAAGGGAAGCGTAGCAGGGGGCGACAGAAAGTTAGGTGGGCAGATGAGATAAGGAAGTTTGGAGGGTCAACATGGCCACAATTAGTACATGACCGGGGTAGTTGGAGAAGTATGGGAGAGGCCTTTGCCCTGCAGTGGGCGTAATCAGGCTGATGATGATGATGATGATGATGATGGCACAACGCCAGCGTGGCCACGACCGTGTTATCGCTTACGCCAGCAGGCTCCTCTCACCCGCGGAGCGCAACTATTCCATCACTGAGCGTGAGTGTCTGGCCCTAGTTTGGGCGGTTGCGAAATTCCGCCCATACTTATATGGCCGATCCTTTTCCGTTGTCACAGACCATCACGCGCTTTGCTGGTTATGCTCACTGAAAGATCCTACAGGAAGACTTGGTCGCTGGGCCTTACGCCTCCAAGAATATTCGTATACTGTCACCTATAAATCTGGCCGACTGCACAAGGACGCTGACTGCCTGTCTCGCTACCCGGTCGACGAGCCTGACGACGCCGACAGTAGTAGCGCCAACGGCATTTTCTCTGTCTCTGCCTTCGGTAACATCGCCGATGAGCAGTACCGAGACCTATCGCTGCGAGCACTTATCGAGCGTCTGCGCTCTACACCTACCGACGCATCCGTTCGCCGATATGTCCTCCAGGGTGGCATTCTGTATCGAAGGAACTTCCTCCCTGACGGCTCTGACCTTCTTCTTGTCGTGCCAAAACAGCTACGACAGACTGTGCTCTTTGAGATGCATGACGCACCCACTTCAGGACATCTTGGGGTAACCCGCACGTACGACCGCGTCCGCCGCCGCTTCTATTGGCCTGGTCTCGCTCGCTCCGTTCGACGCTATGTTGCTGCCTGTGATCCCTGCCAGCGTCGGAAGACACCTCAGGTGCTACCTGCCGGTCATCTCCAGCCGATCACCGTCCCTGTGGAACCGTTCTTTCGTGTTGGATTAGACCTGCTCGGTCCCTTTCCCACGTCATCTTCTGGGAACAAATGGGTAGCCGTCGCGACTGATTACGCCACCCGATACGCTATCACTCGGGCTCTCCCTACCAGCTGCGCCACTGACGTCGCGGACTTTCTCTTGCGTGACATTATCTTGCTTCATGGCGCCCCGCGACAGCTGCTTACTGACCGTGGTCGAAACTTCCTCTCGAAAGTTATCGCTGACATTGTGCGTTCCTGCTCCATTCAACACAAACTGACTACTTCATACCATCCTCAAACCAATGGCCTGACAGAGCGGTTAAACCGTACTCTTACCGATATGCTGGCCAAGTACGTTTCCAAGGACCACCACGACTGGGACATTGCCCTTCCTTACGTAACATTTGCGTACAATTCTTCCCGGCACGACACCGCCGGATTTTCTCCCTTTTATCTACTGTACGGTCGCGAACCTACCTTGCCCCTAGACACGGCACTTCCTCCTGCTGCGGTCTCAACAAGCGAGTATGCGCGCGACGCCATCGCCCTCGCTGACCATGCACGCCAGCTTGCCCGTGCTCGACTGACGGCCTCACAGACCACTCAGCAGTGTCAGTACAACGCCCGCCATCGTGACGTACAGTTTTCACCTGGTGCGCTCGTGCTCCTGTGGTCGCCCTCTCGTCACGTCGGACTTTCAGAGAAGCTCCTTTCGCGATACACAGGGCCCTACCGCGTGCTGCGCCAGGTGACGCCTGTGACTTACGAAATTGCTCCTGTGGCCTCAACCTCGTCCTCTCCTGTGGCATCTAGTGATGTCGTACACGTCAGTAGGCTCAAGGCCTACTACACTGCTTCCGAGTCCGATCTTTAGTCGCTCCGGGACGGCGCTTTTGCAGCCGGGGGTAGTGCTACGGCACAATATGCGCGATCACGAAAGGCCAGCAGTGTGAAGACGACGACGACGATTAGAAGCTAGCGCGGGCTGTTGCCTCTTGGCCAAGCGCAGCGTATTTTCCTTGTAAATATATTTGTACATAGCTTTTCGTCTGCGTCTTCCTACGTAACAATATAGAGCTTTTGGTTTCCCATACCTATTTATGGAGACCTACGCATTCACGTGAGTAACGCGTTATGTGAAGAGCAGGATTTGACTAATTTTTGTTTTCCGAGTACTCGCTAAATAACTCTTCCCCATTTAAAATGGAAGACGAGATCCGAGATGCTTACATTCTGCTGTGTCGTCGAGGCCCGCTGCGTGTGCCTCCGCTGCGGCGTCTCTCGCATGGGCCGCTGAACTTCTACCGACGGTTGATGTGTTTCGGCTGCCAGAGCCCAGCGGTGCCTTCTTAAAGATTCTTATTTTATAGCCGTTCTCTTTCGCGATTGTCAAAATTTCTTCGAGTAACTGGTCTTGTTCGGAGTACTCCTCCTCGGTTCCGGACCTAGGAGGTGGCACCAAAGAAATGTTTGTACTGACCACTCTATCTTGCGCTATGTGTTGTGCGCTCAATGGAAACCACGAAGTGACTTACCTGCGGAGGTTTCTCCGGTCTCGGTCAGCATGTTGCGCGAGCAGCAGGTCCGTCCGGTCGCGAACAGTGCGGGCGCTGAACACTTTTTGTTTAGACTCTGTCAAGCGGACAGCGATCTCTGCCCACCGCACTGTGTGCCTCATGTTCTCCTCGAAAGGGTTACAGTCCCTCACGTCGCGTAGCAGGTCTAAATCATCGCTTTTCGAAAAGCGAAGGCGCGGAGCTGCTCCAGCCATCCTGTCGCCGTGTTCCGATGCAAGCCGTCCGCGCGCGCGGCCCGCTATCGCTTGTTTGCGATCTCGCGAAACTCCCGCGTGAAGCTGTCTACGTGCGCAAGAAACGCACGCAAAGAATTGAATCTCACGTACGTCCGTGAGACGCGCACGCGCCCGCTACGTTGTGCGCATGCGCACTGCTGACACGTAGAAGCTCTACGTACGCAAAGCCTCTACGTACGTGTAACTAAAACTGTCTATTTAATACACTCATATATAGTATTTTAGAGCATTTGGTTTGATTTGTTCTTTGTAATCGTGAGTACGAGCACTCTGTGAATGAGAGGGCATCCTCGCGCTGTTTCCGCTTCCGTTGCTGATAGGCCATCGAGATTTCGATAGAGTTGTAGGGTGCTCCGTTGACTCGATAGACTATTGACTCCGCGGCCTTCGAAACTGCCCGTCTAGCAGCTCGAACTTCACCTTTTAGTCAACTGACTATCGGTCGGAAGGCCTTCCAAATGCCCGTGTGACACGGGTATAAGACTACTGCAGTAAAGGGCAGCCGTTTCTTTCACATCCTTCCACGCTGCCAAAGCAGGAACACTGCTCAGCGTCACTGACGTGCAAGGTGTTTATGGTACATAATTGAAGATAAGAGGTTTCAGTTTGTGATAACACGTGAGCATGACTGTACCGAAGATGGGAAATATATCCGCATGTCGTCCTTCGTCCGTGTCGTGGTACGTTGCCCACGGCGTTACATGCGTGCTCGTTTCGCCCTGTTTACTTTCAGTCCCACCTGGCCACAGCAACAACTGGGAGAGCACGGTCTAGACAACACAGCCCTACAAAACACGGAGACTAACGCAAAGACGGTACTAAACCTGCATGCAACACGTGTAAGCGCACACAACCATAACAAAGCCGCCATTGTTGCTTGAGAACACAGCCGCTACAGCAAAAGAAAGAAAGAAAGAAAGGAGATAATACGACGTGGCTTCATCCACACTTTTCTTCCAGCGCGCGGAGGGGGTAGGTCCTCTCCTCAGTTTTCTTTTTCCTTCCTCCATGGTTGCCGGCGGGCCTTGTGAAAGACAACGACGTGACGTGAGACATCCGTGCGACGCCTTCGACATGAGCGAAGGAGGCCTCCGAAGAAATTTTAGTCTGTCCGAAGACACAGTGCGATGGACTTGAAATAGCTAGAATACCTTATACCACAAGATTTAGTGGCCTTGACATTGCGACGAAAGTGCTGTGCGCGCTACGTTTTTCTTTTTCACCCGGGTTGTTCTCAGCAGCGCGCCCGGAATAAAAAAGCGATTGAGTTGTCGCGACCATTAGTCAATCGCATCATTACCGCCGTCACCGGAGCCAATACGGTCGAGGTAAAATGTGTGGGTGACATTCCCCTCCACCATGCAGGAGAAATCAGCAGTCAAGGAACGCTTCCTTGACCGCGGCAAGATTCTTGTAGTTGTGGGATATGTGGACGGAACTCGAGTCCCAAACGTCCGCACTAGGAAGCTCAGCCCCTGCTAAACAAAATCCTGTTAGAGCAACATCATACACCCAGAGAACCTCCTTCATTACTTATTGTATGGCGCACCACCTAGCGCCTAGAAAAAAAAATCAACTCAAATAAATTTATAACACCAGTTGCAGTCGGCGTCCCTACATCACACTTATTACTGGGAAGTAAGCGTGCACGTGTTCTCTACAAGCCAATATCTTTTTATCAAACTAGCTACATCAAGTAATTACGATATCGTCCCCAAAGTACAAACTAAAATGATGACGTGACCTTCCGGAAGACAGACGCTTGTTCATCGGTATCCTTCGCACCGCCGCGTTCCACTCTTTCTCCTCGATACGTAATCAATGCTCAACAGCCAGAACGAACCGGTTCCAAAGCGAACCGGTACGAAATACGGCCCACTGAGGCCGTATAACGTAAAAATGCTGACTTAGGTTTTTATTTCAGTCAAATTACGCCAAATATATGTAACCCACCACGTGATCATCGGGTGATGACCCCCATCGCTATTTGAACGATCCGATCATGTTCTCCTGCGTTATAGGAGGTCACGTTTGTTGGCTTTCAAAGCAAATAACATTCCGAACCTTGATTGGCTTTCTTATCTGATTGACTGAAAAGAGGCGAGGAGCAAGCAGAAATGAAGAGGGTGTTGGTGGAGCCAAGCTAGAGCATTGAAAGTACGTAACCAGCCAAGGAGGGTAGTGCTGGCATGAACGATTGTCGCGCGTCCCCTTTTTTTTGCTTGCGATGGCTGGTCGAAAGTGTCAAGGCATCCAACGGAAAGCAGAACATGTTGTTAAAACGGATCCTCAGCGCAGAAGAGCTGGCAGAGCGATATTGAAGGGCTCAAAAACGTTATATAAGGATTTCTAACATCGTCATCATCATCATCACCATCATCAACGTCATCATCATCAGCGGCGGCAGCAGCAGCAGCAGCAGCCTGGTTACGCCCATTGCAGGGCAAAGGCCTCTCCTATACTTCTCCAACTACCCCGGTCATGTACTAATTGTGGCCATGTTGTCCATGCAAACTTAGTCTCATCCGCCCACCTAACTTCCAGGCGCCCCCTGCTTCGCTTCTCTTCTCTTGCAATCCAGTCCGTAACCCTGAATGACCATCGGTTATCTTCCCTCCTCATTACATGTCCTGCCCATGCCCATTTCTTTTTCTTGATTTCAACTAAGATGTCATTAACTCGCGTTTGTTCCCTCACCTAATCTGCTCTTTTCTTATCCCTTAACGTTACATCTATCATTTTTCTTTCCATAGCTCGTTGCGTCGTCCTCAATTTAAGTAGAACCCTTTTCGTAAGCCTCCAGGTTTCTGCCCCGTACGTGAGTACTCGTATGACGCAGCTGTTATACACTTTTCTCTTGAGAGATAATGGCAACCTGCTGTTCATAATCTGAGAATGCCTGCCAAACGTACCCTAGCTCATTCTTATTCTTCTGATTATTTCAGTCTCATGATCCGGATCCGCAGTCACTACCTGTCCAAAGTAGATGTATTCCCTTACCCCTTCCAGTGCCTCGCTACCTATCGTAATCTGCTGTTAATTCTCTTCCCAAGACTGTTAAAAATTATTTTAGTTTTCTGGAGATTAATTTTTAGACCCAACCTTCTGCTTTGCCTCTCCAGGTCAGTGAGCATGTATTGGTCCCCAGTTGGTCCCCAGAGTTACTAAGCAAGACAATATCATCAGCAAATCACAAGTTACTAAGGTATTCTCCATTATCTCTCATCCCCAATTCTTCCCACTCCAGGTCTCTGAATACCTCCTGTAAACACGCTGTGAATAGCATTGGAGAGATCGTATCTCCCTGGCTGACGCCTTTCTTTATTGGCATTTTGTTTTATTTTGTAACATACGCAAGCGAAATTAACTTTTCTCCGAAGCGGCAAGTAGCCACTGCATGACTGGCTACTTACTGGCTATTTCAGTGGCTACTTACTGAGAGCCACGGCCTCCACAACGACTAATGAAACCCAATAACCTCTCGAGTTGTTAATGGAAAACCCACCATCTGCTTACGAGGTCTATCATTGGGAAGACTCGGATTAATTTTGACAAGTTCCTGTTGCTCATCGTACTGGTAAATTTGCTACATGAGCGTTTTTGCATTTCGTCCCCATTGAAAGTCGGCCTCCGTGGCCCGGTTTCAGCGCGCGACATCGAGCTCAGCAGTGCAGCACCATAGCCACTGGCCTACCACGGCGGGCTTGAAACGTGAGCAACCTTTAACGTAGCAATTGCCCTAATGACCAGCGACTTCATCAATTATTTACACAAGCACACTAATGACTTTCAAGAATGGTATTAGAAAACTTTACTGTAGAAGGTCATTTTAAATATCATGCTGGCGACATGTCCGGAAGGTAAATAAATGCTTGGACGTTGTCCTGAGGAATGACACACAAAGGAAACATAGCTGCGTAGTTATATGATATATTGTTGACAGCTAGCGTGAAAAGGACAGCCGGTGGCGAGGATAAGCAAACGAGGTCATTGAAAGCTTGAGCTGTTTTGAAGCATACCCACGAAAGATAATGACTAACAGCAGGCAAAATTTGGCGCAATGAACAACGCAGTTCAGACTTGAACTGCAGCATACTGAAGACAGAAACTCAAGCGTAGCAAACCGGTGCGGAAGAAATGGCTAGACCTCACAGAGTGCGCTTGGGCAAGCTAGAGATGATGGCAAAATAATACACGTGTTGTGTCCTAGTCACCGTATTAACCATACCAAGGTCATTGACCGTGCTCTTCAGCACAACTCATCACGATTGAGCAAAAATGGCACATGTTTGTCAAGTGTGTTGCTTAGTGAAACCATGTACGTTTTTTTAGTGCCAGAACACCTTGACAATGAGTGTCCTGAATGCGGGCTTGACAAAAGGACTAGCCTGTACCCAAATCCTACTTGACAAAGGATTTCTCAGTCCTACGGTGAAGAAGTAATAGGAAAAATCTTCATTATTAACATCTCTATTGAACCGCCTATATAGGCCGAGACTTCTGTGGGGCGTCACGTTTGCCTTTAGATAATGGTTCAGACCCTTCACAAAGGCATTTGTGAAAAGTCTGGCATTTTGTTTGGTTTGATTTGCGCAACACTTGCCTCGTGCGTATTTGTGCCTGTTTTCATTGGGAGCTATGTTGGCGCATCCTGAACGGTGTATCTATGACTGTATAGAACGACGATAGGTCTTCTGGTTGTTAAATGGGGAATACATTGAAATGCATTCAGCGCAGCTACATAGCGTTTTTTTTTTATTTTATGTTAAAAGGGGGGGGGGGGGCTTTGTCATGCGTCAAGTGCACGAGACGACCTAGCGTCGTGCGTCGCATAGCATAGAGAAATATAGGATGACAATTACGACGCGCTACGTGAGTTTGGCACGAGCACGCCAAGTGTCACAATAGAAAAATAACAAGCAGCTATTGGTGAAGTACACGGGGTGCAAGCACAGAAGAGAAGAAGAAAAGAAAGAGGTGAGACAGCAACGAGAGCTAGACACGTATGCGGTTGGAAGAATACCTGGATGCTAGGTTGTAGAGGTGCGAGCTTGCCGGGCGCTTGGACATGGTCTCCCCCTAACCATGTTTGCATTTCCTGATGACCTCTTGTCTTCTTCGTAACAAGCTGCAGTCTGCACGGCTGTGACGGCTCTCTTGAAGCTTAGTGATCAGGTGCGGAAGTGCGGGTTGCCGGGTGTCTGGAACTGGGCCCCAAGGGCGTCCACTCCATCGCTGCATATCTTCTTCAAAGACTGGGACCTCCTCTTACTACTGCTTGCCAACTGCAAGGCGACAGTCGAGTGCATCATCGTGTTGGCCACCCGTAATCGGCTGCTCTTCTGCGACTACAGCATTACTCAGTTCGTGCTATCCAGAACTAGGCTGCTCATAGGACGTGACATCTAACTGGTCAGCCAGTCCATTTCTCGCGACTTCTTCGGCGTTTATTTCTTGCTAACTCTCACTGACTGCATAACTTCCTTTGTCTCGTGGCGTACGGATCATTGTGAAATTTATACGGGCTGTGGCCAATCCCAGTTTGGCTTTCTTCTGTTAAATTTATTTTTTGCGTGGGACTTCTAGACAGCCTTGTCTTGTATTGGAAGATAACACCTCTGTTACGTTTATTTTAATTCATAAACTAAACTTCTCATCACATGTAGTCAGCAGCTTACCTCTTCTGCATTAGTCAATTCCTTTCTTCTGCGTCATTTAGTGTCTGCCTTTCAGCATAGCTCGCGAAGTGCATTGTGGACAGATGTAAATACTGCTTCATAATAAATTCTTAACTTGGCCGCTGCATCACGACAGATATGCAATGAGATTTCGAGTTTCGTAGGGTGCAAATAAACACAATTGTATGCATATCAATTAGCCGTGCAATATTTAAATAGTCACAGCGATAAACCTTTTACGGATTCGAAAATGCACAGTACACGTGCATATTTTTTTACTCGTAGGCTTTATTAGTACCGGCCTCGGCCTTAAGTTCTCGTTTCTTCTAACTGCAACCGACTGCATAGGCTCACACTGACAAAACGCCACGTTCGCTTATCGCATGGAAATTGAGCTACAATATTATATAACATATTACGTGGGGTAGATCCTCCCCTGCGACACGTTATTTTTTCATCCCTTTTCATTTCTTTAATTTATTGAATATATGTGCAAGTAATACCCCTACGTTGTCTTTTGTGTCTTGTTTGTTGGCTTCTTCTGATATGATTAAAAAAATTGGGCCCATCGGTTCCCGTTGTTCGGGCTAATATATATATATATATATATTGACACGTGTACTTATCTTTATCGGCCAACCACGTTTCGCCGCCTAACAAATGTAATCGCACAGCATGGGACGCGCCTGCATGTATCCGAAGTTTCTGGAAAGTTATCGATGCTTCTATCCGCTGTCTGTTGTCGCCGAGACTTATGTTATCTGATTTCATCACCTGACGCGAATGGTGTAGAACTTTGTGGAAGGCACGCGGGTTCGAACGATTAGTCTGGAACATTCGACGACTGCTCTATAAAAGCCGACCCGCTTGACCCGCAGATCACATTTTCGACGATCGCCGACTGTGTTCGCCGCTTTCGTTGTGCTATAAGTGTAGCCTGTTTTGTGGGCACAGGTTCGCCCAATAAAAGCTAGTATTGTATTCCACCGTACTGCTTCTTTCTTCACCGTCACTACCACGTGACAATATATATTGTAACGAAGAAGAGTAGCGATGGTGCTGTGGCACAGGCACGCTACTCTTCTCCCTTACAATCTTGCTTACAATCTTACAATATTTACCTTGCTAAGAGATTTATTAGCAACGGGCGCGAACGGGTAGCAGACACAAGCGTTCGGCGAAGGACAGCAACCACGAGCTCATGCCGGTAGTGATGGTGCTGCGGCGCAGGCAGGCTACTCTTCTTCGTTACAACTTATATATATATATATATATATATATATATATATATATATATATATATATATATATATATATATATATGCCCACGGGCTGTTTCACGCAACTTGAACTAAGGACATTAAAAAACGTGGTTAGCCGCAACTGAATGAAACCAACGGCATAAGGTTTGCCATTCTGTGGCCCTCCTTCGAGTACATTTATAGTCCGCTTAATTAGTTAACTTAAGATGAAATATGCGAAATGTGTGATGTTCACTTTAGTGCCAAGGGCGTTTCGTTGTGTTGTAGAGGGTATTTAGAAACGACGGTTCTTTCTTTTTTCCTTTTTTTTTTGTGGCAGCGTACATGTTGCGTCATTATTTGCTTCGGCGTTTAAAGAAAGCAGGCGAATTATGAAATAAAACTACGTGACTGTGCCCATGCGCCCTCAAGCGCTCTCAACCACGCTTCTTACGAAAGAACCCTGTGTGCGGACCGTGGCGAAATGCGCGGCCACGGCTCGAGTCATCGGCTTCACAGTGTGTCAGCATCTTTGGCGGTGGCACACACAAAGCTAGCGACGTCGTCCCCGATAAGCGATAAGCGAAACGACAGTGTTAAGAGAAAAGTAAAAAAAAAAGAACATAAGGGGGAGAAGGTAGGCACAGCAGCTTGTGAACCCGCTCCGAATACCTCTACTCACGTTGATTTGTAAATGTGTGTGTGTGTGTATGTTTTCTTGCGTTTGGTGGACTAATTTCTTTATTTCCCACATTTCTTTATATTTCAGATTTTCTCAGTTTTTGCGTTTGTGTGTGATTATGTGCCTACTTCCACATGTGTTTGCGCTTACTCTTATTTAGGTTCTTTTATTTTAAATTAGCATTTGTGTTTGCTAGTTTTCATTCACCAAAGTCTTTTTACACATTTTCATTAACCAATCACATTGAAAGCACCAACTCCTGTAAACTGCAGGGCTGGTCTCTTCCATCTCATCAAAGCTTTTCTGGTCTTCTCAATCTGCCTACTCTGCGTTTTCTGTCCTTGCTTCTTGTGTTCTTGCCGCATTGTGATTAACCAACTTGCGCAAAGCAAATTTTGATCGCCTATGAAAACAGAAGGCTATACAGATACATTTTCTTAAAAGCGTCATGTTTGTTGCAGAGTAACTTTGCCTCTTACCTCTGTTCATGTTTGTGTATCAGTGCATGCGGCAGCTTGACAGAAGTGCCTATGAAAGGATGCCGTATTGTGAAACAGTACCTTGCTATGTTGTTGCATTTTTCAGGCTTCCAGTCTTCGTAACCAGATGGTTTCACTGCTCTATCACATATGCTGGTACAGATTTTCAACATGAATAGCATTGTTCAGAGGGGCGTAATTTCCTGTATGTTGCTTTCATTCTTACAAAGACATTTTTCGCTGAATGGAGCCCAGCAAAGCAGTGCACTGATAGCTTTTGCAACTTTCACCATTTATTACTTCACCAATGTCAATGTCTGAATCTGGCCGTCGCTATGCCGACGGCTGGTGAATAAAAAAATTGCCTCTATAAGACACATGCAACTTTACTCAGCATTTTTTCGTGGCTCCACATCCAGCAGCTGTATTGACTTGGCTTTTGTCTCACGACGCCTCGTCAGACGTGCAGGGTGGTTTGTAGACATAGAGACGCACGGAAGCGACCATATACCCACATACGTCAAGATCAGAAGATTGTCCCCTTCCAAAATATGCGATACGATCCAAAGAATGTACTCGTTTAAATTTCAGTCTATCATGGAAGAACAATGCGACGCCAATTCATCTTTCGACCTGAAGAGGCAACAAGAGCGCCGTACAAGACACTATGCGTACTCTCACATGCTCTTCGAAACATACGGAATTTGGTGTGGAACTAGAACGACTCCGAGCAATCCGACGACGTGCTGAACGAAGATACCGACGTACAAAGACAATGGACTATTTACGGACCGCCAGATGGACGCAAAAAAAGATCCAGCGCCGGTTAGACAAGCTCGAATAGCAACGTTGGACTGCCTTCTGTAAGTCGCTAGATCCAAGCAAACCTTTATCGCAACTATGGAGAACGGTGCCCGGTCTCCGGACGCTCCCCACAGCGATTACCATTGAAGGCTTTTGCCCTCTCTCAAAAGAGATCGGAGATTGACGTGGCAGAGGATTTCTGCGCCAGATTATCCGACTAACTCACAGCTACCAACAATCCATCGCCCATCGTCCGCCACCACGTGATCACCGCATGGATCTACGATTCTCAATCCACGAACTTGAGGCAGCATTAGCTTTGTGTAGCCGCACATCAGCGCCAGGACCTGACGGAATTTCCTACCGAGTTCTGTGTCACCTGGGGGAACGAGCGAGAGGTGTTCGACTTGAGTTGTATAATGAATCTTGGAGAGATGGCACGCTACCAACAAGCTGCAAGACAAGTCGCTCTGTTCCACTGCTGAAGGCTCGATAGTCTTCGTTAGAACTCTCATCATATTGCCCGATCGCTTTGGCAAGCTGTGTGGGCAAATTAATGGAGAGAATGATCCTAGGACGCCTGGAGGGGTACTTCGAGTACCACAACACCTACACGGATGCTATGGCGGCCTTTCGACGTGGTCGATCATCGAGCGATAACGTCAGCGACCTAGTCACCTACATTGAGCATGAGAAATACCGTAAGTGTCTTTACGTTTCTTTATTCCTCGAAGTCAAAGGGGCGTATGACCACGTTGCGCATGAAACCATCCTCTCTGCTCTCGTAGACGTAGGATTGAGTGGTCGGATGTTTCAATAGATACGTAGCTGTCTCTCCATGCGATCCTTTTTTGTAAGCACCGAGAAAGGCCATACTTCTCTACATTATAGCTACCACGGTGTCATCCAGGGTAGTGTACTTAGCCCTGTGGTATTTAATCTAACCCCAATTGCTCTCCTTGAGCACGTGCCAACCACAGTTAGGCTATCAATGTACGCGGATGACATCTGCATATGGACGTCTGCAGTAACACGCCTACAGTTGCGAGCGAGAATTCAGAGCCGCCACCCCAACTGCTATCTATCTCCGTAATCGAAACGTGGAAATTTCCTCCGAGAAATGCGCACAAGTGCCATTTACGCGCAAACCCATGAGAAACTACAGCGTAATGATAAATGGCCAAATAATACGACGGGTTCGATCGTACAAGTTTCTAGGTGTCATAATCGACAGGGACTTGTCATGGAGCCATCATATATCATACGTGAAAAAATGGGTGACAGGCATCCGCCACCTGTTCACGTTTTTCGCTGGCAAGACCTGGGGAATCTCGACAAGTGCCATGCTACCACTGTACAGGGTGCTTTATAGGCATTCTGCGATACAGCGTGCCAGCAATAACCAACACAGGCAAAACGAATCTACGCTGAATATAAAGCCTTCAGGCTCAAGCGGGCCGGATCTGTGTAGGCCTGCCTCAGAGTGCTCCAACAGTGGCTACGATAGCAATCACTAGAGACCACCTTGTCAAGACCCACATTGAAATTGAAGTACTCAGGACACATATAAGGTATCTACCCAGGACCCCTCGTCACCACTTAGCCTTTCTACCAGCGGACAGACCACACACATCTTTCAGCCAAACAATAACCGCATATTATGAATCATTGCCAGCTTGTTTTACTCCGGCTGCGAGACCTTCGATTCTTCCGTGGTGCTTCGCTCAGCCAAAAATCAACCTCACCATACCTGGCATCATGAAAAAAGCTGATCTATCATCACCAGCCCTTAAACATCTCACGCTACTATTTTTGTACGAGAACTACCGTGACTCTATTCATTTTTACACTGATGGATCTGTCCTTCGAAACAGCTCCGCGGCGGCAATCGTCATACCAGCGAAAGTTACAACAATCAAATTTAAAACGACTTACGCGACAACATCGACAGCAGCAGAGCTCGCAGCGCTCTTTACTGCCCTTCATTACATTGGTGATGAACCGCGACACAACTGGACGGTATTCTGCGATTCGAATGCGGCGCTGCAGTCTCCACTGTCACCTTTACGACGCGGACCGCACGAACAATTAATAATTCATATTACAGAGACGTTACACCGTATAAGTTATGCAGGCCATGAAATAACCTTCCAGTGGCTTCCAAGTCACTGCGGGATTATCGGCAATGAACGGGCGGATCAAGCTGCCCGCTCAGCCCATACTGAGGAGCGCCACATCCCAATTCCAGTTTCTAGAATTGACGCAGCACGGAAGCTCCGCCTACTCCCTCGGCCGTGCACCGCGACGCAATGGAATGAGCCACATTTAAGAAATACGCGACTGTACTCAATTGACCCCACATTCAGTCTTCGAGCGCCATCACAGCTTCGCCGTGGTGACGCCACGCTTATATATTGATTGTGGTTGGGCGTTGCCTGTACCAAAGCCTATGCATTCCGCACAGGGATGACCGACACCGCAACCTGTGACCACTGCGGCCACGAAGAATCCATTGACCATATTTTGTGCACCTGCCCGCAGTACAGTCCACAGAGGGAATGCTTTGCCACGAACTTCACCAGCTGGACGACCAACCGCTATCGGAAAAAAGAATTTTGCACCGTCCAAAGGACCTACCGTCACAAAAGAAGGCCGTGAAAGCACTATTGCGCTTTATGCGATCTACCGGCCTTTGTGAACGTCTTTAACTGGAACGCCTCTTCTGTGTGTGTGCCTCCGTGTGTGCGTGTGTTTTTTTTTTGTTCTTTTTAACACTTTCCTCTCTGTCCTCTTTCTAACCTCTATCTCCCATCCCCAGTGTAGGGTAGAAAACCAGACTGATATCTGGTTAACCTCCCTGCCTTTCCTCTTCATCTCTCTCTCTCTCTACTCAGCATTTTTTTAGTACATGCAATGCTAGCAGAGCTATTCCGGGTGAATAATTGTGCTTACATTCGTGTGAATTGCCCAGTCAGATAAACAATTAAAACAATGGCTACGGCATGACCGCAATTTGAAGTGCGGACCGCAAACTGTGCCTTCCAAGTTGCCATCGACTGCTGCTATTATTATCTATGTATGCTGCTATTAATGAGTATTTTGGGTCTCACTAAGCTAATGATGTTTGATAATTGTTCTTATTCGCATTACTTGCCTGAACCAAATAACCTAAATTAACAATGCAAACACATAATTATGCTTTGGCATATAAGCTGCTAACCGTGGCTCTTAATTTCGCTTTGACTGCTGCTGTTTCACCTACAATGGCTACGCATGACTGCGCTTGGAAATGCAGACTGGTAAAGGTGTCTTTCAAGCGTGCCCCTGACTGCTGCTAATTCACCAAGGGGCCCATCAAGCTCGATGGTGGTGGCCCGAATGAGTTTTCTGGGTCTCACTAAGCTAACGATGTTTCAGAATTGTTCTCTTATTCGCATTATTTGCCTGGGCCAGATAACTAGTATAAACAATGCAACCACATAATTATGCTTTGACATGCACGCTACTAACAGTGGGTCTTAATTTCGCGTTGACTACTGCTGTTTCCCCTATAATAGCGACGCATGACTGCGCTTTCGAATGCAAACTGCTAAAGGTGCCTTTGAAGCGTGCCCCTGACTGCTGCTATTTCACCAAGGGGCCCATCAAGCTCGATGGTGGTTGCCCAAATGAGCTTTCTGGGCCTCACTAAGCTAATAATATTTTATAATTGTTCTCTTATTCGCATAATTTGCCTGGGGGAGATAACCAAAATTAACAACGCAACCACATAATTAGGATTTAGCATACAAGCTGATAAAGTGGCTCTCAATTTCGCGTTGACTACTGCTGTTTCACCAACAATGGCTACGACATGACGGCGCTTTGAAGTGCAGACTACTAATGGTGCCTTCCAAATATGCCCTTGACTACTGGTATTTCATCACAGGGCCCGTCATGCTCGATGGTGGCTGCCCAATAGAGTATTTTGGGCCTTCTAATCACATTGACATTATTCATCTCAACAGGCTGGAAAGAACAGTAAGCGCAACACAACTACCTGGAAGCAGGCCACCTAACAGGGGCATGGCACTCTGCAAGTGGCTTCATGAAATTAACAATGACTGTGCGGTGGAGTAAACCGAGCCAACGGTGTGTTTTTGTTATTGCTTGGCTGCATGTACTGGCCTTTAGGCGCATGTGCACCTTGATGATGGCTCCAACACGACTGCTGTTGTTTTCCTTTCGACATGCCGGCTGCCAACGTTGGCGGTCAATTTCGCCTCGGCTCCTGCTACTTCACCTAGAGAATGGCTGCACTAATGAGCACTTTGGGCCTCACTAAGCTAATGATTTTTATAATCGTTCTCTTATTCGCATTATTTGTCTGAGCCAGATAACTAAAATAAAGAATGCAACCACATAAATGTGCTTTGGCGTGCAGGCTGCAAAAAGTGACTGTCAATTTCGTATTCACTACTGCTTTTTCGTGTCAAGCTGGACTGTGGCTGCCCGAATGAGCATTTTGGGCCCTGCATAGTCATTCAGGGCTAATAACTGTATGTGCATACAGATTTTCCAACATTTAAGCACGTTTTCATGCCAGTACTTAAATTGAGCATGATTGTGCACGACGTTGCTTTTTTCAGAATTGAGCTTCCGTTAAAAGGAATATGTTACCACATGAACTGCTTATTTATTTGAAAGCTCAAGGGATAGTTGGGTGTTGCGAACCCACCGGCAAAATTTTGGTAGCCCTAATGGGAGCTGTTCTTTGGTTAATAAGCCGTTATGCTTCGTCGAGTGGCTCAATGCCGGACAGCTCGATGTCAAAGTAGCCTTCTTCAGTATTATCTTCACCCATTTGGGTGATAATAAGTTGGATGTGGTCACTCCCAGACGTGTCAAGCCTGAACTTTACGTCCCCGTCCATTACGTGGTGAATGTTCTTCCTCCAGTCCTCCGCCATTACGTACTTGATTTTTTCCTCAAGACGTGTTCGACCATGGACACCTTTAAGTCTCAGTTGTCCGCAGCGATGCCATATTTCACCGTTGCCCCCACGACCTTGACAGAATTAAATTTGCATTGGTACGATGGGAGCCCGAGTACAATGCAACCGGCCCTTTCAACTGCATTGTAGCTCAGAAAGTGTGACTTTACAGAGGCTACTAAGGACCAAACAATGAAACGTTCCTTTCCTTCGAGCGCTTCCTAACTTTACGTGAGGCCTCCTTAAAGCGAACGACCGATGGAGGAAGCAAGCGTACTCTGAAAGCTCCCTTCACCCATCCTCACGTAAGGAGCGGTTGCCGCATGCCTGGGTTCGAGATTCTGTCCTAAAAGCTTTACGCGAACACCATTATTCAATAAAAAAGGTTGTATCGTCGCACAATCTTTAAATTGAAGAACTAATATAGAGAATCGTGGAGGCTTGCTTTTAGTTTTGTTTACTAAACTTAAAAAAAAGTAGCGCCTTACAGTGCAAAACTTGATGTGCTCCAGCAACGCTGGCACGCCGGCGTCGTGCAAGGCCTAGCAACGCCTAGCAACGCTTTCATGCCGCACGCGTGACTGAAACGAACATGCCTGGCAAGACGTACCGTTCTCGCACTTCTCCGCAGGTGGGCGATAGCGCGCCTGCGCAAGCAAACGTCACGTAGTTAAGCAGTGAGGTGAAGCGCTCGTTCAGGGCCAGGAGCGGCGTAAGGACGCATGAAGGTAGCTTTGGAGCTACCTTATGCTGAGGAAGCATCAAGGAAGCCTTCACCGAGGGCCCCTCAGTAAGGAAGCTTTCAGAGTGACATAAGGTAGCCTCACCGCAATGCAGGCTTCCCTACTGAGGTAAGAAAGATTTCATTGTTTGGGGCCCTAACTCCAGCAGCTGCTTTTTCACTATCCTTTCGCTGTAGGTGATGTTTTTTGCTTTTGAGCCACTCCTGTATTTTTTTCCTTCTTCCAAGCTGTCGTCGGCAATTTTTCTTCTCGCCACGTATGGTAAGGTGCATTGTCCAAAACAATGATGCGACCAGCTGGAAACAGAATGTCATCAAACCATCCCTCGAAACGATTTCTGTCTATTTCCTGGTGGTAGTCGCCTGTTTGCTCGGAATACATCCAAGCAGCCGTCGACGAAGCGATCCTCACTGCCTATGTGCGTCACGGACAGGCGCTGGCATTTTCCAGACGGTTGTTTCAGACCCGTTGACAGGCCATTTGCTCGATCGTGCAGGCGTCCGTGCTTCGGCACCACGGTGTCTCTCCACACGATCGACCGAGTGTGTCCCACCGTCATCCATGTCCCGTCCAGGAAAAATATGCTTGGACGTTCCACCCTGTAGCACTTCACGTCACGAAGGTAGTGATTCCGCCAATCAGCCATGTCATCCCGGTCGATAAGCAGCGAATCGCGGCACCTCTTCTCGTGCTTGAATCCGATCTCGACAAGCAGGCGATGCACAGTACACTGCTTCAGTGATGGGAGACCCATACGCTTCGAGAACTCATTAGTTATCTTCTCGGCTGTCGGTATCTCGTTGCGGCAAAAGAAATCGTGCACACATGACATCAGCGCGTACAACGTGAAGCTGTCATACTTCGTGCTGCGTCTTCTTTTCTCCGCATTTCGTGTGAGCTTTCGCTAGGGCGTCGACTTTGCCACCCGAAATATGCGACGCTTCGACCTCCCTCCTCGCGTTGAACACTGTGCTTTCGCTGACACCGAGCATCTCGGCGACAAACTTTGTCGTACCCTTCACGCTGTGTTCAGGCTCCCTGTTAAGTCAATACATGTAGCAGTGGAGGATCATGTTGCGTGAATCTCTATTCAGGATGTGGCCACCCTTCCTCTTCTTGTCGAGGCTCCTCGGTGGTGCGGCCATCGAGGCGACACAAGGCTCGCTAGGCAACAAGCGATCGCATTCCGATGTCAGCGCGCTGAGCTCAATGGCGGAAATCTCGCACGTAGTGCCTTGCGCGAAGTGGTGAGATTGCACGCTTGCAAAAAAAAAAAGTTAAAAGGAAAAAAATTGTGGAAACACAAAACAAAAAAAAAATAAATTTTATTCTATTTAAAAACAAGAGTATTTATTTACAACGATGAATGAAGCATTTTTGTACCTTTCCTTCCTCAATCGTCATTTCGCCCCAGCTTTATAATGGTTTCGATAAGTGCGTTTCTTTAAGTACTTGTTCAATAGCAACCGATTCATTTTAAGCTCGGAAAAGAAGTATTAAATGTGCCGTGTACATGTAAGCTGGCGCAAGAGCCATGCAAAGCTGCCTTTTCTACTTTTGTCACTTGCAATGAAACTATAAAGCAGATGACGCACAGGGTTGTAGAAGACATGGGGTTATTTTATTCTCGCAAACCGGCACGTGCTGTAGCAGATGAGAACTCTACAAAAGCAGTCGTCAAAATACAAAAGTATTTACTCATGCCGAGAATTGCGCGTTTCAGAAACACGAGTTTTCGAGTGGCACTATATTATTCGCGGAGGCAATCGGCTGTCACGATTGAGTCATCTGGGCGGGGCCTTCACTTTCTTCTAATGTAGTATCCGACTATACAACTAGCCATGGGAGGGTTACGCAGCGCCACCATTCGCAAGCCTTTGCGGGGGATGTGAAACATCCTTTTTGATGGCGTTTTATGACATCTATATATATATATATATATATATATATATATATATATATATATATATATATATATATATAAACAATGCCAATGTTTTAATGCCAACTCGACAAGGTTTTAGGGCCGCTTACTAGACAAGGTCCTCTGTAGAAGCTGAGCGTATTCACTGCTCGTCTGTCATCGTTTTAAGGCACTGTGGCGACACAGTACCCTAATGCAAAAACAAAAAGATGTGCATGCTTTACATATCAAGAATTGTGGCTCTAATGTACCCAGATTACACCGAACCTCGACTTTGTGCTACCCTTTTACATGTTATAGGTTTTAGAAGGTATAATAACGGCAAACTTTAGACACCTTACGAGCTCTCCTTTGGATATATGTAAGCTGAAAAAACGGGAATAGGAGGTATGCTGATCCCACGTACTGTGGGAATAGATGTAAGCGAAGCTTTGTATGCTGATTGTTTTGATTGATGATAATTAGCGGTGATACGGCCCACGAATTTGTAATTTCTTGAGCGTTTTGTGCATACGAGAGTCGCGAGTTCACTTTAAACGTTACTTTGCGCGTACCACTGCTGTTTGTCTGCGTAGTCCACAGAACACACACGGAGACGTGTTCCCTTGAGGCGTTGTTGTGCGTCATCGTTCATAATCTCTGGCAGGGTTGATCGTTATCATTGTAACACATGGCACATCGTGTCATGACAGAAGCGTTAAACTTTAATCGAATTATGGGGCTCTACGTAATTCAATTAATTATCGTAAATGTATGTATACCTTGTTTACACACATTCACGCTCTGCACCACGTTTTACTGCGTAGCGAAGTTCCTCCTGTTCTGCTGCGACGCTTCTTTTGGGCCTCAGGGACGCTGAGTGCACGCTTTGGAGCCATCTCTTCTTTCGTATCCACCACGCTGTTGAGGCGCCAGCTCCACGCGCTCTCTTGAGGCTATGGACGATTGGAATGTTTCCACAATCACAACCCAGCACCCGACCTCCACAGCCCAGCACCTGCATTTTTGTCGCATAGGACAGCAAGCACAGCACCTGCTATACGCACAAACTTTGAAACGCTTCCGGCGGCGTCAGCAGGTATGGATGGACGAATCGATGGATCTTATGAGCGTCCCCTTTCGAAGGGGGCAGTGGGTTGCGCCACCAAGCTCTTGCTATTATACTGCCGAAGGTCCTACCAGGGTAAAAAAGAAAAAAGAACAGGAAAAGAACACTATGAACTCCCACAACCAAACAGCCGGGAAAAATGGGTGGATGGATGGATGGATGGACGGATGTTATGAACGTCCCCTTTGGAACGGAGTGGTGGGTTGTGCCACCAAGCTCTTGCTATTATGCTGCCTAATGTCCTACCTAGGCTAAAAAAGAAAAAAAAAAAAAAAGCCCTATGATCTCCCACAACCAAATTTTCTGATCCCCTATTGCGAACTTTGCTTTTGTATATCTCCGTTTTTGTCGTTTCCCTACTTTTCTTCCGCGAATCTTCCAATCGCCACTTACTAATCTCTATTGCGGAGATCTTTACTTTTCAACTGCTATCGCTGAAGCCGGGCTTGAAGGAGGCCAGTGGTGCCTAAATCGACCGCTGGGCTGACGTCTTCACATTCTCATAAAACATCCTACATCGTTTCCTTAGCTTTACCGCAGCAAGCACATGCTTCTTCTTCTTTCTCATATCTCGCTTTATAGGTGCGTGTTCTAAGGCATCCCGATCTCGCTTCGAAATGTAATGGCTTACTTTTGAGTTATCATAAATTGTTTCTTTCCTGATTTCGTTTTTTTTTCTTAAGTAGTTACTCATGGCAGGTTTCTTTTCCATTGCCGCAACCTATGAGATTATTTCAACCTCTCTGACTTTTCGCTTCACCTTCTTTGTTGCTGTGTTGTACACTATACAGGCCGGGTACTTGTTGGTAAGCTTCCTAGTTATTTTCCTCTACTGTGAATCCATGTTTATCCTGTAATGATTATCCTCTATTATCCTGTAATATTTATACCTCAACACTGTCACAGACCATTCGCTTTATTCCATGTTCTTCAGTCCTTCTTCATAATCAATTTTACTGTGAGCTACCCCCACTTCAAAACTCGTCCAGTGCGAGGCGTCCCACTTACCTTTGTTTCCCTTCGAGTCCTGATTGTACTCCTGATTTAAAGCAAACAACCCCATTTCGAAAAGTAAGTCCTTGAACCATTACACCTTTCCACATACCTTGGAGCACCTCGAACCTATTGCATCCCTATAGCGCTCTGTGCTTCATTATGGCTGAATTTCTCTTCCCCTTCACTGTGCGCGGAGGCGATGCGTGGAGGTGCGCGGAGGTGAGTGCGGAGGTCGTTTCGCAAGTCCAGCGGCACGCAAGGCAATACAATCAATGTAGCAGCAGCTCCAGGAAATTCGGGAGATGAGGCAAAAAATGATTCCTTATAATATAATACAACATTCGAGATCCTTACGTAACGGTTGTCCGTACTTTTAATTTGATGCATGCTAACTTTGTTGTCAACCTCAGAGCGAACATGGAAACTTTTCAACTGTGGAAATTGTGCACATGCCGCTGATTATTTGCCCCAATAATCTATAAGCGTCCACCTCTTCATGACACATGATGATGGTGAAATGACCGCGTACAGCTCAGCACGCCTCAGCGTATGCATCGCCAAAACTTCGCTTGTGGACAGAGCTTGCGATCCCGGGGTTCTGTGCTTCGGCACATCGTGGCGCAGGTCTGCACTTTTCGCAACACCGGAGCCAAGGTTAACGGTCCGGTGCTTAAGAGAAATTTCCGATTTCATCAAGTTTGTTTAAAAGACTTTCGAGGAGCCAGCGTCTAATGTAAGGATGTTATCCTTGTTGTAAAGGTTAAAGCGTTAAATAATATTCACTTTGTTCATCCAGCGCCTCCGACGAGTCCTTGCTCTTAGTGAGGACGCCTCGCGAGCGCCACCGAGAAGGGAAGCCACTTCACAACACAATGGATGTTATCGCACACATCGGGACCCCGTGACCATAATGGAGTTGGTAGTTTATTGACACTTAACCCCCCCCCCCCCCCATCCCAACCGCAATATATCTGCTGGCTTCTTGGCCATTCCCTACTGGGTATGGCCGTCTTTAGTGTGGTAGGATGCTACTTTCTCACTATATGATTTCAGGATCGAAGGAATGGCTGAAGTAGGGTGTTTAAATTTTATTTTGTTTACTATCCCTGTAGCGTTGGCGCTTGGGTGTAATGTATGGTATGTGGTCAAAATAAAGCTTCATTTAGTGTACTAAATTGAGCCGATGATCAAAAGGATGACTCTCTCTGTCTAAGCTATAGGTAACTGGTGCTCCGCCATTTCATCTACAGTAGCAATATTGTCATGTTGTAATGACGTCAATAATAAGATGACATTAATAAGATGAATAATAAGAAACTCTTTCTTGGGTGAAATTATGACCAAAAGGCAACAAACGCTCAAGCACACAGGTAGTGGCAATTACCATCTGCGATCGTCAAAATGTGATGTGTAGGTCAAGCGCATCGGCTCTTGTAGATAGCAAGTCGAAGGTTTGAAAGTAATTGTTCTAGGTTGTACAACACTAATACCAGCAATGCATGCAATATGACCATAAAAGGTACCTTGAGAAAACAAACACATAGAATGGGGTAGAAGAATTGATTTACCTAATAATATTTCACCTTGTATGCGAACTTTCGCGGAAGTTTGTATCATCTACCGCCCCATTAAATCTGCTAATGACCACCTGGCACTCCAATCCGATCTTCACCTTATCAAAGAATGGTGCAAAACATGGTTAATGACCCTTAACGTATCGAAATGTAAAGTCATCTCATTCGGCAGCAAACATAACAATTGTAGTTATGCATACCATATTCAAGATGACTTACTGTCTCACGTCTCGCATTAAAAATATCCCGGTGTTAACCTTTCACCATACTTTTCATGGTCATTTCTTATCACATCCATGTGCGCCGTCGCCTCTAAGTCTTTAGGGTACCTACGCCGTCCCCTCAGAAGTTCCCCTGCTAATATTCGTAAACTAGCCTACCTTACTTTTGTTCGCCCTCAATTTGAGTTTGCTTCCTCCATTTGGTCTCTTTATCATAACAACATGGTCACCACTTCAGAATCTATGCAAAATGGGGCCGCACGGCAGATCTCAAGAAACTATAACTACCATACAAGCGTCAATCAGACTAAAACTGATCTTTTTCTCCAATCATTAGGCACACGCCGTGGAATCGCTCTACTAGCAGTATTTCACAAGTATGTACACTCCAATTAATCATGTTCCTTTCACCTCGATGTCCCATCCCGCACGTCCAAAAGATTGCACAATCATTTAAGTCTTACACTGATCTATGGTGACACTTTAGCTTTCAATTCATTAGCACTTCCAGGAGCCATCTAATTATGGAATATTCTACCAGACAGCATTGCATCTCTGTTTAATCCTGATACATTCTATCACCTACTTATTACACATTTCCCTGAAGCCGTCGTTTAGAATGTTTCATGTCCATGTTTCAGCTAATGTTTATTCACGTTTCATATGCCTGTTTGAGTTCATGTTTTGAAGTTGAGCAGTTCGCTCCCCCCTTTTTTGTTTTTTTGTTTTGTTTTTTTATATTTGCTTTAACGCGCTTGATGAATTGCGCACTTATTCATGCATCATGCGCTTTTTATGTGATCGTGTGCTTTCAAAGCATGGGCCATATTTCTTCTCGTTATTTCTGCATTGCCTGGTCGCCTCTTTTTTACTGCTATTAGGTTCACAAATTTTATTTACCATGTATTGTATTTTTTTGCTTCTGGTTCTGTATGCACTGTTGGGATATTTCGCACCCCACCCTTACACAATGGAACTTGCCAAGGTTGACGACTGGGCGTGTTGGTATAGCATATTAGAGGTTGGATTGCGCAACATTTTTACGAGACACACAGAAGAGACACACACCACAGAGCGCTACTTGCAACTATCGTTTTATTCCCTTGTCAGTGGAATAAATACAGGAAGATACTCAGGGGGGAGGGCGGTAGGGACAAAAAATTTTAAACAAGAAACAAAAATAGTTTTGACGAACATTGCCATCTACCAATGCCAAGCCGGCTTTGTCACGTGATCGTTTTTGATGCACTCGACATCACACAAAAAAGACCAGGATACGAAATTTAAGATTAGCTCTTGAGGAAATCTAATTCCTTTGCACTAAGGGATACTGAAGGCGTGCTCACGCACATACTTCCCAAACGCGCAATCTCAGCGGCTTCGATTATCTCCCTTGTGATTTGGCTGACATCTTTGCTCACAATCTTACAACTCTGAAAGAGTGGCCGACATCCGCAATCTCTACAATGTATCCCAAGGTGTCCGGTGACTGTCCTTGAAACGTTATAATCATGTTCCTTTAATCTTTCGTTTAAACATCGTCCAGTCTGTCCGATGTACTTTCTGCCGCACTGAAGTGGAATGGAATATACCACTCCCTCAGTGCAGTCGACGAACTTCTTTCTGTGTTGTGTTTCACAGCCTCGTTTCTGTGTGGCACCTGGGTTAACCTTTGCACAAATGCTCAGCAATTTATCTGGTGCGGAAAACACCACTTTTACCTCGCATCTTTTACCAATTTTCTTTACTCGGTGCGCGATCGAATGAATGTATGGCATCACCACTATTTTATCTCGTGTGCTTGGATCGCTAGGCTCCTTCCCAGATAACGGTGCACTGGTTCCGATCTCCTTGAGCAAACATTGTGCCGCAGATACTAATAGATAGGAAGGATATCCTGCCTCCGTGAGCCTGCGCGTTTGCTCCCGAAAGCTATCAGCAATGCTATGATGGCACGATTTTCGCAACGCACTTCTGTAGCATGACTTAACTATGCCTCTTTTTACGATTTTGGAATGCGCAGATTCGAAGGGCAAAAGAGGCTTATTTGCGCGCGGTTCGTACTGCCAACAACAATGACTGGAGCCCAGACTTAGTTTTAGGTCAAGAAACCTAATTGCTCCACCGTCTGGCTCTTCACTTGTGATCGCCAATGGCTCTAGCCCCTCTCTGAAAATTCTTTCAAGGTGTGTCAACAGCGACTGATTTTTGTTATCAACGTTGTCCACTAAAACTAAATAATCATCAACAAACCTGAATACACGAGCTACCCGTGAATTCATGAGGCGTGCGGCTAGGGTTCTGTCAATGTTGGCTAGGAACAGGTCACTCAGAATCGGTGCGATAGACGAACCTATACATATTCCTTGTTTTTGAAGGAAAATGTCTCCATTCCAAGACACGTAGGTGGATTTTAAATACATGGATAACAATTCTAAAAAGGCTTCAACATGCATCTGCGAATCATTTTGAAAGGCAACGTTTCCGTATTTGTCAATACATTCTTCAATGCACAGCAAGAGCTCTTTGTGAGGGATAGAGTAAAATAAGTCTTTTACGTCAAAAGAGTAAGCCAAATACCCCTTGTCAGAATGTTCTCTTAGGAACGCAATAGCTTGCTCAGAGTTTTTTATTAAAAAGGGGTCGTCAACTTCCAGTAATTTTAACCTGCTCTGCAGGAACGAGGCTACCGGCAACTGCCAGGTGTCTTTAGCAGTGACAATTACCCTAAGCGGGCAGTCCGCCTTGTGGGTCTTTGCTGAGAAGAACATTTGTAAGCTTAATTTTCTCTTTTTATCAAGAGACTTGTTCAGATTATCCAGTTTCCATTTGGCGCACAACTTCCTAGCTTCATTTTTTACTTTAGACAAGCAAACACTGGTGCGGCAATCAAAAGTCCCTCTGATGGCTTCTGCTGCTTTAGATAAATACAATTCCTTAGGTAACACCAAGAAGCCTCCTTCTTTATCCGCGGGAACTAAAGCCAACGAATGCTCCTTTAGGAAGGACACTGCTTTTTTGACAGGAACAACGTTCTTAGGTGTCTTGCATCTCACCAAAACTTACCTAAGGAATTGTATTTATCTAAAGCAGCAGAAGCCATCAGAGGGACTTTTGATTGCCGCACCAGTGTTTGCTTGTCTAAAGTAAAAAATGAAGCTAGGAAGTTGTGCGCCAAATGGAAACTGGATAATCTGAACAAGTCTCTTGATAAAAAGAGAAAATTAAGCTTACAAATGTTCTTCTCAGCAAAGACCCACAAGGCGGACTGCCCGCTTAGGGTAATTGTCACTGCTAAAGACACCTGGCAGTTGCCGGTAGCCTCGTTCCTGCAGAGCAGGTTAAAATTACTGGAAGTTGACGACCCCTTTTTAATAAAAAACTCTGAGCAAGCTATTGCGTTCCTAAGAGAACATTCTGACAAGGGGTATTTGGCTTACTCTTTTGACGTAAAAGACTTATTTTACTCTATCCCTCACAAAGAGCTCTTGCTGTGCATTGAAGAATGTATTGACAAATACGGAAACGTTGCCTTTCAAAATGATTCGCAGATGCATGTTGAAGCCTTTTTAGAATTGTTATCGATGTATTTAAAATCCACCTACGTGTCTTGGAATGGAGACATTTTCCTTCAAAAACAAGGAATATGTATAGGTTCGTCTATCGCACCGGTTCTGAGTGACCTGTTCCTAGCCAACATTGACAGAACCCTAGCCGCACGCCTCATGAATTCACGGGTAGCTCGTGTATTCAGGTTTGTTGATGATTATTTAGTTTTAGTGGACAACGTTGATAACAAAAATCAGTCGCTGTTGACACACCTTGAAAGAATTTTCAGAGAGGGGCTAGAGCCATTGGCGATCACAAGTGAAGAGCCAGACGGTGGAGCAATTAGGTTTCTTGACCTAAAACTAAGTCTGGGCTCCAGTCATTGTTGTTGGCAGTACGAACCGCGCGCAAATAAGCCTCTTTTGCCCTTCGAATCTGCGCATTCCAAAATCGTAAAAAGAGGCATAGTTAAGTCATGCTACAGAAGTGCGTTGCGAAAATCGTGCCATCATAGCATTGCTGATAGCTTTCGGGAGCAAACGCGCAGGCTCACGGAGGCAGGATATCCTTCCTATCTATTAGTATCTGCGGCACAATGTTTGCTCAAGGAGATCGGAACCAGTGCACCGTTATCTGGGAAGGAGCCTAGCGATCCAAGCACACGAGATAAAATAGTGGTGATGCCATACATTCATTCGATCGCGCACCGAGTAAAGAAAATTGGTAAAAGATGCGAGGTAAAAGTGGTGTTTTCCGCACCAGATAAATTGCTGAGCATTTGTGCAAAGGTTAACCCAGGTGCCACACAGAAACGAGGCTGTGAAACACAACACAGAAAGAAGTTCGTCGACTGCACTGAGGGAGTGGTATATTCCATTCCACTTCAGTGCGGCAGAAAGTACATCGGACAGACTGGACGATGTTTAAACGAAAGATTAAAGGAACATGATTATAACGTTTCAAGGACAGTCACCGGACACCTTGGGATACATTGTAGAGATTGCGGATGTCGGCCACTCTTTCAGAGTTGTAAGATTGTGAGCAAAGATGTCAGCCAAATCACAAGGGAGATAATCGAAGCCGCTGAGATTGCGCGTTTGGGAAGCATGTGCGTGAGCACGCCTTCAGTATCCCTTAGTGCAAAGGAATTAGATTTCCTCAAGAGCTAATCTTAAATTTCGTATCCTGGTCTTTTTTGTGTGATGTCGAGTGCATCAAAAACGATCACGTGACAAAGCCGGCTTGGCATTGGTAGATGGCAATGTTCGTCAAAACTATTTTTGTTTCTTGTTTAAAATTTTTTGTCCCTACCGCCCTCCCCCCTGAGTATCTTCCTGTATTTATTCCACTGACAAGGGAATAAAACGATAGTTGCAAGTAGCGCTCTGTGGTGTGTGTCTCTTCTGTGTGTCTCGTAAAAATGTTGCGCAATCCAACCTCTAACTTACACAATGGCCTACGGGCCTGTAAGGTACATCAAATAAATGAATTAATTAATAAATTGAGCACGCTCTGATAGATGGCGGCCCAGCCTTCGCTGAGTGAAAGGGCTGTTAGCCTTTTTTTGTTTGTCAGCCTTTCGAAAACGATCACCGGAAAGAAACAGGTACACTTGTCAAAGGAAAGAAATTTCAAATGAAGTTCATAATGGCAGCCAGGAAAGCCTATGGTAAGCCCTGCCACAGGGAAAAATGGTGACACTATAGGAATAAAATGGAAAAATCGGAAATTTTTGAAGCAGCTTTCCTTTGTAATTCGGAGCAAGAAATGTCATAGTGTTATATCACAGACGACATAAGTGTTGCGTATACTTTGGGGATGGTCCCAAAACAAACGCTATATTTACAATAAATGGCAAAATTTTTTTCTTAGAATGTTGGTATTTGCTCAACATATTTTGAAAAACTGCCATTCTGAATCACAGATAACAACTAATCAGTCACCAGATCTTTCAAAAAATCATCCCTGTTTTTCATTTTGAGCCCCAGGACATCAAAGGAAGACAGCATCTTTATGCGTACATCCTTATGCTTTCCTTACTCTTTAGGCTATACGTTATTACAAACCGTGTCTGTTTATCGCTATATTTCTAACCTGTGTATTCGTAGATTAGGGCCCTCATTTCTAATGATGTTTAATCACTTATAGCATTTGTGTGCTTGCATTGGGCGAGTCAAACGCCGTGCACGTTTATAATAAATCCAGTGCTCGCTTACACACTAAATGCAGTAGACCGAAACACTCCCTTAAAACCTGTCGAACCACATCGCACGTATCAGTTCGCTCTAATTACTTTTAAGCGCATGTTAGCGGTCATGTAGCCCATAGGAAATTGTGCGCAGCTTGTGCAAACTCTACAATTCTTCGGGTCTTCGTTGCCGTAACCATAGGCACAGCCTTCAAGTGCCACTTGGAGCAGCAGTAATACTGCCGTCTATGTCCGGCCGTGCGGGCCGAGGAGACATTTCGTTTATTGAAAGAAGCGTGCCAAAATTCTTTTATATTTATTTCGTTCTTTTTCCGTGAGTGCAATTGCTGAGTAAAGAAAGCCACCAGCGAAGTAATCTGATAGTGTGTGCCACTTGTTTTTCAGGCCTGAGTACACAAACAAAGCGACGGCGACTCATCAAGAAAGTAAACTCTCTACGACTACGACACTATAAAGTAAACACATCGGGGACAACTACTTCCTCTCTGTTGTACTTTGCCTCCGGTTGCTGCGCAGCATCGTTTCCTGCAAGATTGTTCGAAAAAGGATAGTAATAACGGAAGTAAGAGGACACCCGCTTGCAACGATGCGCTCATGAAGCTGTTTCCCGGAAGCGCCTCAAGGTCCCTTACTTTTTTGTGCACACGCTCCTAAATGCTTATAAACATTTTAGTTTCAATCTCATCCGGCGATGACGCCCAAGCAAGATGTCTCACCATGCGTATCATCTTTCTCTTGCAAAGAAGGGCTGAAAACTGACCTTGTTGGTAGATTACGAAAATATCTGCGAACAGAGCGAAGAGACTCCCCATTGGGGTGCCTCAAAGAAGCCATTTAGAAACATGCGTAGTGTCTAGACGCTGGGCCTGGAGTAACCCAGCCACTCATGCAGCCTCGTGCCGTTGCACACAGCATTTTGAGAAGTGCGAAATCTTAGCGGGACATACTGATGAAAGATTGCCTTCATTGTCCAAGTGGATGGAATTAACATGAGAGGCCCCATTTGCTTCAGTGCGCCATTGCCCTCTCTGTTTGATAAAGATTTAAAGTAACTATCTAGATAGTTTGGCCAAGGAAACAGGTCACTAAACTGTTCGCTGCGACTGTGATGTTGCTATTTCAAATCGCGCTGTACTGATTAAACCTTTTTGCCCAAGTTCACTGAGAATATGTGCTCTTTCAAACAAAACTTGTTTGAGTGAGTTCGCGTACAACTCTTCTTAAGTATTTTCCAGCTGTTCCCGAACACTTTCCTGCACAGTCCCACAACCAAGTTTGCTAAAAGCTGTATCCAGCACAAACAAAAACAAAAGAGTTTGCGGAAGCAGCTCCTCTCGGAATTTTTTTCTATGTTGCATAGGTAGGTTGCAGAAGTACTGATGCTGCAAGGTTTGTGGTCGCGGTTGTAGTGATTAGACGTAGTGTGAACTGGCTAGCCCATGCCGTCGTCCAACTCACCCACGCTTGGGACGTTGTTCTAGGGAGGAACTTGCTCTCATCGAGAACTAGGCGTACATTATTTATTTACATGTGTAGATTAAAACGGGAGATAATTTTGAACAGCCTAGCATGGCTGCAAGAAGGAGCACGAAGCTCCTACCACGAAGAGCACAGCACACAGCACACGAACTCCAAGCTCCAAGCACATCGCTTGTCGACTACACAGCCGCTTAAAAAGCCTCTGTCCCCTCTAGATCTCTAGGGGAGGGAAAACTGCTCTTCAACCTTCATCCAATCGAGCCGTCCCCAGTCGCTGGGGCGTAGTTTCAGTTTCAGTTTCAGTTTATTGATGCGTTTGAAATGTTTACAGAAAAAGTAACTCTAGGAGGTGCCATAGTCAAAGACTGGGGAGGGACCTCCAATTAACATTATTAGGCAGTCAACCTGCCTTTCAGGGGGAGGGCTCACACACTCACATACGCACTTCGGATTCCCAGAACTCGCCGGGTTGGGCGGGTCCTCGTAGACAGGTTCTCACGCTTGACCCCAGCCGGCGCCTCTTAATTCCAGAGCTGACTTCTCCGGTAGCCGCCACGAGTGTCAGCAGATTGTGACGAATCCTGGGGCCCGAGGAAACGCACCGCAAAACACCCTTTGTTAGAGGAGCTCTCTTGCTGCAAACAGACCATGAAGGCCACGACAAATCAACCAACAATACGCGGTCCGCCAAACGTGGCCAGCCCTGTTGCCGTCGCCAACTCTCCGAAGAAGGCGCATGGTTTATTAACACTGCTGTGGTCTCCAGTTCTACGAAGGAAGTGTATGGTCGATTAACTTTCCTGGTGGCGCCGGTTCTCCGAAGGATGCGACCTCCGCAGAACGATCGGAACTACTGCAGCGGGCTGAGATAGGTTTGCAGAGCATTACCCCTGCAGGCCGATCGTAGCAATGCCTGTTGTCTCAGTACGCCGCTGAAATTGAATTGAATGCACCATAAATTCGTCTCATGAAAGTATATAAAACCACACAACGGGAAAAGTGCGACATTTCACTCCTACAAAGCACGCCTAGTCAATAAATGACATTTGAACTCAGGTTTTTTTATGGAACGACTGTAAGTTGCGCAAGTTGGAACATATTGAATTTAAACAAACCAACAAAAACTATGACAAGAGCCAACGTGCTTGTCGTTCTTTTTTGTGTTCTCGTTTGTTTTCTTGCGCATTGTTTACAACAAATCAGTTCCATTAAAAATAATTTTCATATTACAAAATCTAATTGCGGGACTTAGCATTCCAGTGTGATCACCAGAATTCGAGATATGTGTTTTGACGAAGGGGATCAAAACCGCGTGAAAGACAGGACGAAAGCTGGGACGACGTACACTGTGCATTGTATGTGCCTTCGTCCTTTTCTTCGCGCTGTAGTTAACGCCTTCGCCACCAACCAGCAAGCTCAGTTCAGCAGACTACTATGTGTTTTACTAGGAGGCTGCGGATTATTTTGACCACGGAAGTTCTCTAACGTATTTGTAAATCCTAATTACCGAGAGTTTTTTGCAATTTGTACTAATCTAAAAGGATCCATCGAAGCCGCGAAGTCCATGTGCGATCTCGTGCTCACATACATGAAACAAAGTAAGAGATAAAAGTCAAAAATAAGAATAACTGTAAGCTGCTCTTCACAGCAAGAAAGAGAGATGACTGAGAAGGTCTGGAGAAAAGAAAAGAAGATATGGAAAGAAGCTCCACGTAGAAAGCCATTGTCACTGAGGCCCGGTTGTAGATGGCTATGAGATTCTGTGTACGCAATAACCCTGATGCATCATTCCCAAGTTCCGGCCACCAAGACGTTGCTATCTACCCCAGCTACCAATATAGTTACTAATACCTTAATATCCCCAGTATATATGTATGTATATATATATATATATATATATATATATATAGATATATATATATATATATATATATATATATATATATATAAGTACCGACAATTACCGACACCAGATTCCGAATCCTCAACCGCGACTCGGACCTTACCCCCCCCCCCCCCCCCCCCCCCCAGTGGCGCACCTTCGATGACCGCCCAATATGTTTTGCTTGCGGTGGTGCTGGTCACGTGGCGCGCCATTGTCGTCGTGGCATGCTTCCTCTTCAGAATATCCGGCGAGCGCCACCTTTCCCCGCTCTGTTTTCCTCTTCGCCTTCCAGCCTTCCTACCTCTTCCTTTTCCCCTGACCGTCCAACCGCCTCTACTCGCCGCTCACCATCTCCCCGTCGTCGCTCGCTTTCTCCGATTCGGCGCCGTCCCGTGTCCACCGAGCAGGAAAACTGATGGCCGCCGAGGCACGAACTGCGTCCACGTCGCAATGCCCAAGTCCTCGTCCCTCTCCAGCCAACGTAATTGAAGTCTCTGTCGAAGGAATCGCCGTCCTGGCACTTGTAGATACAGGAGCCGCCGTATCCGTAATTTCCGCCGAACTCTGTCGCAGACTACGAAATGTTTTGACGCCTCTCTCCGACTTCTCCCTTCGAACCGCGAACGCTCAAAATATAACGCCTCTCGCTGCCTGTACTGCTCGCGTCTTCATTCAAGGTCTACTGTATACCGTCGAATTCGTCGTGCTGCCCACGTGTTCCCATGACATCATATTAGGCTGCGACTTCCTTGCAAATAATAACGCCGTTATTGACTGTTGTCACGCCGAACTCGAACTTTCTGCACTTCCCGACGTCGAGAATATCAAAAACGACCCTTCCAGTGTTAAACTGTTTGTTTCCGAAGACAATTCCGTCCCTCCACGCTCTTCCCTGCTTGTGCCTGTGTCCTGCGCCGCTATTTCTGATGCCACTGTTCTCTTTACGCCCTCTGAGCTGTTCATTCGCCGCAGCGGATTCGAAAAATGCTGTCATTACCGACTGTGACAATATCAATAAAATGACCTTTTACTGAAGAAAATATTCAGTAGAGTTACACTGGAGGCTTATCGGCCATATCACCGCTTATTGTGCATCAATATGACTGGTTGGCACAACATTGCCGCTGACTGTCTGACTTCTGCTCCTCAGTTTAAATCGCAAATGCCAAAGCGCACGAGTTGATTTATTCCTCAGGTGACCTCGAACACTTTGAATAAGCTAGTGTTGACGTAGCATGAGACGTTCCATAGTCAAATATAGATGCCACCACTCCAATTTACCATCTAAGTATATGCGCTAACGTGTATTTAGTGAATCTTTATAGCGCAATTCTCAGGCGCCCGTTCCTGTGGCGAGTGTCGGCGTGGGCCCTCGTAACTGAGCGAACGAGCACAGCGAAAGATGAAAGCAAACGCGGACCCCAGTGGGAGTTGAAAGACGCGAGGAGGAAAGCGGAGGACGAGATGCAGCGGCAAGATGAGGCGGAAAGCGCAGGAGGAGGTAATAGCGAAAGGATTTGACCCTGCCTGTTTCTACCTGTTTCTTGAAACTACCTGTTTTCTCGAAAGGGCTTGAGAAAGTAATTCTGACCCGGATAAATATCTTTTGTAGTAAGCATAATATACTGACACCTTCACAATTCGGTTTTCGAAAACACCGGTCCACCGAACTCGCTCTATTAGAACAAAAAGAATACATTCTAAAATCTCTTGATGACAGGAATTTAGCATTAGGGGTATATGTAGATTTTTCGAAGGCTTTTGACCACCTGAACCACAAGTTACTTTTAAAAAAGCTTCAAGTATATGGCTTCAGAGGAACCTCATTGATGCTTTTGAGCAGCTATCTCGGAAGTCGACAACAGTATGTTGAAATAAACGGTCACCGATCCAATGTTAAAACTCTCTCTTCCGGCGTACCGCAAGGCAGCATTATGGGCCCGTTTCTTTTTAATATATACGTGAATGACATAACACAGATAGACAGAGAAATAAAAATGGTCATATATGCTGATGACACCAGCTTATTCTTTTCAGCCTCGTCTGTCTCGAACGTGGTCATGAAAGCAAATACAGCACTTAGGCAGCTTGAGAAGTGGACAAAATATAACGCTCTAAAAATTAACACTTCCAAAACAAAGGCCATTATTTACCGTCCAAAAAACAAGGATGTTCATATTAACGATGATATCACTCTTAATAATTTTAAAATAGATATAGTAAATTCCATTAAAGTACTAGGTGTACTTTTCAATGAGAAAATGACGTGGGATGACCATACAAATTAGGTGGCATCTAAACTGTCACGTGTCATCGGATCGATTTACACTCATAAGGACATCCTCCCTATAAAAGTGAAATTGCTCCTTCACAATTCCTTGTTCTGTTCGCATCTAAATTATTGTCATTTGGTCTGGGGGGAAACATCCTTCGCGAATCTACGAAAATTACACGTTCAGCAGAAAAGAATGCTCAGAATAATATACAATGTAGCATATGACCACCCATCTAAACCGCTCTTTATGAAAGACAACATAATGCCGAATCATGATTTGTACGCATACCGCCTAAGCACTAAATACATTACCGAGGTCAAAAGTAACGTCTCGTTCATTGCCCAACTGGCATCACTGCAGAAAAGAAATTTCGCGTACGCAACCAGAAGCACCGATATTTGGCACATATATTCATTCAGAACAGGTTACGGACAACATATGCTCAGAAACACTCTTCCACATCTCTTAAACATTTGCCAACATTACAATTAAAATCTCCAACGCACCCGGTCAAAAGATTTGCGTCATTTTGTTTCACTTATAAGTGAAAGGGCGGCACTTTCTATTTGAAATGTACGACATCATATTATGCACATCGCTTTGTTTTTTTTTTTTTGGAATTGTACATCTTTTGTAAAAATTGTCATTTGTGATATTCCTTTTGTCTGTACTTATATGCTTGTACTGTATGCCTTTTTTTCCAAACATCATGTATTGTATCGGGGAGGCGAGAGCCCGTCAAGCTGGATATCTAACTTTTTCTCTCCCCCTCCCACATCCTTGGGATGGAAAATTAAGGCATTATTATTATTATTATTATTATTATTATTATTAGAAAAAGCGTAGTATGGCGACGGTGGTTACGAGATGGCGCCATAATAGCGCGTGTCGCCTGCGAGGTCTGATGGCGGTGGCTGCAGTGAATTGGCGCGCACACGTCACTCGCGCGCTGGCTCTCGCAATCTCCAGATTAGTGAGGCACTGGCGCCCCACTTCGCTCCGTTTGCAACGTGCCACACGAGACAGGGGGTCCGGGCCAGCCAATATATCGCGAAATAAAACACGTACAGAGCTGCGCTCAAATTTCACATTAGGAAGCATCGTAATCCTATGTGAATTTTTTTTGCGCCTGTTTCACACCTTTATGAATGCATACTTAACAACGCCAGCTTCAATGCGCACATAATTGGCGCAGTACAAGCCTCGCTTACAAGAAGGATGGAGTTGTAGAGGAAGAAACACTTCCGTTGCACATTTTTCAGCAGACTTTTCTTTGTCAATGTACATTTACTTTCGTGCATCGTCATTGGCTTACACAATTCCACGTCGACACTATGGTCGGTATCGCGCTCCAAATTGGGAGCAGGTCATGGGCACTATAGCGTAAACCTTTTTCAGTCTGTTTCTATGCCAGTTTCGTTGTTAAAACTACGCGACAGGTAAAACATTTCTGAGGCCATGGCGAATTCGGTTGTGTTTTTTGAAACATCATGAAAACCGGAAAAAAAGGACACTCCGATTTTGCGCTCTTGTAACCATTAGCTTTCCAAAATTGATTAAAATATGTTCATGCCACACCTAGCTAGACTGTCTGGCATGCTACACCACTAAACTGCGCAAAATCACACGTCAAAATTACATGTACGCACTATACAGATGAATATGCCCAACAAAAACGGAGTTATTTCGGAATAGCAGGGGACTGCCCCATTCCCCAGCTATTCCATGGGAATTCTTTGCGCATAGTAAATATTTCGCTTAGCAGTTGTAGATGTCACGTGCATGTGTTTACGTTATGCAATTGCGTTAACGCACGTGAACACACAACATGAACTTGTGCCAGAAACGTTGCGCGGTGAGAAGAGGCGGTGACTTACGATGCTACACGACAAGACGAATACGTCCTACACTTCTTCCAAGGTTGAAACTTGCCGAGCCGCCGTCAGAGCCGCTGGCTGCATTCATGGACACTGCGCGCATTCGGCATGACCGCAAGGAAACGCGGACAGAGGAAACCGCTACAGAAGAAAATGTTGCCTAGTTCTTTCGGCAACATTGCTCGGCTAATGTTCTTCGTTCAACATCCTTATTAGCGTCATTTTGACTCCCCGTTGCACGCCACTGCAACTGCACACGAGCAAACGCAAAGTAAGCAAAGGGAAACGAATCAATCGGAGACGCCGGCGCCACTATTCTCATGCAGAGAGAGAGAGAGAAAGGCAAAGGAAAGACAGGGAGGTTAACCAGAGATTATCTCCGGTTGGCTACCCTGTACTGGGGGAGGGGAAAGGGGATGCAATAGGTGAGAAAGAAAGAAGGATAAAAAAAAGGAAAAAAAAACCTAAACACACACACGCACGTACACACGAACTATTTCTGTGGGCACTGTCACGCAACCCGCAAAGCTATCCACTTTCACTGGGCTAGCTTGGCTCCACCGAAACGCTCTACTCTTATGCGTGCTCTGCGCTTTTGCCATAGAGCTTTTACTGCGATAGCAATTATATGTACGCTACAGGCATTTCTGCCATCGCCGTCGACGCCGTCGTCGACGTGAGGTTCCGTAAAGCCCCGTACACGTTATCGGTACGGTAACTCGCCGCACGCCGTTTGCCGTTCGCGGACCGCCGTTCGACGGTGGCTTTGCTAGCGAACGGCAAGATTTCTTTGCCATAGAGAGGATGGGCCCGGGACCCATTTGTGCTGCAGCCATACAGCGAAGTGGCCAATTAACGAACGACTCGGGCACCGACGGCAGCCTCACAGCGGCTGATCGGTCGGCGGCGGCGATATCGTCTTCCCCTCTTCGCTTCAAAGCTAAAGCTGACGGCGCTTCGGGATGAATCACCGATGCTTACAAGCCGCAATATTTTCTTACCGATGTTGTCACTCTTCGCAATAATAATACATAAAGAAGAAAAGGCGCTAATATTAGCGGCACCGCCGCGGGCTGCGATGCGAGCATAGCCGAGCCGGTCGTCTTCCGTCAGTAGCCGAAAACTGCAGCTGAGCTCGACAAGTATCTGAGCTCTCATTCGTGTTTAACGTTTGACAGTGGATATCGTGTTCCATAAAATGTTCAGTTTGCGCATCACTTCGTGTGGCGGAAATTATTTCGCTTGGAGCAGAAGGAAAATATGCTTGCGACGCCGGTGGCGGAGGCGTGCATCTTCGCGGTCGTCGACTGGCCAATCGTTCGTGCGGCGGGCGGTGCTCCGGCCAAACTGCCGTCTACTTTGGACACCTCTCGCGCGGCAGATGTTCTACAGCACCGGAGAGCGGTTCGCCGTTACGGCCGCTAGCGTAGACGTGCCTTAAGAGTGAAAGCGTGTGAGGGTCATCGGCGAACGCCCTTCAATCTCGCATGCGCGAGAGAGGAACGCGACCCGGATGCGTGCCTTCTCCGATGGCGCGCGTGGCAAGGGGGGTCAGGCGAGGGAGGAGGGGCCCCATTCTCCGGGGAGAGAAGTGGTTCTTGTGAGGAAGGAGAAAAGGCTAGCGCTATTTTCTGCAACCCATGCGGGAGCACGGCTCAGCGCCAGCAGGGTGGAGGGGATGGGGTTTAAAGAGAGAGAGGGTAGGAGGGAGAAAGGTAGAGGCTCGTAGAGATGGAAGCGAAGTAGTGGCCGATAAGGAAGCCCGAAGTGGTGGGATGGCCGTTAAGCCATCCGTCTTTGTAGAAATGTCCTATAGTCTCGCCGAGAGCCCCGACGAGTCGAGGTACTCGACGACACTTAGGAAGGCTGGTAGCTGATTACGACAGGGGAAGATGATATCTTCCTGTCGTGAACATGGGAGCCCCAGGCGGTGGAACTCTTGCAGAAGTCGACCGCGATGCTGCAGGTCAGCAGGGCAGGCCAGCAGGAGGTGCTCCAGAGTCTCTGGGTCAACGCAGGAGGTACAGGCTGGCGAGGTGGCTTTCCCAAGGCGGTGCCGGCGGGCTGCCGTCCAGTAGCAGCCAACTCGCAGTCGGAGTAGCAGCGAGGCATCCCTTCGTTGAAATCAAGAAAAAGAAATGGGCATGGGCAGGACATGTAATGAGGAGGGAAGATAACCGATGGTCATTAAGGGTTACGGACTGGATTCCGAGGGAAGGGAAGCGTAGCAGGGGGCGACAGAAAGTCAGGTGGGCAGATGAGATTAGGAAGTTTGGAGGGTCAACATGGCCACAATTAGTACATGACCGGGGTAGTTGGAGAAGTATGGGAGAGGCCTTTGCCCTGCAGTGGGCGTAATCAGGCTGATGATGATGATGATGATGATGATGATGATGATCCCTTCGTAGGAGGCCGTGCTGTGGAAGAGGCTGTGGAGGCCGGCCCAGGGATACCCGTTTGTCCGGGTGGCAGGCGATGATGTGCCGGCGCAGCCTGTGCCTCGAGAAGTCTGCGGCTGCGGTTACCAGGGTGTCTCGTTGTCCTCCTCCCCCGCCGCTCCGTACAGAGTAGAGACAACCACGGTGTCTACTACTTTTTTTTAATTGCCAGATTTCTGGTTCATAACTTTTCACAATAGAGAGCAATCACTGTAACGAAAACCAAAGTACAATATACATATGCTGTGAGTGCAAGTATTCAACCAGTATCGTACTGGCTTAGTGTAATCAAAATTCGCGCAAATACACCAACGGCTCTACTCTTGGGAGCCACTCGGGTGGTTCCTCTGTCGCTTTATGGAGGGCGACAAACCAGTGCATTTGTTCTCTGAAATACATTCGTGCAGGCCGCGCATCATTATCAACATGGTATCCTGCCATTCTCGTGCGCCAAATACAGTGGAGGCCCAAGAGCATAATTAGGTCAAAAGGCACCCCGCCCTCATTATCTATGCTTAAGTAACGAATGCCATACCGGTCTAGTGGAAATTCTTTCTTTAGTGTCCTCTGCAATACATCCCAGAAAAACACGCCTTCCCAACAGTTTAAAAAAACATGATCTATTGTCTCTGGCTGCTTGCAAATTAAACAGTGTGTTCTCCACGGTAAATACACTCCCTCGGCCTCCAAAAACTTCTTAACTGGTAATGTTCCCGTCTGTAATTTAAAGAAGAAGGTCTTTGTTCCTGGCGGGACCTGCATTTTCTTTACTCTTTTTAAAACATCGCTGCTTGGGCCTTCACCGTACAAGGACCTGTACAGTGGCACTGGGAAAAGAACGTCACACAAAGCACAATACAGTTTCTTTTTGTTCACACCGGAAAGGTAATCATTCGAGAAGCGCACTGAAAGAAATCGGACACTCGATACAACTTCTTTGTAAAAACCTCGAATCCCTCCCGAAAACTCATCGGTTGAAACCACATACTATGACAGCCGTCTACTCAGCCTCATTTGACATACCGTGCGCAAGAAAGGGTCGGTTGCGTCCCTAAAGAATAAGAACCGGTTTACCAACTGCCGTACAAAGAGATGGCCCAATCCCAGCCCTCCGTCTTTTACCCGCCGGAACAAGTTGGTCCGGCTACAGCGCTCCCATTCTGACGCCCAGACAAAGACGGCGAAAATCCTGTGTAGCTTCTGAACATTTGACCGTGAACAGTGCAATACTTGCATTATGTACCAAAGCTTGCTGATAAAGAAAAGGTTGCAAACGATGGCTCTGGCGAAAATTAAAAGGTTAGTGCCTTTCCACTTCTCAGCTCTCTCCCGTGTGTCTTTGACCTGCCCTTTCCAGTACTGCTCGATATCACGATAGGCATCGAGCGGGACGCCCAAGTATTTGCCTGGGGTCGTCACCCAATGCACGTTGGCAAAATGATCTGGCTTCTTTGGCCATGATCCATGCCAGAGCCCGAGGCACTTCGACCAGTTAACTCCATTACCAGTGACATGGCTAAATTTACGGACACATTTGACAGCCTCAATTATGCTCCCCTGATCCTCCGCAAAAACAGCGACATCATCTGCATAAGCCAGCAGCTTCACTTCAACTGCTTGAAGCTTAAAACCCGTAATTCTATTGTTTTCAATCAATCTCATACACAGGGTTTCAATGTAGATACAAAACAACAGAGGGCTGAGGGGGCAGCCCTGACGCACAGAACGTTGCAGGCTAATGGGAGCCCCCAAACTCTTGTTCACGATCAATCTGGTCGTGCAGTTACGGTACGCCAGGGCGACCCCCTCGCAGATTACAGATCCGAGATTGGCATAGTCTAAAACGACAAACAAGATTTCATGAGTGACGCAATCAAAAGCCTTCTCGAGGTCAATCTGTAAGATGGCAATCCGACTATTACAATCATCACAGCACTCAAGTACACTGCGCGCTTTGTGAATATTAGTAACAATAGTCCGGCCTTGAATCCCACATGTCTGGTGAGGCCCGACGATGTCCTGTATCACTGACTGCAATCTTCGCGCCAATATCTTCATAAAGATTTTATACTCGATATTGGTGAGTGCTATGGGACGATACGCCGTAACAGATCTTAATTTCGCTGCATCATCAGTTTTAGGAATGAGCACTGTGTGTGACGACCCATAAGACGGAGGCAATGTGTTCCATTTGTAAGCTTCGTTAAAGATTACATTCAATACAGGGCTAATTTCGTGCTTAAATTCTTTATAAAAACCGGCGCTAAAGCCGTCTGGCCCAGGCGACTTTCCGGGGTTTAAGTTGTCTATGGCCTGTTCAACTTCGGATTCTGTTATCTTTAGTTCCAATCTTTGTTTTCTTTCGTCGTCCAGTCGGGGTATAGCATGCAAGAACTCATTCCCAAATGCGGTAGCGTCTACTTTGTGGTACGAGAATAGCGCCTGGTAATGCTCATGAAAAGCTGCTTTGATGTCGTCTGTGTCTGTTGATAAGATCCCGCGCCATTCTATTCCGTCGATGTGGTTCCTTTCAGCGCGTGCTTTTTCTAACCCTAGCGCTCGTTTCGAAGGTGCTTCACGTTGACCACGCGAATCGCAGACACAGTAGTAGATGCCCTTGGTGGACGCTGTAGCGACGCATTGCCGGCGTTCGTATGTCTTGAAAGCACTCTGCGACGTTGCTAAAGTGCGCGCCCGCGCGGGCCACATCTCCAAAGCGATCTGCGATGTTTGCAGAGTGCACGTAGTGGCGGTAGGTTCGTATAAGCTGGGCTTCGGCGTTTCGTTCGCTTTGAAGCTACAGTTGCACGTTGATCAATAAGCGCGCGGCTGCTGCCGCGATTCCTAACTCCATCGTTTCAACAGACAGTTTCCGCTGTCATCAAGCGAGATGTGCTCATGTTTACCTGTGCGCGCGTGACACCCTGCTGGTTAGGGATAGTTGGTTTGAATCTATGATAAAATAGATAGATAGATAGATAGATAGATAGATAGATAGATAGATAGATAGATAGATAGATAGATAGATAGATAGATAGATAGATAGATAGATAGATAGATAGATAGATAGATAGATAGATAGACTTTATTATAAGAATAATTGGAATAATCGGAATAATCGCTAAATGTCGGGGCTCCTAGTCCAGGGCTCTGCTGGCTCTTACCATCTTCTCAGCTCTCTGGATCAGCTTGAGCTGGTCATCGAGGGCCGAGCTGGAAAGCAGTGCATCCAACTGCTCCCTCGTGGTGTTCCTGTCGGGGTGTTCTGTGTTGTGTAGCGTGCACTCCCACGTAATGTTGTATAGGGTTGGTGGGGCTCCGCACCATGTGCATTCATCCCTATAAGCTGTGGAGTGTATGCGATGTAATATGTGTAGGTTCGTGTAAGTGCCTGTCTGGAGCGTACTCCAGGCAACGGCATCCTCTATCTTTAGATCTCAATGGGATGGTGGATATCAGAAGCGACTCCTTCTATGGTAGTTAACGATGGCTGAATACTCGAGGTCGACAAGGTCCGGGTTTCTGCAGCCGGTGTGATGAGTGCTCGGCTATGCACGAATGCTCGAGTTTCTACGTCGGCCTGCAGGTTACTCGTGATGCCAGTGTGGCCTGGTATCCAGATGATGGTTTGGGTCGTGATGTCCTCAGGATCCCCCTTGTGTATTTGGGCTGGGACTTGTGCAGCAGGTATTCCGATTCTTCCATATAGGAAGTTACGGCAAGCCTTTTGGGAATCCGTGAGGATCGTCAGTAGTTTGTTTGCATGTAGGCCTTCGCGGATGGCTAACGCGATCTTCCGGGATCGTGCAGGGGCGAGTTGATGCAACAGAGGCAATGTGTCTCGGTGGTCGCATACCATTGCCACTGCGCCCTTGTTCTTTTCCCCATACATGGCAGCGTCCGTGAAAGCGGCCGTGGTATGGAACCTGAATGCTCTCCCCATGTACTGGGCCCTTCCTCCCCTCCTGCCGGAGTGTAGGTTAGGGTCCATGTTGCGTGGTATCGGGACAAGGTGATACCTGTCCTGTACGTGACGAGGTATCGAGCAGGTTTTTGGGTTCGTGTCGTTATAGCTTGGAAAGGCAAAGTTTGTAGGACCTGCCGGCCCGTGTGAATCCGCGTAAGTCTCTGTTGTTGCGAGACGTAAAGGCCTTCTGTCAGTTCACTGAGGGTCTTGTGTAATCCGAGCGCCAATAATTTTTCAGTCGATGTACCGATCGGCAGACGGAGAGCGTTCTTGAAAGCCATCTTCAAGAGCGTGTTGGCCTGCTTCCTCTCGGACTGTGTGAGATGGTGGCAGAGCAAGCTATATGTGATTCTACTCACCACCAGGTTTCTGTCTGACCAGTCGGAGGGTGTCCCCTTCCTTCATGCCTCCGTTCTTGCATGTTACGCTAGAGATCATGCGTGATATCGCCTTAACACTGGTTTAGTGGAGTGTTAAGGTGTGTGTGGTCCGCTGGTTGGACTGGAGCCACATGCCCAGCACCCTGAGCAATGGCTTCTCTGGTGTGAGGCCTCCGTTGAGGTGTACCTTGAGTTTTTTGTTAAGTCTGTGGGTACCGTGTAGTTACCCCGGCCTCGCCAGACTCGTAGAAGCTCAGATTTCTCGGGGGAGCATTGTAGTCCCCGTTGGCTGACGTATTCTTGGATGAGGTGAGCTGCAGTTTACAGCCGTTCTGCTTTTCAAATGAGGGAACCTGTTGTGGTCCAGAGTGTTATGTTGTCTGTCTAGATTGCGTGCCGAAGACCTTCTACGTCCTGCAGTTTGCTTGCGAGGCCGATCATGGCGACGTTAAGGGCGTAGATGAGACGACAGCACCTTGTGGTGTGCCCTTGTTGCGAGGGTGGCAGATTGGAGTCTGGATCTCCCCCATCTTCAGCTCCGCCGTGCGGTGGCTCAGGAAGGTCTGAACATACTTGTACTTTCGCTCGCCGCAGTTGGTGTTGGCCAGCCTAGAGCACTGCACAGGCTCGGGCTTACCCGAAAGCCCGGGCCCGGCTAGGGTAGTTTTTTCACGGACTTCGGCCGGGCTCGGGCACGGCATGTGCTTTTTGACCGGGCCTGGGCCGGGCTCGGGTTTTTTGACGTGGGCCCGGGCCAGGCTCGGACTTTCTGGTTTTGTGCATGTAACGTGCAGCGAGTTATCCTGTCGCGTCTCTACTATGAAAAACTTGTTGCCCCGGCGCAGCTGGAAGCTAGCAGTTCTACTCCTGTGTACTTCCTTATTATTGCGAAGCAATACTACTTTAGGTCGCACTTCAGCCCGTTCCGTGGCGAGGCGGTGGTAGGCACCATTGACCTTTAGCGTGACCTCGCTGCGTGACGTCACACCACGTGACCTAGAGTGACGTCACACCAGCTGTGTAAAAACGGGGCCCCATCTCACGCCGTCGCGAGGCGAGGCGGTAGCCACCAACGGCGGCCTAACTCCCGATCCTCTCACCAGGGGCGCGGCGCGGCGCCCGAGTCATCCTCGCGTGTCGCGACATCAGCAGCGGCCTCCTCGCAGCCGCCGACGTTCGGCGGGTGCCGAGTATCGAGAACGTCGTCATGCGCTACTTGGACCTCTCGTCCTTCAGCTCGATACGGGCGTTCGCCAACGGCGTGCTCAAGTCCGAGATGCACTTGGACGTGCTGGTGCTTAGATGATTCACTGTAAGCCGTAACACTAGCATAACCAAAGACTACCACCAGCCATACTACCAGCTGATCCGAGAATAACACACTATTGCTTCGCAATCAGCAGGCTTTAACCAAGCTAAGCCACGGCCGTTTTTCTTCTTCCGTCGTACATTGCGCTGTTTGAACAGAATGTAAAAGTCCAGAAAGAACGAGGTCGCCTCAGACCAAAGGATGCTATTGTACTCCTTACCTAAATAATGCAATTAATGCTTTCAGCGCGGTGTAAGCGCGTTCGCGACCAGCTGATTCTTCAAAGACGAATTGGTAAAACTATGACTGGTAAGATAACATAATTCGTCAAGCGGCTGGAATATAACACTGCGTCCATCTATGATTGCACGCATGTTCTCAACTGGCCGCCTACTGGCAGCGTATTACGCTGCACCATGGCGCAACGAGAAGCTTTCTTTCTCCACTTGCTCCATCTATGCGCTGCGCTCACGACCAGTCGTGGGTGCACTACGGTTTCACCGTTTCGCTGCGCAGGATCGCCGCGCCACTCAGCGGGTCCCGCGATGCATGGAAAGTTTGCACTCTCACAATCTACCAATCAAGATTGGCGAGTCCCGCTGCCGCCACAGGCTTTGCTTTTTTTTTCATGTTCCCTGCGAGTCGACTTGCAAATCACGAACTGCCAACGCTAGCGCATAGTTTGCGTTTGACATCTGTTCTTCAAGAGCATCAACGACCAAAGCCTGGGCAGTACCACATCATCGTAAACCTCGAGCGGTGGACATCCAGTAAGCATTTATCCAGCGACCGCGGCCAAGCTCCAACTCCTGTGGGGGCCCTGCGATGTTCGTCGTGCCAACACCGAATCGTCGAAGAAGGCCTGCAAAGATAGTACCACTGCGAAGGTGTCTATACCAACTTCATGAATGCAGCACGTTTCGAATTAGTGACAAAGTTTTGGCCCTAAATTATTAAGTCCGCTATCAGTAGATAGAAATATCTCACATTCGGAAACGTTTTTTTCTGTATGCACATTCTTTTTATTATTCGTAGGTCAAAATATGAGTCGCTGCAAAATGGGTTTTACCACTTTTTTCGAAGATATTTATTTCGCTGTGCGTTTCACTAATCTCTACTATTTTCGTTTTGAATGAAATTAACACTACTTTATTTATTTATTTATTTATTTATTTCATACATACTGCTAGCCTCCATTTTGAGGCTGTTGCAGGACATGGGAAGATACATTGCATCAAAATAAGAATGACAAACTTATACACTTGTTAGTATTGTGGTTTACAAGTAGACGTAGTTGAGTAATACAACAAAGGGTGTGACCTTCCTGAGTCAGTTTAGAGGTTAATGAACAGAAATACAGAAGCATAAGATAAACAACAAAAAAGTACATCAAAACCAAAAAATGCGGGGTCTGCAGGCGATACTGGTAAATCAAGATGCGCATTCATAGACATATTTTTCCATCATAGGAAGGAAATCGTCAGGTGAGCAAATTATGATATCACTAGGCAATGAATTCCAGTCTCTGATTGTCTGGGGAAAGAAAGAATACCTGAATGTGTCTGTGTGGAACCTGTATTCAATTAAATGTTTATGATGTTTAGTTCTAGTGTTTCGCTGCTCAGTGAAAGATACATATGCACCACTGTTTAATTTGTAGACCCCGTTAAGGAGGTGGAACAGAAACTTGAGACGTAAGTATTTCGCACGCTTGTAAATAGTCGGGAGACAAGCTTTATCGAGGAGTTCTGTCGGAGAATCATTACGGTTGTACCTATTATAAATGAATCTGATGGCTTTTCTCTGTATTGTTTCTAGGCGTTTTATGCATTGTTTGGTATGTGGAGACCAGCAGGTAATACCATATTCTAGTATAGGACGAACGAATGAGGTGTAGGCTAGCATCTTAGTGTCTGGTGAGGCAGATTTTAAAGAGCGTTTAAGCGAACAAAGTGTTGTAAATGCCTTAGAAGATATGTGTGACACATGCTTGTCCCATTTCATATCGGATGATAGGACAATGCCCAAATATTTATAATCATCGACTATCTTTAATTTTTGCTGTTCGATCGTGTAGGTGAATTCTAGAGGGGTTCTTTTTCGGCTTACTCTCATAAAGACAGTCTTGTCTAAATTAATCTTCATTTGCCATGCCTGACACCAATTTGCTACTTGCGCAAGCTCGTGATTTAGTATTACTTGATCATTATGGTTCCTAATCTCCCTATATATAATGCAATCATCTGCAAACATGCGCATTGTTGATTTTATGTTATCTGCCATGTCGTTGATGTATAGTAAGAAAAGAATTGGTGCTAAGACTGTTCCTTGTGGTACTCCGGATGACACTTCTACCCAATCAGATTGTTGACTTTCAATTTCTACGTACTGTTGCCGACCTGCAAGATAAGCTTTTATCCAGTTTATTATGCTGCCAGATCCGAGAATGTGTTGTAGTTTGCCCAGGAGTTTAGGATGGGATACCCGGTCGAAGGCCTTCGATAGATCTAAGAATATTATGTCAGTCTGCCCGCGGTTATCAATTGTTAGAGCGAGATCATGCACAGTTTGTGTCAGTTGCGTAACAGTAGACAGTCCTTTTCTGAAACCATGTTGGTTGATGCTAAGCAAGTTATTATCTTCCGCAAAGGTTACGATGTGTTTTAGTATGATGTGTTCGAGAATTTTGCAAGATGTGCAGGTTAGCGAAATCGGTCTATAATTTGATGGGCTTGTTGCGTCACCTGATTTGAGAATCGGGACAATCTTTGCTATTTTCCAGTCTTTGGGTACGTCAGACGATTCTAGAGATTTTTTAAAGATAAGTAAGAGGTATTTAGAGACCCATTCTGCGTATCTCTTGAGGAAAGTATTGGGGATCCCATCTTGGCCACAAGATTTTTTAATGTCGATGTTAAGCAGCAGTGAAAGTATACCTGATTCTGTTATCTCTATATCACCAAGTATGTCGCCGGTTCCCCTCGGCTGGTGGTTTAAATCTGGTGAAATTCCGTTGTCTTGTGTAAAAACGGATTTAAAAAAGTTATTAAACTGATTTGCTCTTTGGAAAGCATCCTTCTGCGGCAGATTGCTTTGCTTATGCACGTTCGCGTTGAAATATCTCCAAAATTTTTGAGGAGCCGTCTTGATGAAGTTGCTAAGTGTGACGTTCATGTACGTATGTTTTGCTTGGTTTATCGCTACTTTCAACTCATGTGCCAATTTTCTAATTTTGTCAGAGAAACAGGGATTTGATGTCTTACCCTTAAGTTTCCTCAGCCTTGACATTTTACGTTTCATATGTATTATATTCCTTGTGATCCAAGGGTTTCTTTTGTGCACTTTCTTTTTTTTCATGGGTACGAAGTTTGATAAACATTCGTGTACATAGGTCTTAAATTTCGCCCATAATTCATCTACTGTCACAGAATTATCATGGAAAAGACAAGAAAAATTGGGGTAGTGATAATCAAAAAAGTCAAGAATGCCGACATCATCTGCGTTTTTCCAATCATATATTCGTGTGATCAATTTTTCTGAGCGTGCTGACGACGGTAGTGATAGACAACATTTGGTTGCCTTGTGGTCCGAAATTCCGTCAATTATTTCCCATGATATGTCCTCTACAGGAATGTTTTCACTCACAAAAGTCAGATCAAGAATTGTGCTGCTCGACAAAGCGACACGTGTGGGTCGCTGAATGATTTGCCTTAAACCACTATTGAAGGCCATATCAAGTGTCGCCTCAGCGCTGTCCTTATCGATAACACCAGCATCGTACGAATCCCATCTTATACCTGGTAGATTGTAATCCCCCGTAAGAACAACCTTTTTGTCCCCTTGAAGGTGACGCTGCATGTAGTCAGACAAGATATGTAATGGCTCCGGGCCAGAATTCGGTGCTCTGTACATTGTACCAACATAAAGGGAATATACGCCGATCGTGATCCTACAAAAGAGTGCTTCTGCGCCGGTAATGTTAGGTAGCGGTGTGGTCTGAATGTCGTCTTTCACTAAAATCGCGACGCCACCGCCACGTGTACATCTATCCTGACGAAGAACTATATAACCTGGGGGAAATATATTGTTTGTCAAGATACATGATGACAGCCAAGTTTCACTAATGGTTATGATATCCGGTTCATGTTCAAGAGACAAGGCTTCAAGTTCTACCGTCTTATTAACTATACTCCTGGCGTTGATATTAAGAAAAGTTAGTTTTTTCTTAACTTAGCAGGTTGCCATTCGGCAATTCGAGGAGACTCTTTTTTTACTGGTATTTTCTCGCCTGATTCTTCATCCCATGCAAAGAGTTCATCATTTACTTTGATCTTATCGTAAACGAGTCTGACCTTTTCATGCTTTTCTCTATTAAGTTTGCAACTATCCCAAAGTTTTTTTCTTATATTGCGTACCGCCAGAGAAAAATCTTCGCTGACAGAAATTTTGGAACCCTTCAGTCTAAAACAGTTCTTAAGTATCTTGGCTTTGTCTCTGTAATCGAACAGCTTGAAGATCACGGGGCGCGTTTTGTTAGCCTTCTTCCCTCCCAAGCGGTGAATTCGCTCGAAACCGGAAAACGTTACACCAAGCACTTCTTTAATTAGTTTAGTGCTAACCTCGTGTTCTAGGATTTCCGATGTTTCATCCTCGAGTTCGCTTAGTCCGTAAATAATTAGGTTCGACCGTCTGCTTCGGTTTTCTAGGTCGTCAATTTGACGCATAAATGATTTCATGGTCTTTTCCAGTTGTATGCACTTTTCCTCGACGGTTGACATACGACTTTCAAGTTGTCCTAAAAGATCTAGTTTGGAGTGAATACTTGCTAACGACTCACTTGAACCCTTATTTTCGTTTCTGATAGCGGTGATGTCGGCAGCCATTTTTCTAATTTCAGCAGCAAGTTCCTGCATGTTGGGACCAGGGTTGCTCTCTACATCCCCTCCCAGCAACAACAGGTATCTTAAAGACACTATGCAGTTTCGAAGCAAAGAACACATTTGCCTTGGGCACGGCAGCACAAGAAGAATCAAGCAATTACTACGGTAACATTTGCCAAAACGTTTGCTCACCTGGAGCATGAAGACAAAGGGGTTTGTCAGCCACATATTCATTCCGATGCGACCGTGCCCAATGCTGTACTCGTGGAAGCAGCTGCTATTTAAAGCGGTTGATGTCGATAAGGTTGCCGATGTCGCTGCAGCCATGAAGAAGTGGTGATCCAAACGGAACGGAATGGAAGCCTGAGCGTCGTTGCGCAGACGTTGTTGCGCAGCCCAGTTATCGTCCGTGAACGCGTGGTCACTGCTTTGAGGCTCGTCGATGTGGACTGGACGGGAGGCGACGAGGGCACTCGGTCCAGCCACCAAGAATACAGGAAGCACCTGGAGCATGAAGACAAAGGGGTTTGTCAGCCACATATTCATTCCGATGCGACCGTGCCCAATGCTGTACTCGTGGAAGCAGCTGCTATTTAAAGCGGTTGATGTCGATAAGGTTGCCGATGTCGCTGCAGCCATGAAGAAGTGGTGATCCAAACGGAACGGAATGGAAGCCTGAGCGTCGTTGCGCAGACGTTGTCGCGCAGCCCAGTTATCGTCCGTGAACGCGTGGTCACTGCTTTGAGGCTCGTCGATGTGGACTGGACGGGAGGCGACGAGGGCACTCGGTCCAGCCACCAAGAATACAGGAAGCACCTGGAGCATGAAGACAAAGGGGTTTGTCAGCCACATATTCATTCCGATGCGACCGTGCCCAATCAATACAATTCATACTGTAATATGTCCTTTTTTTGCCATTCTTGTTAGAGAGTGACAGCATCCGGCGACATTGTGTCCGCCAGTGTTGACCTAAAATAAAGTTGTGTGTCACTCAGAAAATTTAGCAAAACATCCAGGGGAAAGATATGTATCTCGGGAAATTTCAAAATGTCAACTTGGTAGACACCCTGTGCTGCGTTCGTTTTTCAACTTTCCTATGCTGACGCCTTACAATTGCTGCTTCATTTCAGATCGCTGCTGCGCTGCCTAAATGTCGTGTGCTTCAATGGACGTCACAAGCTTAAAGAAAGACATCGAATCCCAGAAGCTTGCGCTAATTTGTAAAGATCGTGGAAAAAGTCATGTGTGGAAAGGATTTGTTCAACTTGTTGACTCTGAAGCATTAACGCATAGCAGACGCGCAGTGTAAGAACTGCAAAAGCTTCCTCACCTACGATAGTGCGAAGACGGCTACATCCAAGCTGAGCCACCACAAGTGTAAGGTGCCTCCGGACTGCGCTGCCATGACGTCGTGTTTTTCACCTGAAGAAACCCAGTGTAACTGCTAGCATGAAGGAAACTATTGCTACTCCTTGCGTTCGTTGGGGCACGAAGGATATGAGGCCTTTCTACATTGTATGCGACACAGGGTTCTAGAGACTAGCTGACAAACTGATGGGACCGTACCTGCGACATGGCATGGGACCGTACCTGCGAAAGATGTCCTTCCACATCGAACAACAGTTTCTCGCAAGGTGGTTGAAGCAGCTGGGGCGCTCACGGAATCATTGAAGCTAGATATACAGCAGGCAATGGAAGAAAGGCGCTGTGCTTGCGCGGTCGACATGTGGACTGACGATTATAAGATGGTGGCGTACACAAGCGTCACTGTTGACTACATTAACAAGAAGTAGGAGCTGATCAGCCTTGTCCTTTCTATGTCTGACTTCCCTCCCGAAAAGAAAACTGGAGAGAACATTAGAAATGAGAGCGTACGCAGCTGTGCAAAGCTAGGATACGAGGAGGCCATGTTGGAAAAGGCAGTGTTCGTAACTGACAAAGGTGCGAACATTATTACTGTTCTGTACTGTTCTACTAATGCATTGTGTACTTCCTCCAGAATGAATTGCACTGCCACATACTGAACACCTTCCTCCGGCAAACGTTTGACGACGTGTACCTCATTCAGCACCTTCCGGCGTTATCCAAGCAGTTTAAGAAGGCAAAATCAATTGTGACGTTCCTAAAGCAGAGTGGACTCTTCAACCAACTACCACATGGTGTGTTCCAAGAAGTAAGCACGAGATAGAATTCACGCCTGGTCACGATAAGGTCCCTAGTAGCGCAGTACAACGACATTGAATCTCTTCTTGAAACCAGGGACAATACACTCATGGAGGGCGTTGACAGTGCCACTGTCAAGGATGTCAATTTCTCGGAGCCATTCAGGGAGGCCAGTGACAAGCTTGAACAAGAGAAGCTGCCCACACTTCCACTGGTACTGTTCTAATACCGGTGGCTGAAGAGACATCGAACTTTTGCGCCTGGAGACACATCGGTGGTCACAATATTGACGAAAATGGCAGCACTGTTCTTGAAGAGCAAGATGCAAATTGAAGATTTGCACTACGTCACGCTAAGAACTCGAATTAGATAAGATCTGAGGAGGGAACGGAAGAAACTGGTACATAAGAAGCCGATCAATGAGTTAGCGGTAAGAGGGAAAATAGAGGAATTCCTTATCAAGCTATAGAACAGGCATTCGGCTTTAACTCAGGAAGAGGACCTTAGTGTTGAATCAATGAACGACAATCTTGTGGGCATCATTAAGAAGTGTGCAATAGAAGTCGGTGCTAACTCCGTTAGACAGGATAGCAGTAAGCTATCGCAGGAGACGAAAGATATGATCAAAAAACGTCAATGTATGAAAGCGTCTAACCCTACAGCTAGAATAGAACTGGCAGAGCTTTCGAAGTTAATCAACAAGCGTAAGACAGCTGACATAAGGAAGTATAATATAGATAGAATTGAACATGCTCTCAGGAATGGAGGAAGCCTAAAAGCAGTGAAGAAGAAACTAGGAACTGGCAAGAATCAGATGTATGCGTTAAGAGACAAAGCCGGCAATATCGTTACTAATATGGATGAGATAGTTCAAGTGGCTGAGGAGCCCTATAGAGATTTACACAGTACCAGTCGCACCCACGATAATAATGGAAGAGAGAGTAGTCTAGAAGAATTCGAAATCCCACAGGTTACGCCGGAAGAAGTAAAGAAAGCGTTGGGAGCTATACAACGGGGGAAGGCAGCTGGGGAGGATCAGGTAACAGCAGATTTGTTGAAGGATGGTGGGATGATTGTTCTAGAGAAACTGGCCACCCTGTATACTCAATGCCTCGTGACCTCGAGCGTACCGGAATCTTGGAAGAACGCTAACATAATCCTAATCCATAAGAAAGGGGACGCGAAAGACTTGAAAAATTATAGACCGATCAGCTTAGTGTTAGTTGGCTACAAACAATTTACTAAGGTAATCGCAAATAGAATCAGGAACACCTTAGACTTCTGTCAAGCAAAGGGCCAGGCAGGATTCCGTAAAGGCTACTCAACAATAGACGATATTCACACTATCAATCAGGTGATAAAGAAATTTGCGGAATATAACCAACCCTTATATATAGCTTTCACTGATGACGAGAAAGCGTTTCATTCTGTCGAAAACTCAACAGTCATGGAAGCATTACGGAATCCGGGTGTAGACGAGCCGTATGTAAAATTACTGAAAGATATCTATAGCCGCTCCACAGCCACCGTAGTCCTCCGTAAAGAAAGCAACAAAATCCCAATAGAGAAAGGCGTCAGGCAGGGAGATACGATCTCTCCAATGCTATTCACAGCGTGTTTACAGGAGGTATTCAGATACCTGGACTGGGAAGAATCGGGGATAATAGTTAATGGAGAATACCTTAGTAACTTGCGATTCGCAGATGATATTGCCTTGCTTTGTAACTCAGGGGACCAATTGCAATGCATGCTCCCTGACCTGGAGAGGCAAAGCCGAAGAGTGGGTCTAAAAATTAATCTGCAGAAAACTAAAGTAATGTTTAACAGTCTCGGAAGAGAACAGCAACTTACAATAGGTTGCGAGGCACTGGAACTGGTTAGGGAATACATCTACTTAGGGCAGGTAGTGACGGCGGATCCGGATCATGAGACGGAAATAATCAGAAGAATAGGAATGGGCTGGGGTGCGTTTGGCAGGCATTCTCAGATCATGAACAGCAGGTTGCCATTATCCCTCAAGATAAAAGTGTATAATAGCTGTGTCTTACCAGTACTCACCTACGCGGAAGAAACCAGGAGGCTTACGAAAAGGATTCTACTTAAATTGAGACGACGCAACGAGCTATGGAAAGAAGAATGATGGGTGTAACGTAAAGGGATAAGAAAAGAGCAGATTGGGTGAGGGAACAAACGCGAGGTAATGACATCTTAGGTGAAATGAAGAAAACGAAATGGGCATGGGCAGGACATGTAATGAGCAGGGAAGATAACCGATGGTCATTAAGGGTTACGGACTGGATTCCAAGGGAAGGGAAGCGTAGCAGGGGGCGGCAGAATGTTAGGTGGGCGGATGAGATTAAGAAGTTTGCAGGGACGACATGGCCACAATTAGTACATGAGCGGGGTTGTTGGAGAAGTATGGGAGAGGCCTTTGCCCGGCAGTGGGCGTAACCAGGCTGCTGCTGCTGCTGCTGCTTCTGATGATGATGATGATGATGATGACAACGTCACCATATTTTTGTGGCCACGTTTCCAGCACTTCAGAGCCCTCACTGAGGCAGCAAGGAGTTCAGTTCACAGCACTGTGCGCGAGATGATGATCGCCGTGACCGTGGTGCCACCTCAGGAAAACTGCGACCATGGAGAAAGGACCAGTGCCCAGCCAGCGAAGCGAGGGCTTTTTGATTTCCAGGAATGGCATGATGATGACGAGGCGGTGGCTGAAGTCGACGAGCTGGACACGTATCTTCAATCTGGAGGCTCCTTCGACGGTGATGGAATGGATATGCTACAATGGTGGAACTCTCAGAGCAAGAAATTGCCACGTCTTTCTTTCCTCGCAAAAAACGTTTTGCGCATTCCCGCAACAAGTGCAGGCAGTGAACGAAACTTTAGCGCTGCTGGCTACATCCTGAACGAACGAAGAACATTTTTAAAACCATATTCACTGGATAACGTTCTGTTCCTCTGCAAGAACATGTCATTATTTTCGTAATTGATTTGCATTGCTAAACTAAAACGCATATGCTGGATACCCTGTTGTTAAATATTCAGTGTTGTCTCCGCTTTAAGCCAGGTGTACATGGCTTAAAAGTTCTTTATCTGCCTAGCTTTTATTTTTATATAATTGCTCATTATTTTGAGTTTTGCTGTGTGATCTTGAATTCAATCCATCCATGTGCATGCACAGCTGCAAATATTTCTCATGTAAATATTTGTTATCAACAAGGTCATCGTCGACAAAGATTCCAACTGACTCTTAATCAATGATTAAGGATTTGAGTAACAACTTTTTGTCCACTTCAAAACATACTACATAAAGAAATAATTAGGGATAATATTTTTTGTTGGGGAAGAGCAATCGTACTCTCTGCGTGGCCCTCGAAATTCACTTGCAAGCGCCTTCACCTGTTATATAATCGGCATCGTGAATAAAGAGGGGAAATAAATTCAAAGAAATCGTTTACTCCCTATACAGGAACAGCAAAAGTCCAATGATAATAAGGTGTCAGCAACAAGGAAATTAAATAACGAATAGCCTTAGCAGGCGGGACGTGTGCTCTGACAAAAAAGCTCAATCGTATTGAGCATCGAGCTCTCGACCACTACAGCCAGCGTTTGTTTTTTTAGCCATGTCTTGTCTAGCCTTCACAAGACAAGAAGGGGCTCGAAGCCCCCTTTCCCCCTCCTCGCCCCCCTGCCGTTTCCGGAGCCCCGGATTGCCTCGTACATGTGAAATATATTAATGTTCCCAGTAGAGCGCAGTTTCGTACACCACGTAGCAATGCTTGACCCTCAATGTCCTTTTGGGTCTCGGGCCTGGTTCGGGCCGATTTCGGGCCGGTTTCTAGCCGGGCTCGGGCCTAAGGTAAAGGGCTGCTGGGCCGGGCTGGGCGAGGAACGTAGATTATTTCCGGGCCGCGGCCTGGCCCGGGTCTCGCCATGAAAATTTTGCTCGGGCTTGTGTGGGCAACCCAATGTAAAAAGGGTCCGGGTTGAGCTCGGGTTAAAAAAACCGGCCTGTGTAGTGCACTAGGCCAGCCTTTCTAGGATTACTTGATGGTTGACGTTGTCGCAAGCCCTTTGATGTCGATTGCCAGCAGGACGTGTTCGCCATTGCGAGGAACGTTGCTAAGCACTTCTTCCTTGATATCGAGTAGCACATCTTGTGTGGACAGGCCTGCGCGGAAACCAAACATTGTGTGCGTCAGGTATTTTTTTGTCTTCAAAGTGTCTTTGTCATCTCGTGTTTAGAATTTTCTTGTACACCTTGCCGAGGCAGGACGTGAGATGGGTCTGAGGTTTTCGATTGTCAATTTCTTTCCGGGTTGGACATGTTTATTCGTGCGTGTTTCCACATCCCCGGCACCGTACCTTGTTTCCAGTGTTGCTTGAGAAAGACCGTGAGCGCGGAGCTGGACTTGTTGCTCATGTTTCTGATCATGAAGTTCGTGATGTGGTCCATGCCCGCCGCTGTGTTACGGATGGCGGCTGCGATGGCCACTCTCATTTCGTTTTCTGTGACAGGTTCGTCCATTAGTGAGTGGGGTTATCCTGTGTAGGATGTTGTGCACGGTTGTGTGGGAGCGGGATCTCTATAGCACTTGGTCTTGAAGGCATCGAGGAGGTCTTGTTGGCTACCTGGGTAGGTGTGTAGTAACCGCTCCCGAGCCTTGTGTCCTTCTCGTTTGGTTTGGTGGGGTCCAGGATGGCTTTGAGGATGTGCCACGTATTTGGCGTATCCAGAGTGACACCGAATGAGTCGCAGAATCTATACCAGTTTGCCGAGGCGAGTTGCATGGCATATTCTTCTGTTTCCGCTGTTATTTATGCTACGCGTGCCTCCAGTTTCCTGTTGTTATTCTGTGTTTTCGAGTGGTGGGTGAGGCCCTGTTTGGCATCCGATATAGTGTAGTAAGTAGGGATCTACCTCTGGGGTCTCTTTCGTTCTGGCAAGTTCCTTTGTGTGGTGTTGTTTATTTTGACGGAGGTTGTCGCACCCGTCTTCCAGGTTCGTGATTGTGTCGGCGTCCTGTGCTTGGGCTTTCCTGATTTTTCGCCAGTCATTGAGTTTAGCTGTGCCGATCTGCCTGCTTAGGCGTCCAGTCTGTAGTATTATGTTTATTATGTAGTCATCGCTGCCTGAGTTTTCGAGTGCGTTGAGCCATTCGATTCACGTTGTTTGTGCGATGAAGGCGAGGTAAGGAGCTGTGTCACGTATTACGCTGTTCCCTTCTCTCGTCGGTATGTTCGGGTCTGGATGATAAAATGGGTAAGTGCGACTGAACAAGGTCGTAGAAAGGAGCAGACACGCAAAGACAGTGCTGTCTGTGTGTCTGTTTCTTTCAACGTCATGATTGAGTCGCGCTTACGCGTTCTAACTTAGTATGCGAATGTTTAGAAGTTTATATGGCCGATAAAACTACTATCGTTACTTCGTATTACTATCTGAGTACAATTCCCACAGCACGCAAGTTGTCTTTTCCTCGACATTCATTTGCCGATTCCTTGTTGTTTCTAAATTTTAATAACAGTAATGGGTAACTATAGAAATCGGTCTGCGGTTTTTACGCGCCATAACCACGTCCTAAAGCGATGCATGGCGTAGTGACGGACTCCGCCATTATTTGGACCACTTGGAGTGCCGGTTACAAGGGCGTTTTTGCATTCCGCAACTCGGCCGCCATTGCCGGGATCGAACCGGCGACATCGAGCTAAGCATCCCAACGCCGTAGCCACTGAGCTAACAAGGCGGTTTAGAATGACAATTACTTTTTTTGCCGATGCTTTATTTGACTACGTTGTCTCTTTGCTTGCACGGTTTAACTGAAAAATATGACGCCTCTGAGTTTTTCATATTCTCCTCGCTCATACCGGTGGTTAGAAGTTTATCTTCAATGTATTAGTATTGCAGTCCTTCCGATCAGGTAGGATTAGTTCCGTTGAGTGGTTTTTTTTTTCCCTAAGTGCATACTGGGATGTGCAAATCGTTTAATATTTGATATAGAAGCATACTGATTCATCCAAAGTAAAGTTTTCCAGACTTTCCGAGAGCCCCTGCATCATGGAAATTCGAGGATATGTTTTTTAATGTGCAGCATTTCTCTCTCTTTCTCTCTCTCTCGCGTTTGAATGCCACAGTCTCTAATGCAAGTTTTTTTGGGCGGAAATAAATTTATGAAAACCCAACAACTTTAAATATTATCTAAAAACGAAAGCCAGTAAGTGATTGCATATTTTACAGGTTGGAAGCGTATTCGCTTGACTTCCAAATAAAGAAATGTCGAACAGACCTCAGGAATATCTGTTGGGACTTGTTTATATTAAGGTCCCTCCACATGCTTAATGTGAAATTTATTAGACAATTCCGGAACGCACTTGCTTACACAAGTCTTAATTCATCTTATTTCATCGTTTGTGTTTCCCGCGCAAGAATGAAACATATGTATATAATATTTCTCATTCGCTTTACTGAGATCTCTACTTACACGATTACAAAATGTTTTAAAAGCTTGAAAGTCTGCCTCTTTCATCTGCGCACCATGTTGCAATATAGCCTTGTCAAGTACATTTTTTTTGTTTTTTATATCACTTAAGTTAGTCCACTTTTTGCAATGTTTATTATGTGTGCGTTGGTTAAAGACGCAGTGTTCATTTATATGAGCGAACAAAAATTTTTTGTAAAACGTTATACGCAGACTCTGCGTCGGTCTATCTTAAAGTCTCATCTCAGCATATCTCTTAGAGCTCGGAATTCTGATTAAAGCTTTGAGAATTATCGGCAATGGTTTGAATAGCCATCCCAGCAACCTTAGGCGACGTTCCTTCAGTTCTCCTCTTAAGTTTGCATATAGACATTTGATCGCTGATATGGAAGCTTATAAAGATCCCTTAAAATCTTAACGTCTGTAATCTCCACTGAAGAGGTCGAGTATTGTTTGGTGTAGATTGAGGTTTTTTAATACTTATTCGATGACAACAGTAAGCTTATATATAAACTTTTCGAAGTTACGCTTTTTAACATTATGAGAATTTAGGCCTACATAGAAATGACTCCAAAGAATAAATTCCACGTTATTAGCACTTCGAAAAGTGAGGACACTGAAAGGCAAAGAGCGGACAAAAAGCACAAGTAGCGGACGATAACACTGAAACCAGTGTGTCTTTTGAGTCAACACAGACCACAATCACCCGGCAGCCTTAAAGATAGGTTTATAATGTCACAAGACGTCTATTCATCATCTAGCATAGGCACACCTCCAACACACATTAGTGCCATCCTTAAACGAACAGTTGACGTCATTTGCAAGTCAAACACAATACCATCATCAAATAGCGTGTTTCTGTAAAGATACCGTGTCATACAAACTATTGAATTGCGCGAAAAACAATTGATATCAAGCAATTTATGGTTGATCGATTTCACCCAATCAAGTGTTTCAAATTGAGTGCATTGTCCCAGCGCGATGGAGCACCTTCTAAGTATGCTTTCTGACGAGTTGGGACTAAGCCATAAACTCCCGCGGAGACACTCAGACGGCTTGTGATGCCGAAGCTAACCTTCATCTTTGACAACTATAGCCCTTTCACCATTCGCTCTGAGGACAATAACGTTTGCGTTGGTGTGCTGACTAAAGTTGAAACCCGAATACTTACTCAATTTCGAGGTCAACGAAACTCCCCTCCACCCCCAGCTCTAGAGGTAACGTAATCATATATTATATTTTGTCTTGATTTTCCCTCAAGTATTGTCTTTGTGCCAGCCAAGTGGGCTTCAATTCTGAACGTGCAAGCCACGTAATGTGGCTTTCCGGGCTTATCAGGCAGCATGCAAAGACTTACGACGTCCTGATTTCGAACTCTTGCTTTCTTAGTTCTTTTTTCTTACTTCAGCAATGTCATTCATACTTCTTCAAATCCATGTAACTATCGAGCTTTCGCACATAAAAGCACTGGACAGCATTTCTGCTTACGGTTATACGAACGCCTCCTGTCGGCGCAACCCTATTTTTATTTCACGTGTAAAACATTCATAAGGGAATATGTCGCATAGAAACGCACTTTTCGAGATGAAGCTCTGCTTGCCATCATCATTCATACATTGGGAAATCAGTGATATAGGCAATAGTGCATAAAATTCTGCTGTTCCATACCACTGTGGATACGAAATGAAGACATGCAAGCGCGCACGCATAGACGCAGCAGCGACCAGGCAGTGAAAGCTGCTAAAATTATACAGCGTAGCGTGACGTGAGTCGAAGGACCTTTAAAACATAAATAGAACATGCTTAGCATACTTATTACCAGTGAGATACTTATTTTTAGCCAGGCAATGAAAATTCGTTAGTCCCATTATGAAACGCTAAAACGTGAGGTATTCGTCGCTCGCTCAGTCAATATTCTAATAAAGCGAACGATTTAACACAAGAAACTAAGTTATTCAAAAAAATTGGAAACTGATCTACGGTATCATGCATTTGCGATGAATATTTGCTTTTCTTTTTGCACATATTTTGTTTGCATAATCCAACTGTTGCTCATTTATAGCAGGTTTCAAGCCACTATAGCAAGAACATATCTTTTAGTTTTGTGCGTTGTAAGGGCACTTCCGTTATTACGGCGTGAAGGTCGGGCTGTATACGTACACTGTTCAATATTTAATTCGAAATTGAAATCGAAAATGATTTATTCATTATAGATTGCAGGATATAAATGGTTATAGAGGCTATACAGGTTTGTTAAATGCATGCCAAGTGATATAGCTTATGGGCTTCACGATTAAAGTTATAATTTTCCGGCAGTCGCTGGTTCACAATGAAAGCGCTGAGAGCATAAGGTAAGCAAGCTATTCACTTTCTAAGAAATTTTGCTAGTGAAAGCATGCAACCCAAACAGCACTTTTTATTGAAGCGATAGTACATAAAGACGAAGCAACATTAAAATAGTGGTGGCATTTTCTTTTCACTCATACGTAGTGAACAACAACCTATACAACCCAGGACCAAAAGTGAGAAGTTAATACCATTATTCGAAGAGAGTCAAGAAGATTAAAGCGACCGTAATGGAAAACTACTAAATTACTCAGCACTAAAGGTCGCAAGTTTTTAAAATATTTGCGAAGACAGCTATAAAGAATATAGGTACCGGCGTTGTCGGTGACGTACAGAGCTCCGGATTATATCATAAACAGATAAAGTATTGTGTGGATATTTCAGTAATATTAATACAAAACAATAAATAGTTTGCTATAGGATAAGTGCGCCACATCCTTCGTTGGTGGTTTCTTGAGCGTGACTTTAAGTATGGTGCTTTTTACCGTCACACAATTGTTTTTGTTATTATTGCCTTGTACCTTTCTGTGCTTCACGTAACACCCACTCCTGCCAAGGGCTTTCAAACGAAGGCTGGAGGTATTACTGAAATAAGTAAATAAATAAATAAATAAATAAATAAATAAGTAAGGTTACTAAACCTACGAAAAGTAGCTGGCGGATGATATTTAGGTGCCGGAAAGCTCGTAATATTTTTAAAGTGATATATGTGTTTGGAATCTACGTCGACATGCCCCACTTCCGCTCTTGTAATAAATATTTCTTTCTTTTTTTCCACGATGGCCCTGATCTTTTCCGAACAGTTTCTAAAGACTTTTACTTAATTTGTACACCGCTGCTTGTTATCACCGTATGTTACTACGATGTGCTTCAACACAAGTGTCCTTATTTACTTATAGACGTAACGCACTTGTGAAATATCAGCTCAAGTGGAATGCAACCGGTATAAACGCATGACCCCAACATGCTTAAAAGAGCTATAATGTGTAAGGCACTCTCAAGATATGATATCATACGCAGCGCAGACACCAGTACAACCGGTACTACAGCAGCCGCAACCGAATATTCGAAAGGGGAGGAATTCCTTTCGTCATGCACTGCGAGCCAAGCACCTAATATCCAAGCAGTTCCCGCAGCGCAGGCCTTCGCTCCGGGCAGGACTGCTGCAGGCTCGCTCAGCGTGTAGTGCGTATATGGATGGCATCGCAGCCACTGCAGTAATTACAGACATCGCCCACGCTCTACATTCCCGCGCAGACCGCTGGCGTTGACGCCTTCTGCGTTGCGTCTCTACAGGTCTCCTCTCTCCCCTCTACGGGCCTGTACCTCTCCTATCCCACTTGCCTCTTCCCCGGTTTACGTAGCTGCGCTCCAGTTCCTGCAATAATTATTTGTGCCAGCTTCAGAGAGTTACGAACGTATCCCTCACCGCAAAGGATGCACTACGCTGCGTGCGCTGCAGTGGCCGCGCCTGAAACAAACCAAAACACCCGGCAGACGCTGAGCCTGCACAGCCACGTCGTGGAGCAAGAGCACGAAGCGCGAGGCAGCCTGCACCTCGAAGCTCTTATTGCCAGACCCGCTAGGGGACGGCGTATACGGGTTTGTCGCCCTCGTAATTCTGAACACCAGGCATGCAGTGATGCAAGCAATAGGAAATAACCAGGCAATGCGGGAAGTATTTTGTCACTACCTCTATTTAGCAGCCGCCGGGGCTATCGCAAATGATTAGGCCAAACTGCGAATGCAATTACGTTTAGTTTGTGCGATTGTTTAGGACTATTCATGGGGTTTAACGTCGTACAGCAACACTGAGAATATGATAGACGCTACAGTCGAAGGCTTACGAATAATTCTTAGCAACCTAGAGTACACATTCTTGACAAAGGAATGTGATCGTTAATTGAGTGTATTACGTCGTTCAGTTCAACTCTGCAGCAGCTGAGTCAGTGCTGGGTAGAAGTGAGCAATGTTGACGTGTAAAGGAAGTCCACTTTCCACTAAGTTTAGCAGGGCCACCGAGGAGCACTGCAGAAGTGGTCACGACGAGTGCAGCTGTTTTAACCTCGTATGTTAGATTCTTCACAGCGATTCTGTGCTTTCACACGAGGCAGAAACAAGAATCTCGCGCACTTACCGCGTGACCGGCACTTTTAAAGCTTTACCTATACGCGCAGGGTGGAAGATCATTATGCAGACGATAAAGGTAATGCTCGATAGCCTTGCAAGAAACAGGAAGTCATGATCGCCAGGCACCCTCTAGAGACTCTGCAGTTAGATATTAGTGTGATTAGGTCAATAATTCACTGGGGACATTCATAACCACAAGCAAATTTACAGAAGAGTAAAAGTGGCTTGGAGTGGCTACGGGTGGCATTACCAAATCCTCACTAGGAGCTTTCCATTGCCGCTGAAAAGAAATGTGCACAATCATTGCATTCTACCGGGTGTAAGATATGGGCTAGAAAGTTGTAGATTAACAAAGAAGCTCGAGAACAAGTTGAGGACCGCGCAAATAACCATGAAACGAAAATGGTTAGACGTAACCTGAAGAGAGGAAAAAAGCGGTATGGTTCATAGAGAAAACGGCGATAGCTGATATTCTGGTTGACATTCGGAGAAAGAAATGGAGCTCAGCCGACCATGTAGTGCGTAGGGCAGATAACCGCCGATCATTGGAGCTGCAGTATGGGTACCAAGGGGCAGTGTGGGTACTAGAAAATTAGATAGCAAATCACTACTTGTCGCTCGCCGATACTTAGATTACATGATTTGTAACCTATCATACAGGAGGTCATCCACATATATGGAATAAAACGTAGTACGTGGTATGAAAGTCTGGATTAAGTTTATTTTGAGGCTAAAACGAGTGCAGCTCATCATACCACCTTGTCGAACACCAGTCTCTTGTGTAAATAGACGAGATACAAGGTTACCAACTCTAACACGGAACGTGCGTTACAAGAGGTAACTCTGAACCACGTCCAGCAACGCCTTGAAATCCCATTCCAGGCAGGTCACGGAGAATTCCAAAACGCCCCCGCCGCCCCCCCCCCCCCCCCAATGTTGTGTCGTATGCCTTCTCCACATCTACAAATACTGGCAAGAAAAACTGTTTGTGGACAAAGGAATCGCATATATTTGTCTCAATGCAGTAAAGGTGATCGAGTGTTGATCTACCTTCCCTGAAACCGCACTGCAAGGGATCGAGTACGTTGTTGCTTTCAAGAAAATGGATGAGGCGCCGGTTAATAATTTTCTGAAATAGTTTGCACAAACAATTTGTCAGAGGAATAGGGCTATAACTGCGGCGAAAGGAAGGGTCTTTGCCCTCTTTAAGGATAGGGATTACGATTGTTTCTTTCCATGTGAACGGAATGCAGCTGGCATAGAGCATGGAGTTAAAGAGTGACAGTAGTATATTTTGGGTTTCGGGATGTAAGTGTCTGATCGTCTCATACATTATTCTGTCACTTCCTGGAGCGGAGTTGTTGCAACAACTATGTGAGGCCTAGAACTCAGCCATCTTAAATGGACGATTGTATACTTCATTGGATGTGCCTTTCCGACCCAGAGGCAGCTGTTCTGCTAGTCGCTGGAATTTTAGGGATGTATCTGTGTAGTGAGATGTACTGGAAATGGGCTCGAAATTTATTTATTTATTTATTTCACGATACTGCAGGCCAGAATTCGCCCAAGCAGGAGGGGCATGAAAACACAAATCATAGCAGCACGTACATGCAAAAAAAGAAAAGAAATTACACTGTAGCATATACAGCAGTACATACAGCAGCATCAAAAATTAAAAGATGGCAGAGCAGAAACAAAAGCAAACCGAACTGTTATCCTAGATAATATGCCTGGTCCTCAAGAGTGACTCTTTGTGTCTTTACTGAAGGTAAGGGATGAGTTCGGCGGCCTTTTAATTTGTTCAGCCTGTTCCAAGCTTCTCGTTCGTCTGTATAAGAATTGATGCTGCTTATGTAGTTTTGCCAATTTTCCTGTTTAGCGCAGCGGCGTGTTGTTCTACCTTACGACTTGATCGCCTCGAAATTAATGAAGTTCGCTGTCGTTGGGGAGTTACGGAGGCGATTCCAAGCATTGTTTCACTTTTTCCGGGCTTTCCTGCACTCCTTATTCCGCCATGGAATACGTCGTTTCTAGGGCGACCCATTTGTTCGGGGAATACATATTGATGGAGCATCAATAATGAACGCTGTTATGTACGCTACTGCCCCGTCTAGGCTAAGTTCACAGATATCGTTCCAGGGCAGCTCTGTTAGCTCGCGAAATTTCGCCCAGTCGGCTGAATCAACTATCCATCGAGGAACATGTGCAGGACACTCGGTTTGTTTGCTTTTGAATGATGGGGAAATGATCACTTCCATAAGGGTTAAAAATGCCATCCCACTCTAGATATCGCACAATTGTACTTGACGCTATGGTTAGGTCCATGGAAGAAAATGTTTTGCATGTAGAGCTGTAGCATGTTGGCTTTTTCTTGTTGAGCAAGCAGGCACTTGAAGAGAATAGGATTTTTTCTATAAGCCATCCTCTCGTATCACAGCGAGAGTCGCCCCACAGTGTACTATGCGCGTTTTGGTCCCCGACGACTATATAAGGGTGATGGAGCATGGATAAAGCTTTGAAATGTCGTTCTAGAGAGTAAATAACTTGGGGGGCTGTATACAGACGTGATAGTGACTAGTTTATTGAATACCACTGCTTCGATAGCAACTGCCTCAAGAGGAGTTCGGAGTTGCAGTTGCGGACAAGCAACGCCTCTGTCGACTGCTATTGCTATGCCGCCGGACAATGCAGCAGCATCGTCTCGGTCTGTCCGGAAAACAGCGTATTATCTGAGAAAGTTTGTTTGCGTAGACTTAAGATGTGTCTCCTGAACACACAGCACATTTGGATTGTATTTGTGTAAATGTTCTTTGATGTCATCGAGTTTGTAGATAAAACTTCTCACGTTCCAGTGTTATATTTGGGTGCCCATACTGCTTGTGTTCTTGTGCTGCGTGTCAAGAGGAGCCAAGTTGGCTTATGGAGCCTTTCCAGGCCCCGTGACACGGGGTTCGCCTTTATTGGAGCGGTCACAAGAATCGCGTCTCTCCAAAGGCCAATGCGCCGCTTGGCTTGTGGTTGTGTCCATCGACTCCTGGGAGGCGCTGGACTTCCGCTCACTAGAGCGGGGTGTTTTCAAGGTAGGCCTTCCCTCATACACCAGAGGCTTGGAGGCCACCAACCAAGAGGTAGATGAGCCCTCCTTTATAGATGGCGCAGACCCACTCGCTGCTCCGTCCTCAGGGGCTGGGGGCAATGCCGCGGCCACACTCTTAGTGGGCCGGGCTGATGCCCGGCCCACTAATACGTGGTGCGTCGCTGCGGGGTCGCTCCCCGCCGCGACGCACCAGCATACCCTCCGGTATGGAGGAAAGAAGTACGTTTTCACGCTTCTTGAAAGGAAATGTTCTCCTTGATCTAGAGCGTAATTATTTCCTTTTCCCCACTTCCAAGAATGACATGACCGGAAATATACAGGGTTGTCACCCTCGCAGTTTGCGCAGTGGTGTGCCGCAGTACGATTATCGGCAGGATCGTTGTGTGGCGTGCATGTTGCACATGTGGTACGGCCCTGGCAGCGCTGAGAGCCGTGACCAAACTGCTGGCACTGAAAACTGCGGCGCGGGTTCGGAATGTAAGGTCTAAGTTGGATTTTCATATAGCCTGTTTCAACATATGCTGGTGAAGTGATTGGGCAAAATGTCAAAATCAGGTGTTTAGTGCGGATCTTTTTGTCATCCCACTCATTCTCAATTCTTTGAACATTTGTCACGTACTGTCCTTTCCAGCCTTCAAGCAGCTCGGTTTCACTCAGATATAGGAGATCTTGCTCAGATACGACTCTGCGTGTACTGTTCAGATAACGATGCGGGTTTATAAGATGGGGGTATTATTCAATTCAACAAGTCCAGATAGTTTCTCGAACTGTATCTTGTCAATGATGTTGAGCAACAGATCACCGCTGGCCATTTTCGTGATCTTGTAGCCGGGACCTAGTTTCTCAGTAAGACACTTTGCAAAAACAAAGAGTCATAGAGTTCTTGCAGTTTTATCAGCGTTTTCACAACGTGGGACATGGTAATTTGGGTAAAGATCTTTGGCCTATTCGAAAAGTTTCAGGGAGAGATCGGTGCGCCCTCTCTTGGAAGGAGGGCGATCAGGGAGTCATGCGAAAGATAAAAAAGCCATAAAAATAAATATCACTTTGGTAGCTATGCCAGCCGCCCCCCACTGAGCCCAACAAGGGGGCGCTGCCAAGACCAAAAGCAACGAAGACGCCAACTGTACATAGTCACTATAAACAAATAGAAGATACCCAAGTTTGGATAACTACACCAGGTTAGCCTTTGCCTACTGAAAATGCGGAAGTGAGAAGTGAAGAGGAGACAAGAAAGATTGAAAGTGAGACAGAAAGACGAACATTGAAAAGAAACACAGAAAAAGGCGACTGCCGATTTCCTCCAGGTGGGTCAGTCTGGAGGGGCCGTATATGTGAAGCAGAGGCCAAAGAGTTGTGTTGCCTCCGCCTGGGAGCCTTAAAGGTCCAAACACCCTGCATCGGCTCAACCCCGAGGGTCCCCCTTTCCCCAGAAACGGTTAAGTCGCACACGGCTACAGGCGGGAGGATCCAACCCTCGTCTGCTCCGTGGTGGTGTCGCAACACGCCAACCACCTGCTGGCGCAGACGCCTCAGTGGAGAATAATAAAGTAAGATACATATCTACTCAGGGTTTCCCAACTATCATGCACAAAGGTTTGAGAATATGCAAAAGCCAAGAAGGGAGATGGAACCAAGGTAATGTTGTTTGCAGTTGTTTGGAGATACTGAGATTACTTCGTGCATTCCGCCTAAATACATAATTATTCATAATTGTTTGCTCAACTACTCAAATATTATATTTACATGAGAAGTGTCATTCAGAAAATTGTAGAGCAACATGAAATACTCCTGATAAAGCTTTTTATTGCTCAATACGTGTTTCATAAAAAGTGTTCTTTCGGAGTTGCGAATAAAGCCCGCGAATACATGCAATATTGCCACGCGACTGGCAGCTCAGTAACAACGACGTAATGATGATGGCATGACAAGAGCGGCCAAATCACAACTTACTGACGACTGACTGCGTGACTACAACTCTATGACGAAACACTAACAAAGAAATAAAGAAGAGAAGAAAAGAAGGCAGGGAGGTTTACTAGAATGCCTAGTCTGCTACACTACACGTGTAAAGAAGGATGGAGAGGTCAAAGAAAGAAAGAGAGAGAGACACGAGCCTTGGTCACGCATTCACAGGCACTAAGCCAAATGCAGCGTATCTATAGCGGGACACTCAAGTCTCGTGCCCTCACCTACAGTGCAATACCTTGAGCTGCTTTCTGGGCTAATGAACCTTGAGACCAGGCTCCCAAAACATTGATGACGGCGTGGGTGAAGAAAAGCCAGACAGACGCTGGTGCCTGGTGTCCCCGAATTATATTTTTAGGGAAGCCCGCTCAACCAAGCAGATGTCTCATTCCACCGATCCCGCCGCTCGCACAACGTCAGCGTGCTGGGCGCTTCGTCGTCGTCTTTTGTGGCCGGATCAATGCGGCACGTAGTAGTGCGCTACAGAACCCGCCTTCAAGCGAGGAAGCCGTGAGCTGGACGACTGGCAAAGCACGGATGGCGGTGGTGCCAAACACACGCGGCGAGTAGGACTGCCTTGGTGGGGACGGAGTGTGATAGAAGTGGCTAAGGCGTCAGAGTCCAAGTAGGCAGGCTTCAGACGGTCGACTGAGACCGTATATTCCCGGCCGTTGATGAGCAATACGCAGTAGTTTGAGTGGGCCATCATACGAGGGCCGTAAGGGAGGACGCACAGTGTTGTGGTGCAGAAAGACGTGCGTGCAGTTCTCAAGACCAGGGTTGACGCATTCACGCTGAGGAGAACATCGTTGGCGGGGGGTGAGGGGGAAGCGACAGTATGCTTAGCCCTGTGCAGACGGTAGGCGTAGTCGGCAACATCAGCAGGTATGGTGGGCGAGTCATCGAAGAATTGGCCAAGGACTCCAAGAGCGGTGCCAAAGGTAAGCTCGGCAGCGCTGGTGGAAGAGTCACTGCGAGCAGCGGTGCAGATGCCAAGCATTACGAAAGCTAAGCGGTCGATCGAAGATGAAGAAAAAGACAGATTTATGTGGCGGCGACAACGTCCGATGATCCCATTGGATACCGGGTGGTAAGAGGTAGTCTTGATGCGACTGACGCGGAGTGCCAGAGATAGATTGGCGAGCAATGTTGAGTAGAATTGATGACTACGGTCAGTCGTAATAGTGGAAGGGACACCGTAGTGGCTAAACCAGAGTGTGATAAGTGCTCGAGCTATCGCTTAAGCCGTAATGTTCAGGAGGGGCATCGCTTCAGGCCATTTGGTGAACTTCTCATCATCATCATCATCATAATCATCATGATCATCAACCTGGTTACGCCCACTGCAGGGCAAATGCCTCTCCCATACTTCTCCAACTACCCCGGTCATGTTGTCCCTGCAATCTTCTTAATCTCATCCGCCCACCTAACTTTCTGCCGTCCCCTGCTACGCTTCGCTTCCCTTGGAATCCAGCCCGTAACCCTTAATTACGATTGGTTATCTTGCCTCCTCATTACATGTCCTGCCAATGCCCATTTCTTTTTCTTGATTTCAACTAAGATGTCATTAAATCGCGTCCGTTCCCTCACCCAATCTGCTCTTTTCTTATCACTTAACGTTACACCTATCATTCTTCTTTCCATAACTCGTTACGTCGTCCTCAATTTATGTAGAACCCTTTTCGTAAGCCTCCAGGTTTCTGCCCCGTACGTGAGTACTGGTAAGACACAGCTGTCATACACTTTTCTCTCGTGGGACAATGGCAACCTGCTGTTCATGATCTGAGAATGACTGCCCAACGCACCCCAGCCCATTCTTATTCACCTGATTATTTCAGACTCATGATCCGGATCTGCGGCTACTACCTGTCCTAAGTAGATGTATTACCTTACCACTTCCAGTGCCTCGCTACCTATTGTAAACCGCCGTTCTCTTCCGAGACTGTTAAACGTTATTTTAGTTTTCTGATGATTAATCTTTAGACCCACCCTTCTGCTTTGACTCTCCAGGTCAGTGAGCAGGCATTGCAATTGGTACCCTGAGTTACTAAGCAAGGCAATATCATCATGGAATCGCAAGTTACTAAGGTATTCTCCATTAACCTTTATCCCCAATTCTTCCTAATCCAGGTCTCTGAATACCTCCTGTAAACACGCTGTGAATAGCATTGGAGAGATCGTACCTCCCTGCCTGACGCCTTTCTTTATTGGTATTTTGTTGCTTCCTTTATGGAGGACTACGGTGGCTGTCGAGCCGCTATAGGTATCGTTCAGTAATTTTACATACAGCTCGTCTACACCCTGATTCCGTAATACCTACATGAATGCTGAGGATTCGACTGAATCAAACGCTTTCTCGTAATCAGTGAAGGCTGTATATAAGGGTTGGTTAAATTCCGCACATGTCTATATCACCTGACAGATGGTGTGAATATCTCTTGTTGAGTAGCCTTTACGGAATCGTGCCTGGTCCTTTGCTTGACAGAAGTCCAAGGTGTTCCTCATTCTATTTGCGATTACATTAGTAAATAGTTTGTAGGCAACTGACAGTAAGCTGATCGGTCTAGAATTTTTCAAGTCTTCGGCGTCCCCTTTCTAATAGATTAGGATTATGTTAGCGTTCTTCCAAGATTCCGGTACGCTCGAAGTCATGAGGCATTGCGTGTACAGGGTGGCCAGTTTCTCTAGAACAATCTGTCCACCATCCTTCTACCAATCTGTTGTTACCTGATCCTCCCCAGCTGTCTTCCGCCTTTCCATAGCTCCCAAGGCTTTCTTTGCTTCTTCCGGCGTTACTTGGGGGATTTCAAATTCCTCTAGACTATTCTCTCTTCCATTATCGTCGTGGGTCCCCCTGGTACTGTACAAATCTCTATACAACTCCTCAGCCACTTGAACTATCTCATCCATATTAGTGGTGATATTGCCGGCTTTGTCTCTTAGCGCATACAGCTGATTCTTTCCTATTCCCAGTTTCTTCTTCACTGCTTTTAGGCTTCCTCCATTCCTGAGAGCACGTTCATTTCTAACCGTATTATACTTCCTTACCTCAGCTGTCTTAAGCTTGTTGATTAACTGGGAGAGTTCTGCCAGTTCCATTCTCGCTGCAGGGTTAGAGGCTTTCATACATTGGCGTTTCTTGATCAGATCTTTTGTCTGCTGCGATAGTTTACTGGTATCCTGTCTAATGGAGTTACCACCGACTTTTATTGCACACTCCTTGATGATGCCCATAAGATTGTCGTTCATAGCTTCAACACTATGGTCCTTTTCCTGAGTTAAAGCCGAGTACTTGAATAAGGAAGGAACAGCGCTAACTAAGACGATCACAAGTGGGGAGAACGACACAGGACAAGCGCGAACTTCATCTGTCTTTATTCACCGAAAAATCAGCAAATATAAGGAAAATCAGAGACATGTGCACAATGACCATAATGCATCATCTGCCAAACCGTTCTAGATAGAACATTTCGCTTTTGAAGAGGGTCACGGAAGTATCACTACCACAGTTTTTTCCTCTTTTCTTTATATGGAAGGCTTCCAAAACCTCACGTGCCTTTGTTTCCCTGCTTCTGCCAAGAATCTTTATCTCTCCGAACCGTGGTTCACACTTCTTGCAGTACTGGCATTGTTGTCGTGGCGAATGTTCTGCCGCTCGGTCACACGCATTGCAAGTTGCGCAATGTTGCGAAAGGTGCGCACCTCCTTCTTTCAGCGACCGCACATGTTCAGCTGCACGGTCATTGACGCATCTGCCCGTTTGTCCCACATAGGTTTTCCCTGATTTTCCGGTGCTGATCTTTCGGTGAATAAAGAGACATGAAGTTGACACTTGTCCTGTGTCGTTCTCCCCACTTGTGATCATCTTAGTTGGCGCTGTTCCTTCCTAATTCAAGTATGGACCATCTAGTCCAAATGAATGTTGTCCTGAACTAAAGCCGAGTAGCTGTTCTGTAGGTTGATCCAGAATTCCTCTATTTTCCCTCTTGCCGCTAACTCATTGATCGGCTTCTTATGTACCAGTTTCTTCCGTTCCCTCCTCAAGTCTAGGCTAATTCGAGTTCTTACCATTCTATGGTTACTGCAGCGCAGCTTGCCCAGCACGTCCGCATCTTATATGATGCCAGGGTTAGCGCACAGTATAAAGTCTATTTGATTTCTAGTCTCGCCATTCTGTCTTCTCCACGTCCACTTTCGGCTATCCCGCTTTCGGAAGAAGGTATTATTTATCCGCATATTATTCTGTTCTGAAGATTCTACTAATAACTCTCCCCTGCTATTCCTAGAGCCTAAGCCATATTCCCCCACTGACTTGTCTCCAGCGTGCTTCTTGCCTACCTTGTCATTGAAGTCGCCCGTCAGTATAGTGTATTTTGTTTTAACTTTACCCATCGCCGATTCCACGTCTTCATAGACGCTTTCGCCTTCCTGGTCATCATGACTGCATGTAGGGGCGTAGACCTGCACGACCTTCAATTGTACCTCTTATTAAGTTTCACAACAAGACCTGCCACCCTCTCGTTAATCCTATAGACTTCCTGTATGGTACCAGCTTTATCCTTATTAATCCCGAATCCGACTCCTAGTTTTCGTATCTTCGCTAAGCCCCGGTAGCACAGGACGTGCCCGCTTTTTAGCGCTGTATATGCTTCTTTTGTGCTCCTAACTTCACTGAGCCCTATTGTATCTCATTCACTACTCTCTAATTCCTCCGATAGCACTGCTAGACTCGCTTCACTAGATAACGTTCTAGCGTTGAACGTTGCTAGGTTCAGATTCCATTGGCGGCCTGTCCGGAACCAGGGATTCTTAGCAACCTCTGCTGCGTCGCAGGCCTCACCGCCGCCGTGCTCAGTTCCTTCGCAGCTGCTGGGGAGTGAGGGCCGAGGCTTGATTTTTGTATTCATATAGGAGGTTGTGGCCAAGTAATACACCAGGCTGGGCAATCCTGCTCTGGTGAGGGAGTGCTTTACCGGTTCTGGCCACAGGGATCAGGCCTCCAGGCCTCTTTATGCAGTTTTATCAACATGCGGATTTTTTTTTATTCCGGTGGAATATTGCGCGGCACCGGAAATCGAACCACAGTCCTCTTGCACGCGAGGCGGATGCTCTACCTCTACGCCACCGCTGTCAATGCAGGTTAACAGGCAGCGATGGCTCCCACAGGAAGGAAGGGGGCCAGCAATATCGTTGTTGAAATGGCTCAAGCGGGCGTCCGGCGACGGGAATTTGCCAAGAATTGTCGCAATGCGACGATGCACGCCAGCGACGAATGTCCACGTTGATAGTGGGCCACACATAGCGAGAAGTGAGGAGTTCCTATGTTGCGCGAATGCCACGATGAGTCACTGAATGGAGAGCATCAAAGAAGGCCCGCGGTATGGGCGAGGCACGTAAGGACGAGGACGTTCATTCAACGTATCACAAACGAGGGGCACGTCACATTGAAGAAGCAAGATATCTTCAAACACCAGAGAGGTACCGCTCGTGCAAAGCAGCTGGAACGAGGCGTGGACGCACAGGGCGGTAGTCATAGCCGTGAAGTCGATGAGCGGTCGGCCATCGTCCGTTGCCTGGATGGCGGCTCGAGAAAGTGCGTCTTCAACGGCGTTAGATATTGTGACGAGTGTCGCTAGTCAATTCAGAAATGTAGACAAGCTGTCTGATTTCGCGGGGGGCGTAGAAGGGGCTTCTGGACGCTACGGCGGAAGTAAGTGGTTTATGGTCGGTAAGGACATGGAAGGAGCATCCCTCGAGAAAATGTCGAAAGTGCTTCACAGCCAAATATATGGCGAGCGGCTCTCGGCCTAACGTGTTGTCGTGGCGCTCAGGGGGCGCAAGGTTCTTGGAAAAGAAGGCGATGGGCGACCAAGCACGAGAAACCAGCTTTTGCAAGACTGCGCCGACAGCGGTGCCTGGTGCGTCAGCCAGGACAGATATTGGGCGTTGCATTTGAGGTGGACAAGGGGTGTTGCGCTGGTAATGGCTTCTTTGGTGGCTCTAAACACGCGGCCAAGTGTGTCGGCCAAACGCGCGAGAGAAGGCCGTGAAGAGGCTGCAGTATATTGGCGCAGCGAAGAATGAAGTGGCTGTAATGATTCGGGAGGCCTAGAAATTCGCGCAATTGCCTGGCGGTGGATGGCTGAGGAAACACACGGATGGCCCTTGACGCGGGTAGGGAGTGGAAAAATGCCATGTGCGTTGATGCGATGGCCGAGGAAATCCAAATCAGTAACGCCGAACTCGCTCTTCGGACCGTTAACGACAAGATCAAACTTGCTGAGTCTCGCGAGTACGTGACGTAGATGGAGCTTGTGAGCTTCGGCAGTGGCGCTGCAGAGGAGGATGTCATCAAGGTTGGCAAAGCAGCACGTCAAGCCATGTAATAGATGGTCAACGAAAAGCTGAAAGCTCTCGGGCGCACTATACGAGGACACAAAGGCATCCGCAACTATTGGAACAGACCGAAGGGTGTTATCACGACGGTCTTAGGAGTATCTGAGGGTTTCAAATGAATCTGGAGGTAGGCTTTGACCACGTCAACCATTATACAAATGGCACAGTCGTGCATTGCCGGTGTAAAGTCCTGAAGGTAAGTTATTCTGTGCCTGTCCTGTACAGTGGCCTTTTTGAGACCACGGTAATCGCCGCAGGGACGCAAGTCACGTGTCTTCTTGGACACCATTTGGAGTGGCGAGGAGTAAGGTCTGGAGGAGGAACGAATCAAGCTATGGTCAAGCATTCGTTCAAATTCCTCTTTGTCGACAGCTAGACAATCTGGCGCGAGGCAACGAGTCTGAGCAAACACGGGAGGACCAGTCGTAACGATATTATGTGTCACGCTGTGAGCTACCGAGGACTGAAAGTTAGGGAGTAGAAAGACATTCGGAAACTCGGCAAGGACGGCTGACCAAAGGTCGGAAACGGCCATGCATGCCTGGAAAAGCCCAAGCGGTGAGCGTGACAGAAGACTCCTTGGACGGTTAAGCTCGTCTCGGAGTCCAAGATGCGGCTGCGCCACACGTCGACGACGAGCCCGTAGTGCCAAAGAAAGTCGGCTCCGATAATGAGCTAGCGCACGGCCGCGATGACAAAGATCCAGCAAAACGTACGTCCGAGACCGATGTCAAGAGCCACCAATTTTTGTCCCTATTTGGTCGATCCGCTGAGCGCGGTGAGAGAAGGCGAGTTGTTTACGATGGCAGCGCTCAGCCAACGTAGGATGAAGGACGCAAGTCTTGGAGCCAGTGTAGATGAGGTAGCGGACTTTGGTGACGCGGTCGGTCACCTGGGAAAAGCGACTGGATCTGGGGCCGAGAACAGCAGTCGCCGTCTGTGTTCAGCCCAACCGTTTCCCGCTTAGGAGCAGGGATGGTCACACTGCTTCGCGCGAAAGCCATGGCGATGGTGGTACCAGCAAACCGTAACGAGAGGAGGACAACGGCGTTCAGAGTGATCGGGGCTGAGACGCCGAGGCCATGACGAAGAACGCGAGTAGCGTGTTCGGATATCAGCGACCTCAGCTGTCAGTCGCGCTACTTGCCGTTTAAGCTCCTCATTAGCTTGGAGGAGTCGCGCGTAGCTGTCGCCAATGGTTGTGCCTTCGAACGGAGGGTCAAAAGGCGATGAACTGTGGCCTCGGAGGGGAAACCGACATCCATAATCTTGTCGCCCAACTGGGCGAGAGATTACAACGTCATGAATGAAGACGGGGTCAGGATCATGCGCACCTGATGCGGAAGGCGCCACAGGAAATGTTCTCGGAGAAGTGCGCTGTCACTTGAACGAGCCAGGTCTCCAGGCAAGTTTTGCATTAGACGCAATAAGTCGGTAAGTTTGCGGTCGCCGAGGTCCTCCAGTTGCTGTAATGGATGCTGCTCCATTTCAGTGGTGCGCTGTGTGAGCGCCGCCGTAAGGTGGTCGTAGGGCTGGTCGACGAATGGGTAGCGTAGAACATTGCGAACAATCGTAGCAGTGGTAGGTGGAAGGGCTCCAACGACGTGGTCGAACATGGTCCGCTGCAAACTGATGCCGTGGGACGAAACAAGCATTCGATAGTAGTGAACCAAAGTTCCGAGTCTAACGACTAGAACTCCGGGCGCTTGAGAGCGGAGACCTCGGGATCGCGGGTATATTGGCGCTGAAGGCAGTACTTGATCGAGAGAATCCGACGCCATGGCTGACTTAATGCAAGGCGGACTGCGAAGACAGCTGGGCTAGAGCTCCTTGAGGCGGTAAGCCCAGAGGAGCGGCTGAGGCACCTGGAGCTGAGAGCGATGACGCGAATGTCGGAGTCACCAATGTGTGGGCGAAGAAAACCAGACACACGATGCTACCTAGTGTCAACAAATTATATTTCTAGCCGAGCCCACTCAGTCGGGCGGAAGCCTGATTCCGCCGATTCCACTGCTCGCGCGCGGTCAGCGTGGTGGTCGTGTCCTCGTCTTTTGTGAACAAAGCATTGTGGCATGTAGTACTGTGCTACATTTGTATGACCACAATCATATGACGTTTGGGAAGTGATGACGTTGGTAAGACGACAGAGCGATGACCGCGGCATGACCACGATAGTATCACGGAAGCTGTGTGTTGAGGCGGCATGATGAGAGTCGGGTGACGAAGTTAGGTTGATTAAAATGTAACGACCGCGATGGTATCACCACAACGGCATGACAATGAATGCATGACTATCAGTGTGTGACGGCAATGCAATGGCGATGGTGCCATGAGGAGAGTAATCTTACGCTGAGGGTATGGAGACGATGACATGATGAAGACTGTGTGACGAGCATCGACATTTGGCCGAGTTAGTACTGGTTGAGCATCTTGAAGGGGCAGCACAAGATGACAAAGACAGAATGCAGGAACTCAGCGCTCTCCAGTGTGTTCCTGCCTTCTGTTTTCATCATCTTGTGCTGCCCCTTCAAGATACGTGACGAGGACTTCGTGGCGACGACGACATGACGAGAGTCGGATGACGAAGATGGAATGACGACAATACAATGATGGCGATTGTGTCACATCCATGAGCACATAAGTAGTGGCCTAAGGTATAAGAGAACTTGTGACTCTAGGTCGATGTAAGAAGCGTGGCGATAACCACATCACAAGAGTCGAATGACGAATCTAGAGGGAAGACGATGAAATGACCATGATGGCATCAGACCAGCGGTATTACAACGTGCGCATGAAAATTGTATTTCTTTCACCGGTGTATTGTCTAACTAAATGGAACCTGTATTTATAGTAATATTACGCAGTCCTTAGGATCTATTATTTTATTTCAGCCCCGGCAACATGGCCTCTTAAATGACTAGTCCTGCGATACCCAACTTATGCTAGTTATTAATGACATTATTTCAGTATTGATCTAAAAATTCTCATTGGTGATCGTTTTTTTAGAACTTGATTAAGCTTTCAACAGTTTCACATAATAGACTGCTTCTCAAACTCTCCCCTCTGAACTTTATCCTCTTATTTTTTATTGTTTATGCCTCTTTTTCAAAAATAAAGGCAGGAGGTAGTTGATAATGATGATTAAGCTCAGTGATGGCTCGCACCCACTAAGGGGGATAGGCCAAGAATCGGATGGCAGGAGATAGCGAAAGGAAATCCTTATTACAATACTTTGTGCAAGTTATCGACAGTTTTTCATCTTTACCACCTGTTATGTCCCGCATTTCCCAGGCACTTCCTCGGGCCCCAAATTTTGGTAATAAACATTAAGAATCTTCCTCATGACATTTATTGTGGTGTTAGATTTTCGCTGTCGATTCTGTTTTGTATCGCCCATTGCATAGCTCTTACCATAACGCTATCCTTCAGGCAGACTTGCATACCGTAGAAATTATGTGCCAAAGATGGCTAACGCGAGTAAATGGTAAAAAAAAAACCGCTTGTTTTCTTTCCAGGGTGACTCGCCTACGCGGGGCAGAGATACCTAATCTTCGAATTTGAGGTGTCGGTTGCATCATCGTAAAAGCATGTAGGCGTCCAATCTCGGTTTCTCATGTCTCTTAACAGACATTGTAAATCAAGCTCACTGCATTTTGAATTACATGAGAAGTAACTTGCCCCCGAAACTTTATCCGGAATGTTACATGAAACATTCGTATGTTTTTGTGTGTGCAGTTTTTCCACTCACCTCTTGCCTGCTCCATCATTACACATGCTCATCGATCGCTGCAACATGTAAGCCATTCAAACGCTGCCTGCGCACCCGAATCTGACGCTGATATGAACAGCACTCGACTGCAAGCACCTGGCCACTGACGCTGTGAACCACTCCCGTCTTCGTCATTTCAAGAAATACATGCACTATATATTTCACTCCTTGTAAAAACCCACCCCTCATGGAGAGGGGTGTTGCCCATCCGTATACGTTGACGCGACCTTCAACCGTCTTGACGGTCTTGTCCTGTGTTATAACATCCTGACAACATCCTGACAACCTCATAGTGCAAAGGGGGAGCAAATGGCAACTCAAACCACACAGCCGAGAAAAGGTGACAAAATATTAAGGACAAACATAAGCGAGCTGGTATTCTGCCTTATGTCCACAACTTGTCCCACGACGTAACAGTGTTCTTTCCAGCACCGATCATGTTAACAGGTATGTGCAAAAAAGTGAACTCAGACAGCGAAAACGTGCAGTGAACGTGTAGCGTAAAGCACGCGCAAAAATACGTAGCTTGCAAAAGTAATCTGGTTTACAAGATTCCGCTTAAATGCGGCAAGGTATACGTGGGAGAGACGGGACGATGTCTGAACGACATGCTTAGAGAACATAGTTACGCATGCGAAAAAATAGCCGCGTCCAGCAATCTGACCAATCCTCGTAGAATGTGCAAATGCACAGCTTACTTTGACAAGACGACAGTCGTCGCTCACGAAAATGATAAAATGACCAGGGAAATCCGGGAAGCCTTAAACATAGAACAAGAAAACCGCAACTGCACGAGTACGCCTTCAGTCATGCTGACCAAAGCTGAAATCACTCACGCGAGGAATGCACACATACACACAATGTATTAATAGAATAATAACAAACAGATACGTGATAATGCGATCTGAGATCTGCTATGGCCACAGTTCAAGCAGTCGCAATGCGTTGGTGTGTTCTTTATAGACTGTGGTATGATCTGACAATAAACCAGTTGGTAGTTTACGCTCCCCTGTGATCACGTCGTGTTCGCTTCATGACCAGTGTTTCGTTCCGTCCCCATTGCGTCTTACACTACTTAGCGCAAGCAAAATGAATACACACCAACTAACCCAATTTATAGGTATTCTTACGCATTTATAAATTATTTTAACCCGATTTTCGTTCCAATGTGATGGAGAGTATAATTATGTTACACCGCATCACGACCTGTAATTACCCGGGAAGCATATAGCTGTGGCCACGTAATGTATATTACTTTTTAGGTGCGCACACCTCACAACGACTACCGTCGCGGACGCTTCCAGGCCTATTGTTCTTATACACACTTGCAGAGCTTTTTACAGTAATTACTAAAGTTAACTCTGGCGCTGCGATCTTTCAACCACCCTGGGAATGATAGTTATGCGGCACTGGGTTGCAAAAGGGAAATAGCCCATGTTTACTGCGATGGCCGATAACATACACTTTGGGGGACATCACGTGGTAATGTAGCTTGGCGCAGCTTGGCGTACGTAGCGTCGCCCAGCTATGCGTAGTGACGTCACATGCAGAACACAGGCAGGCGATAACAGCACGAGTTAGTGCATGGATTTGCCTGATCTTCGTGCTTGTGGCTGAAGAGGTACTTGTGACTTGGTTGTCACGCTTTATCTGCCTCCATTGGCCAAAATATTAGTTCTTTTTTTTACTTTTTTAACGTGAAAGCAATAACACTCCATGAACATGCATAATCGCTGTTTATTGCAGTGGTTCCGCTTGCACATGCATCCGTGGTTTGACGTGCTAAAGCATCGAACATTGTCACCACATCTTCGTCACAGCCATTCGTCTTATACACATAACGTGTTATATTTATCGTCTTCTTCCTGGCACGCCGACCACTAACAGCTACAGGTGACGATGCTGTACTGCTATATGTTGAACACATATAAAACGATTGCGATCTGTGATCACAAACATCTATTTAGGCTTGTAGCGAAGCTGGAAATAAAGAGAATGGTTGTAGGAGAACGCAGAAAATCACTGGTTCCAATATCGGGCATCTGTGCTAAAGCTTCAGCGTTCGAATGCTGCTGTCGAATAATTTTGATAATGTTTATTTAAATAATTATAACGGTAGGCTTTCTTGAAAATGATCCGTTTGCAATGTCACAAAACGGTTAAAATCAAAACGAAAACTTTAAGGTAGTGCATCTAGTAGGTATTCCATATACAACATTTCATATACAAAAGCCTAAACTTACCGGCAATGTCACCTGTAAATATTAGTATCCGGTCCACTTTCTCATTTCATATTTATTCTTATTCTCTTTTTCTCCCACTCTCCTCTGGAATATTTTAATCATATCCCTATACAGAGTAGCGTTCCAGCGTTTGTATCCGCGCCGGCAAAATTCTCTGTTTTTCTAATAAAGAGTCTCTCTCTCTCGTGGTGGTTGAACTACCCTGCTTGCATCTCACGCAGACACTGGTGCCACAGTTCGCTCTAATATTTGGATGAAACTCTAGAACATACCAATGATCGCAGCGTCATACGGCGCGATGACGGCGCAACCATACCAGTGCAAACTAGAAAGAAAGAAAATGGTCTTGTTGTCATGGCAACTGGCAGGCAGTCCGCTCGCTTATCAAGAACAGGACCGGCAGAAATGTTTGCCCTTGCCAGTGGCGGGGTGCTAATGGTTCCTCGCGGGATAGGTTAGCCTAACGCGCCAAATGGATGTCTGTTTACTAGCTCCATAAAATAGATTTCTTTTTGTGGCACGGCGCGAAAGCTTGCGCAGGCGACGATGGTTTGACGAAGAAACGCGGCCATGTAATTTTATTCGCTGCCCAAGACAGAAGCACGTAGAAAATGATGCCAGAACAGCGAACATTTACCAGAGAGGAGCAATAACGTCGCTCACGCGACATACCTCCGATTGGAGAGACATCGCATGGCCTCCTCTGGAGACGAGACATTATCAGGCCTTCCTGCCAGGCACGCTGCTTGCACCTAAAGTGCATTTATCCCAGCGTGCCTATAATCTCGACATTACAACACATTTCAGGCCCGTGTATATTCACTAATATATATTCACCTTCCGAAACATTTCAAGCCGAAGCTTTGTTAGCCTCTTCACGAGTGGTAGGCATTCGTCGTGGTTTTTTCACCGGATATATATGGGGTTGTATATATATATATAGATATTGTGCCCCTGGGTATGTAAAGGAATAGACAATTTGTCGCTGACTGCTGTCTGTTCCAGTAGACATCTCGGTTCACTAAGCATCTGTCCATGGGTATACGCCAGAATAGGCAATTTTGGCGCTGGGTTCATCTCCCTCTTGACACGAGACCTATGAAGCCTTAGATTTCTTTGACATGTGTCGTACTTGCCTGTGTCGCGCCTCTCGTTACATTTCTTCCCGCGACAAGCATAATACGTCGACTACGTCTTCGCGACGACGACAGCTAACTGCTGCAGGCGACGAGTCTGCGCTCGCTTCCTCTGTTACCGCGGCGTTGCTAGCTCACATGAGCTTCGCACCATTTATATTGCAATAATGCGTGTGGATCTAGCGTTATTGTATAACTACAAGCTTCATATAATAATTCTACATGTGAGTATTCTGAACGATAAATGCAAGAAAGTCATTCCTACGGCTAAATCATCAACGCTCACATGCCGCGTAAAATCAGCAAAGGTATTCCTACTTATCGTAATGGAGAGAACAGCGCTGGTAGCGATGTTCTTTCGTTGCGTCGGAGGCCAGGCTTCGACCATTGCCGTCTTACCGCAGCGGCGGATTGCTCAAGCTCCCTGCGCTGCGACGATTAGGGCCTGCTACATCCGGCACCGTTTGATGGTGCCTGGAACATGTTTTTATTTTTATTTTATTTTTTGTTCGACTGCGTTTCCTTCGTGGCTGTCCCTTCCATTTCAATGATCAGCGCGGTGGTAACAGTGGCCACCACGGACTGCGGTTACGACAGGACGGGTATGCCGGATAAATCAGCAAAATAATCTGCGAACATTACTGAACAAAAAGGCACAACCGATTCCAATAACCACGAAAGAAAGTGCTGCAGGCTTTGTGTGAGGGGAATATACGCTTGGAGAAGACGGCCATGTCTTTGCTAGGACCCAAATCAGCGAAAAAACGGAAGTTTTTGGCTGGAAAGACGATGATAATTATCTACAAAATAACTTTTAGAGGACATACTTAGTTTCAAGTTAACAAAGAAAGAAACAAGATTATTTCTGCACGAAAGAAAGGGTAAACACAGAGAAGTGCCATGTCTATTTTTTGCCCTGTTGTATCTTGTCAGGTTATTTCGCAAAACGAATTAAAGGAGAGAAACATGCAAGAGCTGCTTGGCTGATTTTCACTGTACAGACCCTTGAAGTGCAGCAACTTATGCGGGCTGGTCAAGTCGCATTGTGTATGTAAATGGAACTCAGCGCATGTCACGTCTATCTTTTGTTAGTGCTCGTAGTTTTAGAACGCTGTTTTACATTTAGAATATACACCCTGAACAATGATTAGATTAGCGTTCGGGACCAAGATAGCGCTACCGGCTGCGATGCCATCGCGAACTCTGACAGCTGAATGTATGGCACGGCGCTCCCTCACATTCCTCCAGCGACGTTCAACAGGACACCTTTCTTTTCAATTGTATACCCTCTCTGCTAACGCACCCTCACTCGTTGCCTCGCCCACCCGCCCTACCCCTTCCTCCCTTTAGAAGAACCCTACCTATATATTCTGTGCCGAGGACAGCATATGTGTGTCGCTTGAAAAAGAGAAGTCCACTTGTCGAAATGTTGGATCTCGCTTTAACCTTGCTCTCGTTTTGCTCATCATCTGTTGTACGCTCGGTTATGGCGGTTTGTCTGCTTAGGCAAAAGAGATGGCGGCCACCCCAGATCTTAAATACCTGTAGCATAAAGCAAGGGCATGTCGCCGGGTGGGCTCCAGCTGCGTTTAATCGCGTGAAGCGTGAAGATGTAATGAGATAAAAAATTATCGCAATAAAAAAAAGTGACACCGTAATAGACACTGTTTAGTAAGAATTGCGGTTTGACGTCACGGGCTCTGTAGGCAAACCACGTAATCTTACGTCTGTTCCCTTCCAACCGGGCAATGGATAGGCCGCGTGCGGTGTGGACGGCGGAAGAACAGGGCGCCTACAAAGAACACCGCCGTGAACAGAAGCGTCAGTGAGCGCGGCGACGGCGGGCGGTACGTGATACGGACGAAGATCGCACCGCAAACGCCAAACGTATGCACCTTTGCTTGAGTCGCACCTAGCGACTCCACTCGCATCGTAATTGTGGGCGATATCAACATAGACGTGTCTCGACCAGGCGGAAAGTGGTCCGTGGAATTTCTCTTGGAAAGGTTTGTCAAACATCATTGAGCCCTCGACGCGTCATCAGTCGTGTACAGTCCTCACACTGGCCAAGAACCTTTCGAGTGTGGCCACAGGGCCACTGGCCGTATATCACAGCGATCATAAAGCTATAGACACTTAGGTGATGAAATAATAAATAAAGAAACAAAAATAAGCGAAGGTTAAAAAATAGCATTCAGTATGAAAAATAAGAATATAACAAAGAAGGGTTGAAAAAGAAAACGGAATTCATTGGTGTATGTGTCTTTTACTTTCAATTGAGATATTTATTATCAACGTATTTATCATCGTATATAACGTTGCGCTGGTCATCCACCTTCACAGAGCGGAACAGCTCCGACTTTTTTCTTTTACTCGTTTATTTCTTTCACATACCTACCTACCAGTCCTATATGTAAGGCATTGAGTAAGGGAAGATACTAAAAGAAATACCAGTATGAGTAACTGTACTAACAGTTGAAAGTGTGGGAGCAAATATTATACATATGCAACGAAATATGGCATCACAGACCAAGAAACTGTCCTGCGACATTATGCGAACTCCGCATAATATCACCATGACACTATGCGACACATGTACGATACTATGCGGACAGTAGTGCTCTCTCTGCTAAATACTAACTGGAAGCAATCTTTCCTGCCGTAACTATAGGCAGCTTGCCATAACTTTTAGGGGCATAGGCATTTAGAAAATTTGGCTTTGTTGCATGTTCTGCATTTTCTTATACAAAGGTGTTTTTCTCTTTCTCGTACATCGTACATTATTGTCACTACCAGAAATCAATACAGAAATGGAGCTCTTTAGCATCCTCGAAGAAGTGGCATTTCAATAAGCTGCAATGAATATACTTTAGTGGCCCTAGAACTGTAGAATTTTCGGGCTGCTCTTCGCTGCCCCCGCAGAAATCTCGAGAATAGCTTTTTGTTCACATTTAGGTAGAGACAACTGGCGCTGTCAGTGTGATTCTATGTCACATTCCTGATCAATCACTTTTAATGGAGCGGTATTTTTTCATAGGAAGGTGGGTAAGATTATTCCCGTGCCCAAAAAAAGGGGTTAACCAGGCCAAGACAATGATCAATGTAAATTATGTATGGGTAGGGCAGAAGTGCCACATATTCTGTGGACATCCTAGAAAGCAGCTTCTTCCTTGAGGATAATTTCTTCTTGGGCGAGTTGGTGCTTACTTAACATGGTGCTTTTTCGCGCAAGAAATCGAAAAATAAATAAAACAGAGAGAGGCGAAAGGAAAAGAAAGGCGAGCGCTCGTCTTTCCTTTTGCCTGTAACAGTTTTTTTTTTTCGAGTTTTTGCGCTTTTTTAAAGAGCCAATCATGTTGAGCATCTCCTTTCGAGGGCTGCAAAATTCAAAACAGGCGACAGTGGGCGGCCCCGCTGCTCAGCTCAGACCACCGAGACCCGGTCTGGGCCGTCCAGCTAGCCGAAGCAGCCGCTGAGACGCAGCGGATCTCGGCCGTCTGCTAAGCGGAGGGAGGCTGCGTCCGCCCTCGTGATTGCTGGCCACAATAAACGTTGTCTCTCTTTCTCATCATCCTGTCGTCGCTACCACCCCATTTCCTTACAATTATTTGCTCGAAAATTGCGTAACACATATTCTGCCCTGGAATCGATGAATCAAATCCTTGGTTTCTACTAATTTCATTACCGATCATCAGCACGGCTTCCTCAGAGCCTTATGTTTCAACACCCAGCTAGCGCTTTCATTAAACGATTTGAGTATCAAATCGTTTGAGAATCAAAACGTGTCCACTGGTGCTTTATTCTTGCATTTTGCAAAAGCCTTTGACAAGATGTCTCTAAATATTTCACGCCGAAACCTTAATCGACCTGTTTTCGTTTGGATCTGCCACTTCCTGACCACACGATGGCGGTTTGTTTACGCCAACGATTGCACCGTTTTTTTTTTTTTTTGCCGCCCATTATTTCCAAAGTTTAACTGCCACTCCCGTGTTGTGGCAATGGACGAAGAAGCCCTCGAAGACCTTCCTGGAGCCAAGCCATCACGTGGGGTCGCGTCCAGGAAACGTGGAAATGCGTCAAGTGACACGGACAGCGAGGCAACCGAGTTGTATTCGGACAGCGTCGACGCGTCGGACGATGATTTCACGCTTCTCATGAGCCGAACCACAAAAAGAAGACTGCTACGGAGGTCATCGTCACCAAGTGTCTCCACCGTGAAGACAACACCACAGCGCTGGCCGCACACTATGCTCTTCATGCCTGTGGATGCAGTGTCAAATATGCGACTCCTAAACAGGCAAGTCCTTTCTGCGTTTCTTGAGGGAATCGCGCCAAATGAGGTAAAGGACGTGAAAATAAACGCACGGAAGAATGTCCTTGCAGTAGATGTTCTACACCGTAGTGCACTGCAATGCCTGCGGCACGTAACGGAGATCGACAAAGTACAAGTGCGATGCATGATACCTACTGGCTGCAATGGGACTATCGGCGTCATTTATGATGTCGTTATTTCTATACCAACCGACGACTTACCTATATTACCTATAAGTAACTATAATGATTCCAGGACTACAGAAGAAGACAGATCTACCGGCCCCTGCTCTAAAATAGCTGAGCTTACTTCTTCTGCATGAGAAGTACAGCAACCACATGCACATCTATAGCGATGGATCGACTACGTCGTGCAGTTCTGTTGGTGCCGTGGTTATACCAACGCGAGGAATGACACTGCGGTTCAAGACATCGCATGTCACGACCTCAACGGCGGCAGAACTAACGGCCCTGCGTCGAGCACTGGAATTCATTGATTCTGAAAGACCTCGAAAATGGGCTGTGTTCTGCGATTCAAAACCGGCATTACAGTGCACGCAGTCAATTCTCCGACACGGATATCATGACCAATTGACATACGAAGTCGTGAAACTTTACCATGATGCCCAACAAAAAGGCCACGAGATCGTTTTTCAATGGGTACCTGGCCACTGTGGAATTAGTGGCAATGATTCCGCCGATAACGCTGCTCGCACAGCACATCAAGAAGAGCACAGCGTTCCGATTCCGCTTTCGAGGACTGACGCTGCAAGGCAGCTTCGACACCTGGCACGCAGTCTCACAGTGACCGAGTGGAACTCGCCAAACTTACGACTTACACGACTGCATCGGCTAAACCCCTCCCTACAACTCTGACCTCCACTCGGACTTCCTCGACGCGAAGCTACGCTTCTCTGTCGCCTCTGGTTGGGAGTTGCCTTCACAAAGGCATACTCTACATTAATTGGAGCGACTGACAGTGCAGCATGCGAGGTCTGTGGCACCGAAGAAAACATCGACCACCTGCTGTGCCACTGTCCAAGATATGCCCTAGAGAGACAAGAACTTGCCAAAGCTTTCCAAAAACTGGGCAATCGGCCGCTTTCTGTGCAGGTGCTGCTGGAACACCGCCCCCATGGCCCGTCGGCCCATAAAGCAGTGAAGGCGCTTTTGTCTTTCTTAAGGACGACGGGTTTGTGCGACCATCTGCGACTATTAATGCAATTTCTGTAAAACCAAACGCATCAGCGAACTTGCCGCAATTTCCTTCTTTCCTTCCCTCTTCTCTCTCCCTGTGATCTTTGTTTTCCTCCTTTCCCGTTCCCCCGGTGTAGGGTAGCCAACGGGACGTTATTCTGGTTAACCTCCCTGCCTTCTACTTTTCTCTTTCCTCCTCCTCCTCCTCTAAAGTACCGTTCCCAGCCCTCCAATTTTTCTAATTTATATCATTAATATACACATTACCACTTCTGTCATGTATTTTCACGCATATGACTGTACACATTACTTTGCCATTGCGAATACGAACCACTTTAAGCTGCTTCAATATGAGCTTAAATATCTATTTTTGGTGAACGCATTGGTTAATGTCCCTTAAGACCACGAAAACATCTTTCATTTCCTTTCATCATTGTCATTTTTACACATCAGCACCTTGCTCAGTTCATGGGGTTGACCTACATTTCGTTCCTTGAACAAAATACTTTGGCAGTCTGCTAACCCACGACTTAATTGATCTTCGCATGTAACAAAAATTGTCAATGAAGCGAGCCGTGTCTTTAGTTTCTTGCAGCATAATTTACACACTAGCCCCTCCTCACACCAAACAGCTAACTTACACAACGTTCGTTCGTCCCAACCTGGAATATGCACGTGCTGTTTCTAACCCTCCTGTTACCACCCTTTCAAATGCGCTAGAATCTGTTCAAAACCGTGATATGAGATACACCTTCAAGAACTAGTTCTATAAGTGCAGGATAAATCAGCTAAAGGTTGATGCCATCGCCATGGTGATACCTTAACCAGCTAACGGCGCTCCGGTGACGTCAGACGGGGGACGCGCCTTTGTCGTCGGCTACTCTTCGTCTAAAACAGCTTCATTTTCATGTGTTTGCTCGCACTCTGTCCGCGTGCTGTCCTATTACGATCTGTATTTTTTTCTAGTGTTAGATTTATAAATTAAAACATTAGGACCAGCATAAACGTTATATATTTAACGTATCTTCTATGTAGCCACCCAATGTGTTAGCCCAGTGGCTGTGGTGTTGCGCTGCGACGTTCGAGGTCGCCGATTCAAACCTGGGCGCATTTCTATGGTGGCGAAATGGAAGATTGCTCGTGTTGAGTTGGATTTGTATGCTCGTTAAAGAAACCGAGGTGGTCTACATTATTCCGCGCTCCTCCACTAAGACACGGCTCACAATCATATCATGGTTATTGGACGTAAAACCCCAGAATTAACTTCTTTTTGTGAAAAAAGATTTCTGTTCACGTAACCACAGCTCTCATGTACAGGGAATGTAATAAAACTGCCGATTCAGTCATAAAACGGCGCGCCGATCAAGTAAATGATTGTCTATGCGCATATCGAAATGAAGCATGATCGCAAGGCTCATTAGCAAAATACAGGTCGAGTAAGCGGCAGCATAGTTGAATACAAGTTATAAACTTTGCCCATAATTCCAGACCCTCGGTGTTGAATACGCCAAATTTTTTTTAAGAAGAAAAAGATCATAATTTTAGTGACAAGCAGTTTCTCTCGAATATTAGCTGTACCGTGGTCTAGCATATTTCGCAATTGTCGAACATGTCTGACACTGTGTTTTGCAAGTAAATCTGATTAAGATTTTTAAAACAAGGATTACATTGACACGTGGACTTGTTTATATTTTTCAGGTAAGCGCTTTTCATCGTCTAACAAATGTTATCGCTCAGCGCGGGACGCGCCTGCATGTATCGGAATTTTCTTGAATGTTATCGGTGGTTCTAGCCGATGTCTGTTGTCAAGGGACCTTGTTTGATCTGAAGGCATGTATGCGCTACGCGAATGGTGTAGAACTTTTGGAGGACACGCGGGCAGCAGAAATTACTCTGGAACGTTCGATGGCTCGTGTATAAAAGCTTACGCGCTTGGCCGGCAGATTTCGACGATTGCCGACTGTGTTCGCCGCTGTTGTTGTGCTTTAAGTGTAGACTGTTCTTGGGTGGGCACACGTTCGCCCAATAAAAGTGAGTTTTGTCATTCACAGACTTGCCGCTGTATTATTCACCGTCACTACTACGCGACAATGTGTTATGCGCTTTCAGACCGCCAGAAACGACTCCGAATACCCTTTTGTCGGCCTTATAAGGATACTATGTCATAAAAAGGAAGAATACGCAGGAAAGCCTGGCAATATTTTATTGTGTCTTCTCCAGCTACTTGTTCGGTCAAGCACTAGCAAAGCGAAGCTTCTTAATTTTCTTATTTTTTGTTCTATATACACGTGACGCCTTTAGAAAACAAAATATTTTGAAAACTTCGGTCTCATCAAAGGTTGCCACTTATTTTTGTTACCTGAAAGCACTAATTCCCATCGATGGTCGAACCTCACCCTTGCAATGTGTTCGCTACACATCGCAGAAGCAGAGAAAGAAACGGTTACGCCTAGTCGACTCCATGTAGGGGCGAGCTGTATGACGGTGAATGTAATCAAGTTTAACCGAATTTTCTTGCGAAAGTGAGCACTGCAGCGCAAAACTTTGTTGTGTCCACTAAACTTGTCCGGGCTTGTAATAGGTGTTCCAGGCCCCATTTTGCTCCAATGCCTCTAAATCAGCGCACGCATTAACGCAAAAGCGCGACCACGTGGTTTCCTGAGAATTGCATGGAACGTCTTTCGTGATATTCTTGACGTGCTGGGCAGCAACAAAATTTAGCAGGTGACCTAACACGCAGCACGCGATGCGCCGCGAGGCACACAATTACAGTGCACACACAGTAGGTGGCTCATTCTTGCAATTTGTCATCAGAAAAGGGTCCACGAATAATTCTGAGTGCTCCACGGCAATGGAAGTGTGATGACGATAAACCACCACCGTACACGCACGTGTACACATTAATAACAAGCAGGTGACGCCAGGAGCAATCCACCTTAAGCGTGGCGACGACTGCGACTCTGCTTCATATGGCAGGGAATAGTGTCCTGGAACATTCCGTATATGCTGTTGTTCGAGCCTGCCGACTCACATTTCAAATACTCGAGCAGAGCACATCGGCCGACGAAGCGAACGCACGGGCGCAGCGCGGCAGCGCCGTCCCCGCACTGACGTCACACGCGGGGCTAATATCTGTTGCACAGTCCGAAAAAGAACCCTTAACTTGCAATTCAAAATTTTCTCTCCTGTCACGGCCTTTCGAATGTCTAATAGAAAAAAAAAACCTTCACAATGTCGATGTTACTTCTTAAGATGCACTTCTATGTGAATAAAGAATAACAGCTTCCCAAAACAAATGAAACAATTTTCACAAAGGCGAGAGAGAACATGATCACAATGTGTACTAAGAACTGCACTACCAAGCCTGCAGATTTCGTTAGGAAAGTATGTGCTGATGCTTTTTGTCGAATATTATTGAGGACGACTGTAGAGCAGGCAAGTAAATCAAGGTAAACATAAAGGCTTAGACTAACATGTGTATTTGTCTTGTTTCTGCCGATGCACTAGCAATAACTCAGCGGCCGCATTTCTGCGAGGGAGGGTGGTCGAAATGCAATAACGCCCCTGTACGTTAGCTGCGTGTTAAATGATCTCAGATGGCCGAAATTATACCTATGTTGCCGACTACGACGTGCGTCTAATGAGACCGCGATTTTGGCACCCCATAATTTATTTTTATTTATTCCCCTATACAGTTGAAATTTGAACGATACATTGAACTATTGCAGAATATTATGAGACGTAATCCAGGAAGCTTCAAGTATCGAGTAAAACACATTCCATCGAATCTACTTGGAAGTTGCATGAGAGAAAGAGAGAGAGATAAAATAGATGAGAAATGCAAGCGGGTCAACCGGAAGATAGACATCCAGTCTGCTACCCTGCACTGCGGAAGGGGTAGGGGAGACAGAAAGATATATAAAAAAGGTGCACACGCATACAAAAAGTGGGAGAGGGAAAAAGAAAAAAAGACACACATGCACAGAGGAACGCAAGAGTGTAACAGCTGTTCAAGCAGGTCGCTTGACCGGAGAAATTGCAGTAGCGCCTTTATTGCGTTCTGGTGTTGAGATCGCACCAATCAGCACGCCAACATCATCTGCTTATAAAGCGGCCGGTCATCGAGGCGTGCAAACACCGAGCGACTGTCTCTGGGAGTTGTAGCGACCACAATAACAAAGGTTATGTTCGATTGTTTCCTCGCTACTGAAACTATCACAAACAGCACTGTCAATCATACCTTTGCGGCAAAATATGCATTCGTGAAAGACATTTCAAACCACAGTCGGGAGAGAACAGTTGTCTCGATTAGAGAAAGTACAGATCGAATGCGTAGATGGGTTCAGGCGGTGCAGTCGAGAATGTCGTAAACCTAGCATATCCCACATAGATAATGTGGCATCACGTGCAAGTATGCGAAGCTTTGTTGTTGCGTCAGTTCTTAATAGCGCAATCGGTCTCTTCATGGCACCTTTGTGAGTGCTTCTAGCAGCTTTATCGGCGTTTTCGGTTGGCCATGATGCTAGCTGGGGATATAGCTGCCTGATTCCCAGCCCAAGTTGGTCTTGTGGTCTACGACGTAAAGCGGATAGCAAACAATGCAGGGCTGCCTTCGAACCGGTGAATATACTCCATCCTCGTGGTTGATCTTCATGGATCCTGCGAAGAGTGCTGTGAAGCGCAGCACGCTCCGCAGCTGTCAGCGTTGTCCGGTGAGAAGATTTAAGCTGAATGTTCATGGCCTTTTCGGGAAAGTTGCAAGACAATCAAGATATGTGGAGGAACATAAATATTTCGTGAGACTGCACGTTGCATAGAAAGAAAGAAAAGAAAATCTTACGAATTGACATGATTTGTAGAGCAGTTCATTAACTACCTTATTCAAGAGGGAGTAAATGTACCTACGAGACGTGGGGAGTTTTTATAATTTTCTCAATTTCTCCAATTTGTAGGTGTTTATAAAGGCATTTTTGATTAAGCACACTAAGTGTGCGAAAATTTTGAGAGGTGTTGTAACTATAACATTTCATATGCATGCACTTTAGTACTTTTGTTGAGGAGCATTTCAGAACTAGCTAAACGAATTTGTCCGCTAGGACTTCTTTTAAGCATTATTCACTAAACTGTATTTTGGGTGAACGAAAATAATAACATTCATATTGCAATTCGCTTCAAAATAAAATGTTGAACTTTGGCAACCATATGTAACCTCAATTTGGAAAGGAAGAAAATTTTATTTAAAATGGAAACTCTACTCAAGGTACCAAGGTGCTTTTTCTGTCAGATGCGTAAGACAACTTACAACAGTTGGGCCAAATACACCGCTGAAAAGCTCGTTGGTGATGTAGATAATGTTCGTTTTGCAAGCCAAAACTATGTTTCCCGGAAATCGCGTTATATGTTTAGTTATGAATCATCAATGACAAAATTAACCATGTCCATAATTTGCAATAACATTTGCCAGTAATTCCTTCGCAAAACGTTTCCTGGAAATTACTATAGGTTTTCTCTTTGCAGTGCTTTGCCGTAATTGAGCAAGACACCAGCAAACCTCGTGGGGCTCAACCTCGGCGGAACCACGTTGTTGACGCAGGGTAGCATACCGGTTTCCTCAGAATGTGTGCTTCAATTTTCTTCAAGTTTGACTGAAAATGACGCATTCTTGACTTCCGATTGCTCCATGATAACACAAAAGTTTTGATCGTATAATAAAGGTGTTTATTAGTCACCCTTGCTTGGGCCTACCGTTAAAGCAGGGCACGGACTCTCAGCGCGAGCGGCGTTCCCTGAGCAAAGAGCTGTAAATATTGACCAACCAGAAAGCGCTGGACAGGAAGGCCCACTATAGGGTTCCTGTTCTTCGCTACAATAACCCTCAGGAATGAAAAGGAGCCGGCCGGCGGCCTAACAGCTACTCGCTATGAGTGGATAATCGTACGGCTTGAGGCGCTCGACGTTGACGACGTCTCGTCCACGGCGGCTTATGTCCAAAGACGCTTCAACGCGTTCGATCATGTAGTTGATGGGAGATACGGGTTGGACGACATGCTAGGGCCCTTTGTAGTTGGGCAGTAGTTTTGAACAGAGACCTTGGGCAGCGACAGAAGCCGAGAGCCACACAAGCGTTGCAGGAAGGAAGGTGGGCGCAAAAATTGTGTCATCACGAGTGCTCTTCTGGCGCTATTTGTCATCGGAGGTAAAGACCCGTGCGAGAGCGCAGCACTCTTCAACATGTTTTGCCGTTGCATAAATGGGTGCACATTCAGATGCACCCGATGGTATGGTAGAATTGTGTCGATGGTGGGCGACGGGTGCCGACCGTACAGTAAGAAAAAGTGTGAAAAGCCGTTCGTACTCTGAGTAGCAGTGTTGTACGCGCAGGTTACCAAGGGCCGAATGACATCCCAATTTGTGTCCTTGGAGGTGATGTGCATGACAAGCATGTCGCCGAGCCTATGGTTGCAGCGTTCTGTAAGACTTAGTTTCAAGATGGTACGCCATATTTGTCCGATGAACAACGTGGCACTCTTTGAGAATGGCTTCAACTACTTCGGATAGGAAGACACGTCCGCGATCACTGACCAGTTCCTCACGTCTGCGATCACACGTCCACGAAAGCTGAGCAGTTTCTCAGGTGGCTCATGACGCAGGATGAAACGACGAAGCTGGACGGAGGCAACATGGCGCGCTGTACCTTCCAGCAGGGCGACAGTTTCGGCCTATCGCGTGAGATGCTTGACTGCCACTATGGCCCAGTGGTTTACAGCCGATGTCAGAAGAAAATACCCATACAAGTCGGTGCCGTCGCGCCCAAACGCCCTGGTAGGGCAAGGTAAACGTTGCAGAATGGCTGGCAAAACGCAGGGTGACGATTTCCGGCGTTGGCAATAGGGGCAAGGGCGAACTTGTGAAGGTAGCTGCACATCACTCGCTACTATTACCGCTGTTGAAGGCGCTGGTACGTTTTGAAAACTTTCGAATGTGCACACTGTGCATCGGAGAGGAGAGCTGCGCATATTTCGGAACGCAGACGGCGAGGTGCTGCTAACAACCACTGGTGCCCATCTGGGTGATAACTGCGGCGGAGAAGAAGGTTGCCGCGTATGAAGAAATGGTGAGCTTGACGATGCAAAGTGCAAGTGGTTCGTTCTGCCGATGAACCAAAAAGCAAGTCTATAAAGGAGGTGACCCGATGGTCCTTGCACTGCTCAGAAGCGACGGTGTATACGGTTGAGCGAAGAAACGCCAAACTGGGATGGTGAGCGACAGGCATTCTCGTCCGGCACAGGAGAGCGTGAAGAGGCAGCGGCGTCAGAATGCTAGCGTGCACAGCAGTACAACACGCGGATATCGTAGTCCTGCAGGCGAAGTGCCCATCGGGCAAGGTGGCATAAAGGATCTTTCAATGATGACAGCCTGCATAGTGCATGGTTGCCTATGACTATCATAAAACTTTACAAAACTAGAATTTAATAAGAGCCCAGATCATAGCCAGGCACTATTTTCTGTCACAGTGTTATTGTCTCAGCTTTCGTGAGTGTACGACTTGCATAAGCCACAACGTATTCAGGAAACCCTTGTTTGCGCATGGCAAGAACAGCGCGGAGTCCAACACCACCGGCATCTGTGAGTACCTCGGCAGGGACTTTTAGGTCATAATGGTGCAAAATTGGCGGAGACATTAGCAATCGGCGGAGCTTTGTGAAGGCGCCGTCGCACTGGATACGACCATGAAGGGATGGGCCATTTGTTTATAAGTAGCTTTGTCAGGAGCCATACGACGGCGGCGAAATTGAGAATGAAGCGTGTGAAGTAAGAGCACATCCCTAAGAAACTACGCAATTCTTTGACAGACGTTACTTAGGGAATGCGGCGATGGCCCGAAATTTGCCTGGATTGGAGAGAAGTCTATTGATGTAACCTAGAATTCTCAGTACCCGCCGTGGTTGCTTAGTGGCTAAAATCTTGGGCTGCTAAGCACGAGGTACGGGATGGAATGGTGGCCACGGCGGCCGTATTTCGATGGGGCCGAAATGCGGGAACACCCGTGTACTTAGATTTAGGTGCACGTTAAAGAACCTCAGGCACCCCAAATTTCCGGAGTCCCCCACTGCGGCATGCCCCATAGTCAGAGCGTGGTTTTGACAAGTAAAACCCCATAATTAATTTTTTTAGACTTGTCAGCTGCCCAGCTGCAAATCGGCAGTTTTCTAGGTTTAGTTGTAGGCTAGCACTCGTTCAACAGGTCAAAACACACCAGAGCTTTTTAAAGTGCGTAGTGTAGTGAGGAGCAAAAACAACAACGTCATCAAGATAGCACAAGCCCTTGTGCCACTTCACGCCACGCAGAGCTCTGTCCATCATGCCCTCAAAAGTAGCGGGTGCGTTACAAAGTCTATGGTTGGTTTAACGTAAAGCTATTTCAAGTTTTTCTGTTGCAATTCTGCAATCATTCCTCCCATTTGATCAAAAAATTTGCGAGTCACTACCACTGTGCCTGTGGGTCACGCGACATAATGAAAACTGTGAAAACACCCCATCTAATACAATCTGTACACACTGTTTATGCATGATTACACGGAACGAAAGAAAAGTAATAATTCCTGAGTCGGTGTCTTTTTCGCCATTCGCGAAAGAGGTGCAATTTGACCGATTCGTCAAACGTTTTGAGGCTACGCCCATTTTACCTGTCTGTAACGCGACGTCACAAAACCACGAATACTCACCACGTCAAATTGACATGTACGCGTTAAAGACGCATTATTATGCCGCACAAAAGTACATTTTTCTGAATAGCCGGAGACTTCCCCATTCCAAAAGGAATAGAAGATGACTACCGCTGATCACTGTGGCACTGGCCATGCTCAGCTGTGGGGGAGCATGGATATATTTGCGTATAATATCAGATTTTACGAGGCAGTATAACGTTATCGATACCTGTCGGAATGTATACAACTTCGCTCTGCGAACTTTACTTTGCCGTGGATTCGTTTTAACGGCATCTTTAACGTTCCGTAGCATGTCGCCGCAATTTTCTATCATCCAGCGCAAGCTAAGCAACGGGAGGCGTTTCAATCGCGCATGGCGACCACACCCTCCTCATCCGGCCATTTTTCACTGCGCTGGCTCGGCCCCATCGAACTTCTCTCCATTTGAACGCGCTCCTCGCCCCTTCTCAGCCAATTAGATAAGAAAAACTGCTCAATGTAGCCAAAGTTATTCACTTTGAAACCATAGGAAACTTGGCATCCTAAAACCAAGAAGCGATTTTGATTGTGTTTTTCAAACAATGTTGCGGGTCACCACCCGATACGAAAATTTGGGCCAGTTGGTTCAGATTCACAGTAAGGTTTGTCACAGCGCAACACAAGACGTGGATTAAAAAAAGAAGGCATAAAAGTGCAGTGTCGTCGTTTTACACCTTCTTTTGTCCTCGTCTTGTGTTGCGCTGTAAGGAACCTTACCGCCCGATGCTTGCGTAGAGGGTTACGTAACTTCGACGTCAGGGGACTGGAATAAAAATGCAGTGGAATAGTTTTACATTATAGGGCCCAAAAAGGCATTACATCATATTCTTGTAAGCTGTCGGGCTTAACAAAGCTGTCTTCGGTGGATCGCCGTCTGTCATAGGTACTTTCTTATACCCTGAGCGCAAATCTGGAGGTGAAAGGAAGGCTGTCAGTTGCGTCGTACACTCTAAAAACTAAGGGAGTGCCGGGCACTCTCTTTGAGGGAGTAGCTGCTTGTCCCATATTTCACTCTCTTTTCGAGAGTAGATCGACCCTCTTTGAGAGAGAGTAGGTCAACTCCTCCTGACAGAGTTTTGCTACTCCACCGCAAGGGATTACTAGTACTTTTCCGCAGAGTGATAATACTCTTCCCACAGGGAGTGCTAGTACTCTTCCGCAGAGTGCTAATACTCTCCCCGCAGGGTTAATAGTACACCGCCAGACCGAGTACTTCTACTCCCCCAAACAGAGTGCTTGTACTCCTTCAGAACAGAGTGCTAGTACTCTTTCCAATACCCTCTTAGCCAAGTCCTGGTCACGCATGCAGGCAGGAAATCAGATCAAACTAGGGCCGCTGATATACTGTTCCCTAGGCGGCTCCTCAGAGACACTGGCCCGATTCCAAGCGGCCTTCAGAATAGGCGTGAGCAAAGTTATGCAGGATTTTAAAGTCATTTTTTCCTGGCTATTTGCTGCCTACCGTGAGGCGTGACTGCCCTGAAGCGGCCTATGCGTATGCGTCACGAACGCCACTGAGGAGAAAAAAAAGCGAATTAACACTTAATCTGCAAATATTTTCGCAAATTTCACAATCGGGAGTCACACAATCTAATTAGAATACAATTGTCAAGGGAATCGCATACTTATTAAGAATCACAATGCTCTATACATCATGTGTATTCGAGCCCGCGTACACTCGCATTTGTACAATTCAAAACACACATCATAACCATTACATCACAGCACCGCCACGCCCAGTCGTGTTCTTTTAGAGGTTATATATATACCAAACGTATTTGATGAATCGGCTGTGGTGGGTGGGGTTTCTCTGCAGTGTGCTGTGCTGTTG